>NC_088716.1:59680727-60018227 GCF_963576615.1 Watersipora subatra | reverse complement strand
CTCAATTACCACAGGCGAAGACAAAGTCAAGCCACCCTGATTCTTAACTGTGATTAGGGAATTCGTTGCTTGGTTTACATCAACGTTGGTAACATCCACGATGCTAGTGATACAATCATTACACTTCAGCTTTGGTGACCTAGCCAGCTACATAGCCAGCTGTAAAATAATCACTCTGTCTCATTTTTGACTTCAGACATACTTGCATACTCATCATATTTAGTCATGTTTAGTTCAGCATATTAGTCTATTTACCTAGTCAATGTCTGGCTCTTTGAGTGGGTGTGCTATTTCCCCTCTCCATTCCCCTTCTCTCTTTTCCCCTTCTAACTTATTCTTTGGAGAAGAGGAAAAGAGATAATGGGGATAAGAGAGGGTTGAAAATAAAGCCATGATGGCTCATGATTTGTGTGCAACAATTCATAGCTTTTATAGTTTTAATCTATGGTGGTTATCAGATATTATCACAGAATTGCTTTAGTTTACTGGATTATGTATACAAGAAGGTTTTTATGTGAAAATAAATGTAATTTTGTTTCCTTCTTTCCATTAGATTCATTGTAAACAGCAGTGCAGTCAAGCGTGAGGTACAATACAGTGACGTTACGTCGTGCTATTTATGTCTGACAGGCTTTTTCCCTATTGGCCAATCTAGGTATATATATCTATGGCTTTTCTCAACTCTGCTTGTAATGTATTGGTTACTTTGTTTCTCTTGCAAAGTCACCAGTTACCCTTGACAACGCATTAACACATCACTAAAGATTTTACTCCTTTGAAATAGCCTATATGTGGGATTAATGGCAATATCTATATGTTAATTTTGCATGGTGATGTTTCTATCCATATGCAAACATGGGATAAATTAGAAGTGTACTCTATCTGCTTCTCAGGGCACCTTACTACAAGGAATTGTGAATCTTGTTTGTGCCGCAATAATTCGCTAGGTTTTCCTGGTGCGCATGATATGAATATGGAGTTGCACCACAAGTTGAGTTACCATACATATAAGTGGCTCAATGAACATTCACATGATGGCATTTGACACCAGCAGCATTGGTTAAAGACAAGACTGCATCACTACTTCTTGACCCCAAAAGTCAACAAGTAGTAGTGTTGGGCCAGTATATAATTTAGTATCGGATAGGATATCCTTGCACTATTTTGTCGGTTTCTCCGGTGTCAGTATCCTCGGTATTTACCATATTCGGTATCCTTTGCCAACTAAGAAAGTTCGGTATTGTCGGTATTGTAGTTCGGTATATCATTTTCAGTGTGTGTTTAATTTCAGCTTACCTACTGCCCATTTTTATATAACGCAGGCAGGGGGATAAATCAAATATAAAACGTATAAATATATCAAACGTATAAAATATCAAATAGGGTTTTATCACATATAAAACGTAATATGCATTTTATATTTGATAAAATATAAAACGTATATTACGTTTTTAATTTTATCAATGTAAAACGTAATATAATACTAGATACCTATAGGTAAGCGTGGTAATGTTTGCTGAAGAAAGAGTTATAATATAATTCGCATGTGTTTTGTTTTCAGAATGTCTGAGAAAAAGGTTGTTATTGCCAATGTGCGCTGAGCGACTCTTTTTGATTAGCAATTAACCATAACATCAATTGACGCATGATTTTTCTTTTTCATTTTTCTCATTTCTTTCTCATTCAGTTACCTAGCGATTGTGGATGAAACGTCAAATGAGCTCTTTCATAAGCAGCTCATAGTGCGGGAGATTCTCTTGCGCACACGTCGCTGGTAATGCTGTAGCCTGTCAAATACAAAAATCTTTCCGGATAACCAATTACCGATAGGCTTTCTCGGATAAATACCGATCATATCAAACCGGCCGCGAATAACTAGCCGTCACCGAAAATGATTGGTTTTCCGGATACCGATAATCGCTCGGTGTCGGTAAAAGCGAATAACTCCTTACCAGCCCAACACTAATACCCTAGGACACTTATGTATTCGCGGCATCTAACTTTCGCGTTTTCGCGGTGTCATCCTCTCGCGAAAGTTTTATGTGCGAAACTAAACTATCATAACAAACGAGCGAAAAAGCGAAACTAAATAGCTTTGTTCGTTGATACTGTATAATTGAATTTTATAACGACATTTATTTTAACGTTTTAACGACCACTATAGCATCGTTAAAATATAAACCGACCAAATAATTTGACTGTCAAAATTTATTATGTTATTATTTTGCAATTATTTAGGATTATTTTCCCATTAGGAATGATTTATAATGATTGGAATTTGATGTCAATGCACATGCATTAGTTAGCGTTATCGTTTGCTGGGGACATCAATCAATGCAGTGACCACCGTGTGTTGAAAGAAAATAAGACACATGCACTGACACTCGCAGTACTACACAAGCAGCATGGCTCTGGAAAGGTTTGGATTCACCACTGACACCTCTTCAATAACTTGTAATTTTTTGAGATTTGTTTTGTTTTAAGTGATGTGACTGACGAGACGTTTTTAAATTAAAATAGGCAAAACATGACCGCAGTTAATACGCTCAGAAAAAACATCTTTTCCTTTTGAGCGTTTTAACAAAGATCAATTTTGCGGATTTTATTTTAAGTTCATTCGGAGGCTTTTACGCTTTCGATGGGACACGGCCAAGCGGGTGATTGATAAAACTTAATCTTTTGCAAACCTTTATAAAAGTCGTTAACAAAAATATTTTGCCTCTGATGTTGATAATATTGATGCCTAAGAACTACTAGAAGTTGATGTTTGTCTCTATGGCTTGGAATGAAGTGACATTCTACAGCGATAAAAACCGCGTCCATGGCCGTTGGGCAAATAACTTTTCGAATAAAGGATGTTGAGGTCGAGTTATATGAAGGAATTTATCATTGCGTTGGAACTGACCAAACAAATCCGTTTGAGTCGAACTTGCGTTTGAGATGAAATGTTACATTTTATCTGAGGGCGAGTTTTTCGAGTTGGACTGTACTTACCGTAAAAAATTCCCAAAAAGTTGGGGCGGCTCAGCCGGCCAGCTGCCCCAGTGAAAATTGGCCTGTTGATAGTCCAATAAACAAATGGCAGCAAGCGATCAAATTGCATTATCGACCTTGCCCACACCATTCTACCTGCGGTTCACAATTACAAACTAGTCGCAAATTGAAATTTTTTTTTTTCAGTGAACCGAACCTGAGGAATATAATTATGTTTGTTCCACTGCATTTATTTTCACATCACTATATTTTCGCACTCATCAGAGCTGCGAAATTAAGTTACTTCGAAATTTTACTCTGTGAGCTACTCACGAAACTAAATACTAGCGAAATATAAGTGTCCTAGGGTAAGTAGCAACGCAGTCTTGCCAGCTTAGCGGCATTCAGAATATTAGGTATTTAGAACTGCTCAAATCGAAATAAAAATGACTAGTGTGAAAATGTTTAGAATGGAATAGTCTGCGTGATATTTTGATGCACATCGTTTATAAGTACGATTTCCATTATTCGCAAGCGTGAAACATTTGATGTTTTGCGAATAACAAAACTCACTTAACTTGCACATTTTGTCATTTCCATGATGAGGATCTCTTGCTGAATGACTCAAACTTGCACCTTATGGACACATAGCAATTGTGGCCTGGTGAGGGTAGAACGCTGAACTTGCAAACAACAGGCTGGGGTTCAATTCTCAGAAATTCTCTTCAACTCCCGAAAAAAGGCCCCCGGTAGCGACATGAATGACATCTAACATTGAGCTGTTCTCTGCAACTGGGCATGTCTCTAGTCATTGAGATTCCCTTGTCATAAAACTCAGACATGTCCAGCCAAGATCATAGAGCCATTGCTTATGCAACAGTCTTTTTAAAAACATAGCAGCCGATGCTTGCAATAAGCTAAGTAAACGTCATACTTGTTCTTTGAGGGATTACACACACACACATTGGAATAAAAAAGTGGGCTTGCTTAGGCAAATATTATGAGTTCCCATCCTGCACTTTCAGGAGGAAGATTATCTTGCTCTATTCCCTTATACAGCGGAGCCTCAGTTCTCGAACGCTTCGGTTCTCGACTAATTCGGTTTTCGACCAAAGATTTTCAGATTTGTTCGTCTCGGATCTCGAACATAAATTCGGTTCTCGACCGAACCGGAGCATGCGCATTGGATTTGGAACAGCTCCGGAAACAGCGTGGAAACATTCGTTAACAAACGGAGAAGCAATTTACGATTATAAATTCTTTACAAAAAGAGAGGAGCCATCCGTGAAAACGTATCCTCTACCGAAGAGATTTGCTAGGGAGATAACCCCTACACTCGAGTTACCCTAAATTGTTTTGGAGGAGAATTCTCCTTCAAAGATGTGAAGTAAGCGTGCATTGCTGTTTATATTTTTTTTTCCTACGATTGACTTTTGATGTAACTGATCTGTTGCATTTTTTGCTGTTTCATTATCCATTTCTGCAGTTTATGGTATTGTATCTTAACCTTTAATGTTTTTGATGTTTTAAGAGCAAAACATACGAAATGTTTATTTTTGTTTTTTATTTCCATCATCATTAATAGTAAACCTTTTATTAAAATTGAACATGATGTAATATATACTCGTATTTATTTATAGTATGTAGTAATACAGTGCAGGTTATGGTGTAAAATGTTGAAAAAATACTTTACTGAAGTTGTTTGCTCACCTTGGAATGGATTTAAATTTACATGCATTTATTCTAATGGAAAAAATCGTTTTACTTTTTAAACAATCTTCTGGAACGGATTATGTTCAAGAGCCAAGGTTCCACTGTATTTAGGAAAGTGTAGGAAATATGATTCACTTCACTTAGCAGATGTATAAATCTTCTCTTTCTTAGGGAATTTTTTGGGAAGCAGACGAGGGGAGTGTGGAGATCCGTGTTAACTAGTGACACAGTAATATCTAGCCTGGCACATACTGGAGCCAACTATACTCTAACTATAAAAGACTTCAACCCGGTCAAGCATGGGGGAGAGTACCGTTGCCAGCCTACCGTTACGGGTTACACCGGCTCTTTTGCCAGTGAGAAGTTCTCAGTCAATAGTGAGTACATGTATAAGTTATCGTACCTTTTTGTTGCTAGAGCAAGTGCCTTGGAGCCAATTCTTGGCTACAATTATTTCACATGGTGTATTGAGTGGTGACTGTAACTGGATTTGACAGACTAGCAATCCTTTCAACACAGTTGAATATTTAAAATTCTAAACATTGTGGCAGAAAATATGTAGTTTAATAAATGGCACAGTGGCTCTTGTTAACTACTTCTTGGCTATATGTAAGTAGTTCGTAGCGCATGAGGGCCTCGGTACATATGCTGCAATATAGTTACATGAAGGCCTCTGTACATATGCTGTAATATAGTTACATGAGGGCCTCTGTACATATGCTGTAGTATAGTTACATGAAGGTCTCTGTACATATGCTGTAATATAGTTACATGAGGGCCTCTGTACATATGTTGTAGTATAGTTACATGAGGGTCTCTGTACATATGCTGTAATATAGTTACATGAGGGTCTCTGTACATATGCTGTAGTATAGTTACATGAGGGCCTCTGTACATATGCTGTAGTATAGTTACATGAGGGCCTCTGTGCATATGCTGTAGTATAGTTACATGAGGGTCTCTGTACATATGCTGTAATATAGTTACATGAAGGCCTCTGTACATATGCTGTAATATAGTTACATGAGGGCCTCTGTACATATGCTATAATATAGTTACATGAGGGTCTCTGTACATATGCTGTAATATAGTTACATGAAGGCCTCTGTACATATGCTGTAATATAGTTACATGAGGGCCTCTGTGCATATGTTGTAGTATAGTTACATGAGGGCCTCTGTACATGAGCTGTAATATAGTTACATGAGGGCCTCTGTGCATATGCTGTAGTATAGTTACATGAGGGTCTCTGTACATATGCTGTAATATAGTTACATGAGGGCCTCTGTACATATGCTATAATATAGTTACATGAGGGTCTCTGTACATATGCTGTAATATAGTTACATGAAGGCCTCTGTACATATGCTATAATATAGTTACATGAGGGTCTCTGTACATATGCTGTAGTATAGTTATATGAGGGTCTCCGTACATAAGCTGTAGTATAGTTACATGAGGGCCTCTGTACATATGCTGCAATATAGTTACATGAGGGTCTCTGTGCATATGCTGTAGTATAGTTACATGAGGACCTCTGTACATATGCTGTAGTATAGTTACATGAGGGTCTCTGTGCATATGCTGTAATATAGTTACATGAGGGCCTCTGTACATATGTTGTAGTATAGTTACATGAGGGTCTCTGTACATATGCTGTAGTATAGTTACATGAGGGCCTCTGTACATATGCTGTAGTATAGTTACATGAGGGTCTCTGTACATATGATGTAATATAGTTACATGAGGGTCTCTGTACATAAGCTGTAGTATAGTTACATGAGGGTCTCTGTACATATGCTGTAGTATAGTTATATGAGGGCCTCTGTACATATGCTGTAGTATAGTTACATGAGGGCCTCTGTGCATATGCTGTAATATAGTTACATGAGGGTCTCTGTACATATGCTGTAGTATAGTTATATGAGGGCCTCTGTACATATGCTGTAGTATAGTTACATGAGGGCCTCTGTACATATGATGTAATATAGTTACATGAGGGTCTCTGTACATATGATGTAATATAGTTACATGAGGGTCTCTGTACATATGCTGTAGTATAGTTACATGAGTGTCTCTGTACATATGCTGTAGTATAGTTACATGAGGGCCTCTGTACATATGCTGTAATATAGTTACATGAGGGCCTCTGTGCATAAACTATAGTATCACAAACCATAAGATGGTGGAGGGCTGGCTATGTAGACCGGTGGTGTCACGATGTAAAGGTTTTGGGTTTATAAAATACTTGAAGCACTCGTGGTCTTGAGGTTTTCATAATAAGTTTGATTATTTTCAGTTCATCGATGGATCTGCAATAGGCAAGTATATATTTTACATCTTTTCGAATCACCAGTAATCCTATTGTTGCAGTTACAATTTTATTTAACATTAGTAATGTAAGAACTGCTTCTTTTGAAAAGTTTACAAATAGTTTTATTCGCAAATCTTTAAGTCACGTTGCTACTTGTTACTATTCGATCATAGCTATATATATCAAGCTAAATATGCCGCAGATTTCACAATGTCCCGTTGACAGCATTTGATGTTGTTACTTTTCACCAAGAGCTGCCATCGCCTATACCGAAAGTAGGTCAAACAGATGTTAATTTTGTTTCTTTACATATGGGCTATATATGCATATACATATATTTTTCAAAGTTTGTGTGTATGTATGTGGGTTTGTGTGTAGTTCCAGCTATAGCTATAAACATCTTGGAATTTAAATTTCGCGTTTTGATGGATTTGAACTCACGGCATATGCATCCTGAAGTTTTTTATCCAAGCGCTCTACCACTGAACTACATAGGCATTTTGATCAATGACGTTATTATATTTCGTGTATCGTATGCGCATGCTAATTATTTTAGCACTGCGCCCAGACGTTCCCATGCCCCTGTTAAAAAATGTTTTTGTAAGGGTCAATTACTATATCTGGGGTCAAGGCTAATTCTTCTCATGGGGAGGATAATATTTTCTCCGTAGAAAGATCATTGGCATTCTTTCTCTGTTTGGTCAGACAAAGACAGTACTATATCTCATTTTTACATTTGTACCAGTATCGAAAGGTACCAGTATCATCGCATTCAAAGTTTTGATGGATAGCTTCTGGTGGAACAGTAATCTTTTAACGTAATGTTTATTGACATAAACACATGCTGACTTTTCAACACAGACAGTCTTTGCTTGTAGGCCTCCCACAAGCCACTCTGATAAACAACAAACGCAACAAAAAGTTTGTTTTTGGCATAGAAGAGACGGGTGTGAAGTTTACTTGCGAGGCTCTGTCATATCCCTTCCCTGAACGGATAGAGTTTAAGCTTCAATCAGTTGTTCTTGACGGAAACACACCCGGAGTTACTGAATATGAGGTTGATGTCCTCAGTACTGATGTCAATGCACATAAGGCCAGCTTTGTCGTCAACAACATGACAGGTAGGACGGGTGGCTCTAGAAACGCCCTTGTGGCATGCACATAGCTAATTTTCTTTTCTAATATTTTTACAATTGGCCCTTGTTCATTGACTCCCCCTGATGAGCCCAACTAGCTAGGTTTGAAGATTATTTTACAAAATACAAGGGATTGTTTTGTAAGTCTTATGATAACTTGTAATAGGGTGGTATCGGAGATGGGCAATTTATTTTCACACACCTCAATGCTTATGAAATAATATTTTACATTTTGTTGTGGATATACACGCGTGTCAGAATAAGTTAGCTGTAAGTGGCTTGCCTTATGTAACAAGAAAACACGATCCTCCCCATTGAGCCTAAGGTTACAAGGTAGCTTTGCCAGCTCCTGCTTTTCATTTCTAATTCATAACCATAATTGAAAGACTATATTTCTAGTCACTAAAGTAGTAATAATAATAACTAGTGACAAAGGTAATAACTCTATTTTATTGTGACAGAAAGCAAGCAGTAGGAGATCAGTCCACAGCATGAAACTTCTCGTTTGTTTAATTTGCCATCATTTGAGACGACGTGCAGCTGGGTTCCCCCTTTTCCATTCTGTCTTTAAAGATTTTTTATCACAACAGCCTGACCAACAGCAAAACTGTCAGCCTTTATTTATAGCTAGAAGCTGTATTCTATAAAGGTCTGAGCTAAGGCTAACCAGAAACAGTTTGAAGTAATTATATAAGCTGTGAAACTACTAAACTTTGATAAACATACATTGTGGCGCGTGCCATAAACATTAGACATAAAGTGACCTTTCTGAATTATATTGTATAACCTTTCTGAATTATTCAGATTGCTTACTAAAATGCAACACCCAATAATACCGGAAAGAACTTTTTTAAATAATACTATCAATGGTGTAAAATATAATTCAAGCATTTGAGCTGGTAAAAATAGACTTTCCTTAAAAATTAACTTGCATCAAATTTTCAGCAAATTTTCTCCGAAAGTATCACACGTTTTCTCCCAAAGTATCAGTATTTTTCTATCTATCGCGATTTTTTTATGTTTTAGGTGATTTGATGTGATGTTTGAGATGACTTTAAAATTGATAAAACTTAATCGCCATTAAAACGCTCAGATCAAGTGAAAGCGCGATTATGATGTCTATAATCGCAAAAAAACTGGCAGAATAGAGACGCGTAACGCTTCAATTTGAAAGCATCAGCCCATATTAATTATCACGATGATAACAACTGCTGACGTCATTTTGCATAAATTTTTATTCTGAGCATTTTATTCGTGATCAAGTTTTATCAATTTTAATTTTGAAATATCCTGGCAGTCAGATCACCTCAAACATCAAAACAATCGTAAATGATAGAAAAATATCAATACTCTGATGAAATCTACACAAATTTTGTGTAAGGTCATCAAGATGAGCGAGTACTGAAGCTCCAACAGGGTTCAATTCCTGAAAGAGATAGGGAGCTTTGAAGTTTTTGGATAGCATTTGGTGAATGAGAGTTGGGCATTTTCAGAGTTATTGCATCTTCTGGATTGGAGTTTTTATAGTAGAGCTTGATGATGAGTACCTTTGATCAGGGTATTAATAATCAATAATTAATGCCCTGATTTATGAATCATTCATAAAACTACTTTTGTGAACATTTTTGCTAAAATATTGGCTCGATAATCAAAGTAATAGTTTTTTCTTGCTTGATGATGAAGCTAGGCTCTGTTTGCCTTCCGGCATATGAAAGGCACAAGTCTCTCGTAGAACTCCATGGTACCAACTTCAAGATTGGGAGCGCGGATAATTAAAGGTTGACTTGCAACAAAATTCACATTACAATTATTTGGTATCAAAAAATTCACCATGTCTTACACTGCTGTCGTGTAGGTGCAAAGTATGTGGAAATATGATTACAAGCCCTTAAAAGCTCAAAAACGAACAGTTAATCACTGTTATCATGAAAACGCCGTAAATTGGAATCCCTTTCCAAAATGGCTCAAATGGGGCAGTAGTCTAACACGATGTGCTTCTGTTTACCCTCTCATGCAACCTCATTCGTTGAAGTATTTTTCCAAATATACTTCACACATTCATTAAAACCATGTCTATTGTCCTTACGCGTGTATTTCATCATCATTGTAATGCTGTCACTTTGAGCACTGATATCTCAAAACCTAGCCAAAAAATGAGTTTAATTTTTTAACCTTAGCTCGAAGGCGTGCATACCATCCTCTGACAAACATGAGGAGTCTATTGGTCACCTGTAATAGCTAAAAACTGCTGCAGAAATTGTTCGCGCTATTTAGCAGGAAGTATGGATCACATGATCAGATTACGATTACATGATTAGACCAAGCTGAAACGAAACTGTAAACTAGCGAGCATCTATATTTGATACAGGCTTGTCATAAACTAGTGCTACGAGACATTTTATATTGAGCCTTTTATTTTACGTGATAACATGTGTCAAAACAGTGACCACGTCGAGTTCAGTACGTTATCGAAATAAAGGGATTCCAACCTATGACCTTTTCGTGATGGCTTCAATTAACTATTCGTTTTTGAGCTTTTAAGAGCTTGTAATCACATTTCCACATAGTTTGCACCTACAATACAGCAAAGTAAGACATGGTGAATCTTTTGATACCAAATAACTGTAATGGGAATTTTGTTGCAAGTCAACCTTTAAGAGACCCAAGTTGACCTCATGAGTCTGTGAGCCATTTATTTTGTGTAAGAACCTTGTCTGATGCACAATTGGTTTACATGTACATTATAGAATGACTCATAGAAAGTATCCCCACTTCTATTTGTAGCCGTTTTTCAAAATGACTCCGTCTTCGAATGTCGAGTGTTTAGGGCTTTGGGCGAGAAGGAGGCCATCTCTCAGACAAGGATTATTCTGACAAATGACACACCTCCGTTGGAGACAACGACAGGCCTTTTTATGCTGCAACCAACAACAGAAAAGCTGAAAAATGGTTGGTGTCAGTCAGAGCATATAGTTTTTTCAACAAATAAGTGAAGGTTGTTCTGTTCCTAGTCATTATTACCTCATTGTCCCCATAGTTGTACCAACTGGATGACCTCCGACCCTTGTTATTATTAGAACATGGTGTCTACGAGTTGTACCAACTGGACTATCTCTCACCCTTGTTATTATTAGTACATGGTGTCTACTAGTTGTACCAACTGGACTATCTCTCACCCTTGTTATTATTAGTACATGGTGTCTACTAGTTGAACCAACTGGACTATCTTTCACCCTTGTTACTATTAGTACAGGGTGTCTACTAGTTGTACCAACTGGGCTATCTCTCACCCTTGTTACTATTAATACACAGTGTCTTCTAGTTGGACCGACTGGATTATCTCTCACCCTTGTTACTATTAGTGCAGGATGTCTACTAGTTGTACCGACTGGACTATCTCTCATGTTCATCTTTTGTAGGTCAAGCAATGTTCATTAATGGTAATTTCCTTGTCTACTCATGTTATAAATAATACAGTTTATGCTTACTCCTCGCTGTTGCAGTATGATACATTAAAGATGTGATTGTGTCAAATTTTAGTTGATTTTAAAAGAACGTATTTTTTTGTCTTTCAGTTGATAAGTTGTTTGTTGTGTTAGGCGATCTCATTGTTGAGACATTTGAAGATTAAAGTCGACAAAAATTGATCGCGGTAAAAACGCTCAGGAAAAGAAGACATGCCCAGACTTGCCCAAAATGATGTGACTAGTGGTACAACTTGTCTGTATCTTTCGTATTCACATCGGCTATTGCGATAAAGTCTAGTCCTATGCGGCTCTGTTGGCATATATTTGATTTTGTATTTGCTCATGTTGGCTCGAATAAAATGTTAAGTCCAGCTACAGATGCATGATTATAAATGCCTTAAACGCCTCAAATAAGGGAAATTAAAAACTTATCATATCAGTTTTCTCTAAATGCTGTGTAAACATTTGAGTACCGACTACGATTCTGCCGGTTTACGGTGATTAGGTCGCCGAGTTGACTTATTTCATCGCGGCCTTTGTATCAGCTTAGTTTTCAGTTGCTACTCACACTGAGACTAGTTGCTAAATAAAATAAGCACACCGCCATCTTTGAAAAGAATATGTTCGGATATATTGCGAAACCAACTGCATCCCAAAAAGTCATGTATAGTCAACATTATATGGTCATTATTAGTATCAATTTGTAGAAAAAAATTACTGGTCATATTTGATTAGTTAATTCAAGTACAAAACAAATGGTTTTATGAGTTGAACGAAATAGTTAACGCAAAACAACGTCAATTTCGTTGAAATCACTTAACCCACCGATTCTGGCAAAAGATTAATAAAGCCATTCTTGCACCTGGTGGGCGGTTTGTGGCCTCACCTGTTTTCACTTAGTAGTGTGGAGCATAAACATTTTTGAGCCGTTTTTAATATTTGGCCCGTTGAAATTGAGTCGAGCTATGCAAAGGTACCTGTCAATACAGCTCTGATTACACTTCATAAATCTATCTATCAGAGAAAATTTCAGCACATATGGCAACAGGGCTATGATGTATTCAATATGTTCTGCAAATCATGTTTTGTATTGTCTTCAACAATATTATTTTATAATATAATTTTTACAAGCCAAAAAATTTTCATCGCATCATAAAGTTTTTATTAAAAACATCCATCCATTTCGTGGCCATTCACGTAGTTTCAGCTGATATAATACGACAAATTAATCTACTGCAGCAAACTCAAACAAGACATATTATGGTTTGTGCAGGACACATTTGTGTCTTTTTATCTCAGTTATGGCAGTTTCCAGACCGACACGACTGCTCCGCCAGTGAACCACATGAACATCCTGTAACAATAAAACAAATGTAATAAATGTCATTCATACATATGTCGTTCTAACGCGTATCTACTGAAAGCTTTCAATTTGAGGGTTAGATAGATTGCGAGTGTAATGTTCAAAATAAATAAATGATTAAAAGCATAAGTACGCCAAGCCAATAATTTGACACTTTTTTTCTGAGAGTTAAAGATGAGCATTAATCAATCGATTTTCTTCACTTTCTACACACTGAACATAAATTCTAATCATAAATCTAGTTTACTAGCTAAAACTGCCAAAGAAAATTTTAAGCAAATGTTATAGCTAGGTGAACCGATAAAAAGCTGTGAAACGATTAAAAAGTTATGAAACGATGATTCGTAATAGCAAAAAGTTATGTTACTTATTAGTAGATGTATTCATCAGTACTAAAATTATTTTCGTTAGTTTAGAATATATGTATAGGATACTCAAAGTTGAAGATAAATTTACCTCCATTCTCCTATCTTCCTCTGCAGCATAATGCTGCTGACGCCTGTCAGCTCTAACCATAACTTGTTTGCCCCAATCTTTAATCACCTGACGCTCAGAAAATTTTGCGTCACCTTCGCTGAACTGAGCATTGTTACAATTCTGTTGTTAGTCAGTAAAACTGCTGCAGTAATTCAGTAAATTAATCATGTCAATTGATTCAGTAAATTAAATATCAATGTCGATGCACGTAGCTTCTAGAATCTACTACTAGTCGATGCGCGTAATTAACTAGTAATAGAGTAAAATCCCTAACAATGAGAATCTCAAAATCGCAAACAGCCCGTTTTACGAGCGATAACATTTAATATGACCTGTATAAAAATTTTGTGCTGATGATTGGCTAAAGAAAAGATTTTATATTTATCGCTTGTGGACTCTTTTCACATGTATCACTCGTTACGTCACAAATGAAGCACCCGCTCGAATCTGAGCTTTTTAAAAAATGGCCTCATTCAAATGCATATATCTCTGTACAGGGTTAGTCTACAAAGACAAAAATGACATCAAATTGGAGCTGTTGATTTAGCCTTTTATTGGTCTCAATTTCATTTGATCGCCTTTTTTGACGCAATCACATCTTTCAGCAGTGTACACTGAGTTTAGATGTATTCAAGTTCTTGCATACTCATGACTTTTATACTATATATATACATGTATATGCCTCACTTGAAACACATACACTACAGACAGGCTGCTTGTCAGGCACATGAGATGGTGCTAAATGCTAGTATACGTGAGGAGCAGGAAATATTGTAGTTTGAAAGGTGTACTTGTAGCATGAGGAAGGCAAAGGTTGAGCGGTTAAAAGATATCACTGTAGCATTAAATCGTATCTGGATTGCGCAGGAAGATATGATGGATGTATATTTGGTATAGAAATGTTGTACAATTAGTGTCGGAAGGGTAAACTTGCAGTCTAAGAAATGAGTGTTTAGTGTAGGCAGAATTCACACGCTATGTTAGAAGTATTTATATATACCATTCAAGAGTGGAAAAATAGTGTAGACTGTGTTTTACATGGTCATAAAATTTGGGCTTTATGAAGTTCAATCTGTTTCTACTTTTTGCTAGTGAGCTTTTCCGGCGCTGCTCTTCTTGCTGATTGGCTCACGCCTACCATTGAGCGTCCCTTTTTGCTAATCCTCTTTGCAATGACATTATAAAAGTCATATTTTTACATTGTTTGCCATCGTAATATCAGTTCAATAAGGATTTAATGCATGGTTATGTACTTTCTCATAGGCTAGCTCAAGTCAACTACAGCATGAGGTGATTTGACATGTTTTGCTAGGCAGACTCCTTCAAATTCATAACAGAATATGATGAATTGAAGTGTTATCTGTTGTCTATTGTTGTAGGAAAGACTAAACCATGGGTGATAGCTATAGCAGTTATCATTCCCATTGTAATCATACTCATCATAGTTGTCCTGGTCGTCCTAAAGTGTCGTGGAGAAGGTGAAAGCGAAAGGGGAGGTAATAGCCATTACTATGCCCCTGCTAATGACTTATCTCGCACCCATAACAATCACTCACGCTATAGCCTCCACAGTCAGCCCTCATATGCCGCCTGTAAGCGGGACCCGGCGTATGCCAGCACTAAATATAGCAGTGAGTATGCACAATCAAAGATTCATCAGAATCCAATTTACGCGAGTCGCCCGGCTAATGCCAGTTGCTATGGTCAAGCCAAGGCTTCTGGCTTGTATGATACGCCTAGACATACTGGACAGTCTCGGCCCGGGACGATCTCCCGAGAGTATAGAACGAGTGGTGAGCCCCCAAGGGCGCCTCCCCCTGGTGTACCTGTGCTGCCACCACTCCCAGCCTCAGCTAGCCCATTTCACCGAAATGGCTCCGGTTGTGGCCCCTTGCTCGCTAAGTCGGATATGTGCGATTCTCACAGCGAGCCTGAAAACTAAGAACAATATAAATATTTCTATTTTTAGTCATATTTTGCAATATGTATACGACAGTATGAACTACTGCATGAACTACACAATTATGGTAATTTCAAGAGTTATTTTACATCTTTTATATTATGTTTTGTTAAATACAAATAGCTGCTTCAGAATGTTCATTAGTCATGATGCATTATACAAGCTTCTCATTCTACCGACAGGCCGACCGATTCCTGGTAAATCTGAATGTGTTAGATTGATCACAGAGCGCATGTTGTTAAGTCTTTTCAGTGTTATAGATGGAAAGTGTTAGAGAAGAATCTTGCTTTGAGGATATGCATGAGTATCATCGCTAGCTCGCTTTGCTCTCCCTTGCTCGTTCACACCTATTCGGGACAAACAAAATTACTGCTACTGTCTTTAGATTTATTGCCGAAGATTGCTTTCCTGCCTGTCGCCTGCTCACAAGTCTCTCATGCATGCACTGATGTACTGCTGTCTCATGCTAGTCACGGCATCTAATGAATATCTTTGATTGGCATGCTCAACTTTGTGATTTCAGATACTTATATGATAGACTTATGAAGCTAATCTTTCTCAATGATGCTATCCTAAAATCTATGGGAGGATAACTCTCATAAGAAAACCAGTAGCCTCTCGGTCTATGATTACAGTATCTGGAATCATATGTAAATTTCTGCTGTTCACTTCGCTAACACTGCTGTCCTTTCTAAAAAACAAAACTGTTTTTTCGGGAAAGGTATTACTTTTGAAATCTGTCTGTGCTCGCTAACTGGTCCAATCTGATTAACTCTAATGTTCACTTTGCATGGTACCGGGGCTAGCTTTTGCTTCTATCTTTGTAGACTATGATGTTGGTCTTACTTGCGACCCCGAAGCGTAACCCTGTGCCAGCTAGAACCTTCACCAGACATGACTAGCATTCTTACACGTTATATGCAATTATTAAGATCTTCGCTCTCTGTTAAACTATAATACTGCTATCTGTTGCATATCACAGCGGTGGTGGGTGACGAGCTGGTCAACAGCTAGTGTAGCATGCATTTATACATATGGACCAAGGCAGGTACCAGCTTTCCCGCTAGTTACATTTATACACACATTTATACTTTGTCAATGAACTTACACACGAGTGCCTATTTAAGAGATTCTTCAATTTCACCTTACAACATCTACAAGATTGTTCGAAGCATCTCCTATATGGCTGAGCTGAGTTCAATTTGGAGGTCAAGGTGTTTGATGAAGAGCTTGTGTGACACATTTTTTTTCAGAAGTCTTCACCTCTGAAGTAATATTGTTAACAGGAGTTGTCAGACCACTGCTGGTCAACAGATGCCAAATTTTGTTCAGTGTCGGCAGCAGTGAAATTTACAATGCAAATGATAGGGTGTTCATGGGTAATCTTTTCTAAATGCAACTGTCATCATTAGACATTGTAACGCATTTACATTTTTACTCAAAAGTTTTTTGCTTTTTTCAGCCAATTGCACTATTGCAGCCTCTATTTACCTAAGTGATACAATAAAAGTACAGTTGGCATAAACTCTCCCAACATGTGAAGTAGTGGATCAAAATTCACATAAAAATATTGGCAACATAAATATGGACAATTGGAGACTGCATTGTAAATAAGAAATAACCACTTACCGTATATTGTACCGTTCAGCAGAATTTTTACATTGAAATAATGTAGTGTACAGAGCCTGTGATATATATATATATACTATAATACAGGTTTGCTGAAGATGATGATGATGACACATGTACTATACCTGACTTGTGGGTAGGATCCATGAAGCTGTTATGCATTATTTCCAATTAGGCACCATATGATCCTTCCTTTTTATTTGTACGCAATCGTCATCATTGAGTCACAAAAAAGTGGGCCTTCTCTCTTCTATGTATCACTGAACAGCTACCTTTAGCGATACGTAGGAAGTAGGATACCTACTATCGCTATGTATGTATCACGGAACAGCTACCTTTAGTGATTCGTAGGAAGTAGGATTTCTACTATCGCTATGTATGTATCACTGAACAGCTACCTTTAGCGATTCATAGGAAGTAGGATACCTACTATCGCTATGTATGTATCACTGAACAGCTACCTTTAGTGATTCATAGGAAGTAGGATTTCTACTATCGCTATGTATGTATCACTGAACAGCTACCTTTAGTGATTCATAGGAAGTAGGATTTCTACTATCGCTATGTATGTATCACGGAACAGCTACCTTTAGTGATACGTAGGAAGTAGGATACCTACTATCGCTATGTATGTATCACGGAACAGCTACCTTTAGTGATTCGTAGGAAGTAGGATTTCTACTATCGCTATGTATGTATCACGGAACAGCTACCTTTAGTGATTCATAGGAAGTAGGATTTCTACTATCGCTATGTATGTATCACTGAACAGCTACCTTTAGTGATTCATAGGAAGTAGGATTTCTACTATCGCTATGTATGTATCACGGAACAGCTACCTTTAGTGATACGTAGGAAGTAGGATACCTACTATCGCTATGTATGTATCACTGAACAGCTACCTTTAGCGATTCATAGGAAGTAGGATACCTACTATCGCTATGTATGTATCACTGAACAGCTACCTTTAGTGATTCATAGGAAGTAGGATTTCTACTATCGCTATGTATGTATCACTGAACAGCTACCTTTAGTGATTCATAGGAAGTAGGATTTCTACTATCGCTATGTATGTATCACGGAACAGCTACCTTTAGTGATTCGTAGGAAGTAGGATTTCTACTATCGCTATGTATGTATCACGGAACAGCTACCTTTAGTGATTCGTAGGAAGTAGGATACTTACTATCACTATGTATGTATCACTGAACAGCTACCTTTAGTGATTCGTAAGAAGTAGGATTTCTACTATCGCTATGTATGTATCACTGAAAACTACTACTTAGCTACGTAACAGCTTTTCATTGTATGAGAGAAACCATTTCAATTTACATTGTTCTGTACGGTTTAATTGGTTAGCAAAAGCTATTGTTTTTTAATATTGAATAAAGGATCAGCAAATCAGAAAGGACTACCCAACAAAATTGCTTAGGGTCTCTTACAATGGGTAGATTATTCCATAGTCCAGACTTCGGGCTAGTCTAGTGCAACCCCAGTGAAACTACTAACTGCAACCATTAATGAGCAGTTGTCTTGGTTCGTGCGCTAAAATAGATGAAGTAAGGTAACGCAGATTGCTTTTTTGTTTGGAATTCATACACCGATGTATAATTTTTATATTTCTTCTACTTGCAATATCTATAACACATACAATTAAAAATAGATATAATTAGTTGAGAGAATAGATTATGTCCTTCAGCTCCTGCTCAGAAAGTTGTCTTTCCTTACTATATACATGTATATAGACTTGAATATAACTGTCAAAGCTTATTGCTCTGATATAAATGTTTGCATATGCAAAATAGCACAGCAGAAATTTGAACAAGTGAATTACAGTTTAACTTATTTTGCTTTCACCAAACTAGCAAGATATCATCAGCTTATATAAGGATTTCTAGATATATATCCCATTGATTTAAGATTATGGTATGTAAACTTCAAATTGAAGTAGGGAAAGCGAATGGTTGCGTACATCGACAACGATTGTTGAGCATCCTTCGCAGAAATATGCAACTGATCATCGCTGAGTTACACTTTATCCAGATATAAGTCTGGTTACTCTCTACAGCCGCATTAGTGGCACTACCAGACTGGTTACACTAAAGCTCACAGGTCTGACAATTGAATGCCTACAATGATGTTTTCCGTTGAATCATGCTCAAATATGACTATAGCATACCTATGGTTTTGTAATATTGTTACATGTGCAAATTTTAGTACCCGATATAAATGCACTCTTAAAGAGCTAGATGTACTCTTGTGAGCTTAGATGTGAGAAAATGAGTGCCATTCGTAGTCGAGTACAGAGGTACTTAAGTATGCTAATTTTAAGTTGACAGCTTAGCCATTAAACTGAAGCCGTAGGAATGTATTGGAATGTAAGCCAAGTAGACCAATTCAGAGGTATTAGCACTTCCTCAGCATCTAATGTAGCCATTAGTATTTCTGCCCTTAATTGTACATGTACCAGAAAAGTAGAAGTGGCCCCTTGGCATACGTCTGCCGTATACTTGTCACTGCCCTAAATGCAAATGAGGTAGGTGGAGTTTTTGACCGAAAACCCCAAAAGGCCATGTGTGCAGCGGTATCCTTTCGGGAGTTGTGTTCTCGAGTGAGATACTGGGTGATTACCATCTTAATAGTCCAGTGCCTGTGATACTGAATCGTTGAATTTTTTTCTTCTACAAAACCGAAAGCAGAACAGGTTTTGACTTCCAAAAGATAGCTGTAATATATGTCTTTCGAACTTCATTTTGTCGGAATGGCCAACCTTGCCAATACTCAATCAGCGTCAAATTTATTGGCGGCAACATTTGCCATTTACACATGTATTGTATGCGTGGCAGTCTAAGGTGACCTAAAGGCTTTTAAACAACTATTTAACTTTGTTTTATATACAAGGTGATTATATCAATGTATTTCATAACTAGTCACTGAACTATTACACAAGTGAATAGATGCATTATGCTATTAAATGTATTTTCTACAGACACAAGGAGACAACTTCAACAAATAATGGTGGTTTTTATTGAGATTTGATAAATAACAATACATACATATTGATAACTTTGTTATAGGATTTAGTTATTAAGCTGGGGTAATAAGCTCGGGTAATAAAAAAGTCTTTGGACAGAAAATTTATTTGTATTTAACATACTGTATACAACATTTACCATTCTAACTTTTAAACTTCATATCATGAGAAAAGTGTTTATGTGCAGGACCACTAAATTAAAAATAAGTTTACATAATCTTATTTTAATGGGGAAAATTATTTCGGGTTCTAAACAACCTTACATGTTGCTGAAAATTAGGAAATTTTAAGTTTACAGTGCTTTGAAAACCTTTACAGTTGTTTCATTTATTTTTAATTTAGTTGTCCTGCACAAAACCTTTCTCTCATGATATGAAGTTTGAAAGTTACAGTTGTTTTATTTATTTTCAAGAACTTATCATTTTACACATACACACTAGACCTTTGTGCACTCTGCGTGAAACAGTTGCATCTCATATGTACATAAGCCTTAACTAGAACAACAACCATCTGATCATCTTCTAGGGTAGCAAAACTTACTAAACTAAACTGTGCCAGATTGTTGTTTGAGATAGTATTACTCAACTCCCCTCAGTTCTCCTTTGAGCTGATTGTAATGTTTTTTTTTTTTGTGAGTGAAATGGCTGTAGCATTTCTCATGGCAGCTGATAGTGATATCATATTGAGAGGTGTTGGTGGTGGTAGAAGATGATGATGCTCCCAGTCCATTAGAAGATCTTTGCAAATAGAGTCTGGATAAATTAATTTGTGGCTCAATATAATAGTTAATATATTGCTGAGCATATGACTCAGCAGTGCTGAGCCACTTGGATGATAAAACAATCAAGTTACAGTTGTCATTCTTTGATTTCAGACAGTGAAAAGAATATGAGGTAGCAGCCTTTTTTTCCATTTCAACTTGCATGCATGCAGCCTACGCCCTCAGGCCTGTATTCCCTGGTTGCAAGTTGGGGCTGCAAATATTAGGCGACTAGTTTTGAACAATTGGGGGTTTAGGGGGCGGTGTTAGACCCCTCTTCAAAGGGATACGGGGCAGCGCCTCAGAGCTTTGAACCTTTTAGGCATCAGCAACCCTCAAAGTATGCATAAATGCAATCAATTGTACATGTAAGCATCGAAATCTACATAAATATATTGCTTATGGTTCATGGTAGGCAAAACTTTCTTTATTCAACGAGCGATATAAAACTCATGACAATACAGATTTCTGTAAAAAACATTGAAAGAACAACAGCTATTACTTCTTTATTGCAGTAGCTTTTGTTCTGTCAATGTGTCCATGGCAGAAATCTTTCACAACTGATTCTGTATCTACATGTATTTCAACATCTTTATATACATGTATGTGTAATATTGGAAGATTATTTAGACAAGCCTGCCCGATAGTGCTCTTCAGTCCCCATTGCTGTTTTAATTTGCTTCAATGCAGAAAAAGATCTCTCACTCACTGCATTAGTGGCAGGCAAAACCGATACTAGATTAGTGAGCCTCATCGCTAGTTGCAATAGAGCGCAACCTAGCGCTCGCAATTAGTAGTTGGAAATTCCACGTGAATGAGCTTAGACTGCAATTCTTAGTACATAGCCGTTAAAAATTACTAAAGAGTTAGGGCGGCTCAGCCGTCCAGTCGCTCCAGGGAATACGGGCCTGTACGCACTACTTTCTTTAATAATGACAAACCGGATCACTCATAGTTTAACAGGGCGTAGTAATTACGAAATCATGACGGCGCGTTGCGAAATAGTACAACTGTATTTTTAACATTTTTACCAGAAATGGCAAGTTTTCAGTTTCCAAAAGCTTTAGTTTAGTTAATTTATGCTACATTAACCATTTTGAAAAGAACCAAAAAAACTTGTGCTGGCCGTTTTCTGCTATTGTACAATTCAGCATCACAGGCACTGGACTATTAGAATTTCTGCCCTGTAGGTGCTAGGCCAAAGCACTTTTTGGAAAAATGTTGTGGCAAGGTCATGGACATAAGTGAAAATTGCCTACTAGGGGCATTTTTTATGGAGAGTTCAAATATAGTGAGACACTGCGTGAAAAATCTTCACAAAGGGTAGTTTTTTGTATTTGAAGAACTGGGGAAGCAACTCCAACGAATATGGGAGTTATATTCCCCTATATACAAAATCGAGCAATCCTATTGGACAATGCTGATTTTAGCGATTCAACTGCACATTTATAATGTGAATTTCCTGCAATAACATCAGGCAGCTAACTTGTAACTAAATTATGTATTAAACTTTATCTTGTTAGTATTATTATTACTTGGTGCTTTTGATTCAACAATTTTCTCAACATGTGCTAGCCATGGAGTGCTGCTGTCATCTCCTATCAAATGTAGTAAACAAACTCTCATTCACCTAGCGCCTACGGAATAGCCTACGGCGATCCGCCTACTATCGAATAGCCTGCATCGCATTAATGAAAATATAATAGCTTAGTTAGTGATGCTTGTTTACCCTAGGACACTTATATTTCGCTAGTATTTAGTTTCGTGAGTAGCATACAGAGTAAAATTTCACTGCACCTCAATTTCGCAGCTCTGATGATTGCGACAATATAGTGATGTGAAAATAAATGCAGTGGAACAAACATAATTAGATTGCTCAGGTTCAGTTCACCGCAGGCCTGTACAGTATTCACTGGTTGCAAGTTGGGGCGGCTAATGTTAGGCGACTAGTTATGAACACCTGGGGGTGTTGAGGGGAGGGGGCGGTGTAAGCCCCCAACAGGTTTTTCTTATGTAGGTCCTTAGTCGGGCCTCTCGTGTGAAGTTTAAAAAAAATTCATTGGAAAGTATCAACATTTTTCTATTTTTTGAGATTTGTTTTGTTTTAGCTGATGTGACTGACGAGAAGTTTTTAAATTAAAGTAGGCAAAACTTGACCGCAGTTAAAACGCTCAGAAAAAAGACATCTCTTTTTTTTGAGCGTTTTAACAAAGATAAATTTTGCCGATTTTATTTTAAGTTCATACGGAAGTTTCCACGCTTTTGATGAGACATGGCCAAGCGGATGTTTGGTAAAACTTGATATTTTGCAAACCTTTATAAAAGTCGTTAACAAGAATCTTTTGCCGTTGATGATGATAATAATGACGCCTAAGAACTACTAAAAGTTGGTGTTTATCTCTATGGCTTCGAATAAAGTGATATTCTACAGCGATAAAAACCGTCTCCATAGCCGTTGGGCAAATAACCTTTCGAATAAATGATGTTGAGGTCGAGTTATCTGAAGCAATTTATCATTGCGTGGGAACGGACCAAACAAATCCGTTCGAGTTAACCTTGTGTTTGAGATGAAATGTTACATTTTATTCGAGGGCGAGTTATCCAAGTTTGACTGTACTTTGCCACGGAAAGTTCCTAAAAAGTTGGGACGGCCCAGCCGGCCAGCTGCCCCAGGGAATACGGGCATGGTTCACCGATAAGAAAAAAATTTCAATTTGGGACTAGTTTGTAATTGTGAACCGCAGGTAGAATGGTGTGAGCGAGGTCGATAATTCAATTTGATCGCTTGCTGCCATTTGTTTTTTGGACTATCAATGAACAAAGCTATTTAATTTCGCGTTTTCGCTCATTCGTTATGATAGTTTAATTTCGCACATGAAATTTTTGCGAGAGGATGACTCCGCGAAAACGCGAAAGTTAGATGAGGCGAATACATAAGTGTCCTAGGGTATATAATCTATGCTTGTAGATTGCACTGATGCTGCCTATGAATCAAATTGACTATTTTAATCCTATTTTGTGTATTTTTAGCTAAGCTAGAGAGATTCATAGCTCTTGCATTGCCATTTTGCAATAAATTGTATTTTTGTTTATGTTATAGCCAACAATATATAAACTCTGCTGATTTGTAGTAAGCCAATTTATACCAAGCTACTCTGCTAGTTGGCAGCATGTAGTTTTTAATATTTACGCTTTATCAACAGTCATAGCTTGACATACAAGTGATCAAGTCTTTTTACTGCCTTACCTTGGTAGAAGGCCAAAGAGGTATGCAATTTATATTATTAGCAATCATTCATGTAATTATTGTAGCATTTGCATATTATAGAACATATATATTTTATTGATTTTATATAGGTTGGAAGTGTGCAAATTGCCTACTGATATAAGCTTCTATAAACACAAGCCAAAATATTTTATGTCATTATGTTATGCTTTTATTTTAGTTTTCACGGTTCAAGTTTCAAATAAACAATATGAACCTGAATCAGTTGGACTCAGTTCTTTAACCCTGTGAGGTTAGTACATCAAATAATTCAGGGAATATCAAAAAATTGACTGGCAAAACATTAGAGAATTTTTGTGAAGTGCGTAGAAATATGGCAATCTTCAGAAAAACCACCAGAATAAAGATTGGCTTCTATGGTGCTCCTATAATTGAGTGTGCTTACATTCAAAAGGCCTGTTACTCTAGATTTACTAATAAAAAAGTTAGCCAATGTACAGATAAGGGCAAAAGCTGCCGTACATGTGAAGGGTGTTTGTTCCCAACAAAGAATTGTTCATCAAATTCACTGGTTTGTACACATGTTAATGTTGTTTGCATTGCTTGTTTTTTTTACCTTACTCCCTTAACCAGACAAAACTGTAATTAGAACCCAAACAAACAAAGGGGTTTTGATTAACATGATCAGAAGGACAATGAAGATCACATTAGCATATTGATGAGACTATAATCCTGTTATGTTTTTAAAGACATTAGAAGGTCAGATATCCTTAACATCTTCTTCTGACACTGATCCTCCAATGAGGGAGAAATTACGCTCACATTCAGATGTCAAGACTAGTTGCTTGGCCAAACCTGTGCTGCCTGCAATATGTGTCATATGCAAGAAGAAGGATAGCTTATTCTATAAAAAGGGACACGGTACTCGAAGAGACAAACTAATAAAGGCAGAAACAAAAGAAGCAGGTATCAAAGATTAATTAGCTTGTACTGTGTAGCTTCTTCTTTTTGGGCCACTATTTATATTTACATGCAAAATATAACTAATTTGAGATGAGGTCCCAGTTAGCCTAACTTCTTTTATATACAATGTATATATACTCTGTTGAAACTACATGTACATTCTAAACAAGCTGAAGCAAGTTGCGGAGAGGTTTACCTATGACAATATATCTGTACATTTTGGTGTTGGTGATGCAGTGTCGATAGAAATGATGTATCACGAGTGTTGTTACAAGCTGTTTATAAGGAGAGGTCCACCCACAAACATAGCTGATGCTGACAGGTTGGTCATTTCGTTGTCAACTCACCTGTTACATACTGCATCTACCATATAAACGGCAATCGTTGTCTGTCTATCTGTCTGCCCGCTTTATAGAGTACCGTACTTTTCGGACTATTACCCGCTACTAGGTATCTAGGGTGCATTAACGGGAATCGACGGTTAATACACGCCTCTATACATAACCTATTCATCAGTTTTACACAAAAACACGTCATCTCCGGTTAGCGCGCCCCTCTTTACGGCGCCCAACGACACTGGTGCGTTTGAAACAGCAAATTTGCTGCCGTGTTAAAAAGCACCGTCCTGAGTTCGGCGGTCTATACAGCTATACAAATGTACTAATCATTAAATAAAATAAATTAATGAATAGTAATTTACATGCGATTAATTTTTACTGCCAACGTGTACCGAGAAGGTCACGCGAACGTTGGTTTCTTGCGGTCACTGGAAAACGCAGTTCTCTCCTACTAAATTTCTACATAAAAAAAGGTAATCATTTCTTAATCGATGTTGTATTGTCTATGAATTGCCACACTTCTACTACATAACCCTTTCACTTGCGTCCGTGTACAAATTTAGCTATCGGCCTACTGCCAGCCATTTTGCCAATATTGCTTAATATGTATACATCATTTTTTCAATTTCAAACTCGATCTGGAACGTTTGTTTTAATTATATATTTCATTTTGCCAACATGTTAACAAGCACTGCTATACAAAAAATTCGTTGTGTCTATACTTTGTGCGTTTTAATTATCTGTGTAATCACAAAAATCTGAATCGTCTATAATTTCATCAACCTAAGTAGTTATTTGTTTTTTTAACTCGGACGCATTTAATGAACTCGCACAAAAAATCTTCGTTTTCAAGTTGGAAATTCTCAAACGAAGATTTAAAATTAAATTTTAGGCTAATTTTAAAGAGAAATATTTGGACAACACTGTCACTACGATAAAAGTCTTAAAGTTCGTTGGTTATGTTATCAACGAATAATAAAATTCAGTTGCTAGCAATTGCTGGGAAAGTCGCAAATATGCATCTACGGCGGTCGACCATAGAAAACGCATAAATGAGTCTACTTCGGTGAAAGGGCTAAAAAAGTTGGATTTGTCACTGTTTGTGATAGTAAACATGTTCATTTCCTTCCGCAGCTTAGTTACTTCTACTTATTTTTCAGCTACGAGTACTACAGAACTACAGCTACTACAGAACTTGCATGGGCACTCCGAGTGTTGCGATAGGCGACGGCGACAACAGCAAGATGCACTAACTACAACAGCTGCTACCAGACTCCGCGTGTGGACAGAAAACTTCGCACTTGACTACAGTCCTGCAACACAGTATGGGGCCGAATTTTTCTATGGGACGAATGTCCAAAAATGCTCCAGATGTAATGCCTTACGTTGGAAAGGTGAGAGGCCATATATGTAGTCTATATAGTAGACTTTGTTGATAATAAATTTTATCAACACGACCACATTACTGCTGCACAGTTTGTATATACCATGTCAAAACACAGGCTATTGACGAAGAACTGGTGAGTCATGCTTAGTGTTTCAAGCATGTAGAAGTCTCAATTCAATAAATGCTGGTGATAGTTAAGCAGTGCAATAGCAAAATATTTTCTAGAACTTCTTAAAATATGTAAAACTTTTCAATACTGCCAGTTTGAAGAACTTCAGTTTGCCTAGCAATGTCAATTTCATTATCAGTTTTGTGTACAAAATTAGGACAATTCCGATTTGATTGGTTCGAGACTGATGCATTGTAGACTAGCTGTAAAACCCATTGCATATTTCCATTGGTCTTTCCAACATTATTGACATGTACAACCGCATATGTGTGTGCAGTCAGATCAGCACAAAAATTCAGTAGATTGCATATTTGGAGTTGTTTTACAGTATGAAAGACAACTCTCAATAAAACAATTGCTTTACGTAAATCTGTTCCCGAACATGGGTAATGCAGCTAGTACAATATAAAAGTTATGTCTTTGTGGTTACTGCAACAGGCAACAGTGTTGTTTCAAATTGTCATCATTGATTCTTTGGAAGACACAGCTTTCACATAATTCCCTAAACTGGTTTATCTATTTTGCACAAAATTGAATGCATATAGTCTGCTAATTTATCATCTTTTTACAGATAGTCACTACAACCAGGTAACCTTGCAAAATTGTGGCAGCTTTAATCTCATGGTATATTGTTATGTGTGTAAACATATAACAACAGCAATCAACACTTGTGTGACTACTCATGAAATTGGTTATGGCTTTCATACTATGTAACAGTGTAGGATAGTGAACTAGTATAGACAGTACACTGCATATTCTTTCTTAACCTACTTTTCCATTGATACTGTGTTTTTGTATGTTGCACCCCTTATATTATAGAATATCGTTTACTATCACTACTGTTGTTAGCTCCTAGTAATCATGTCAAATGATGTTATGATTTTTGTGTCTTGTTATTAGATCTCGATCTGGCCTTACTGATTATACTACCAATGAGCTACATCCACAGTTTTGTGCGGAACTTCTCCAAAAAGTTATCATCTCAAAGGAGTTCTTCGCCATGACAGAGCTGCTTGCACTCTACAAAAGCTTCACTGATGACATTAAGAGGTAAAAAAGAACATTAAAATCAGCTAACGCATGTGTGGCTGGTTAATGTTTATGGACTACTGTGACTTCTAATGTAATTTGTGTGTTGATGTATGCCATTAAAAAAATTACACTTTTTTCATACAGAATGTCAAAACTGAAGACGCTACTCAAAAAGCAGTTCTCTGAATTAATCTTTGAGCAACCTAAATCCCGCAAAGCCTCAGAGTTATTCTACGCTCCAGGTGTGAAACTTGCAGACATCATGTCCAATTCAAAATTAGACGACAACAGCGATTGCAGTTTGGAAGAAATAAATATCAACACTGATAGTTCCGAGCTCAGTCATGCAAGTGTGTCACTAAAGAACTCAATAGACAATCATAAGTATAAAACACCATTCCCACCCAGTGCTTCAAACACAACTTTGGACCAGTTTTATGCTGCAGCTCCGGCAGAGCTTTTTAACTTCTTAACTGTTATCTCAGGCCTTGTTAAAGATATAGACGGTTTCTCTGAATATCGTTCTATCAGGTCTGACTATGCAACAAAGCTTGCCAGTATATGTCAGGACATCATGACATGCTGCGAAGGAAGGGAAGGAATCGTTGTCCAAAATCTATGGTATTGGAAATAACAGTTAGAAACATAACTGGTTCCGCAGATCTTGTGACCTTGCTGAATAAATATGGACATTGTGTGAGCAATGAGACTATTTACAGAGCTGAGACCAGCAATGCCCAGATAGAATTAGACAAAGACTCCATGGTTCCTCAAGAACATGTTTTACATAGACCGACCACTTTAGTGTATGACAACATAGACATCAATGAAGAAATACAAACTGGAGAGGGAACAACTCATAAAGTAAATGGTATCATATTCCAAAGCAGCTATGTATCTGTTCCTGTACAACGTGCAACATCAACACCTGTATCAAAGACAGCTCACTTATTGAAAGCTCCAGAAAAGCCTTGTCTACCACCATACATATTAGGAAAATGCTCAGGTCTCTCTCTAATGAAAGACCATGTTCGATTACGGTCACATTCTGAAAGCTTGGAGAGCCTTCAAATATCCCTGCTGAAGGAGTTTACTTTTGTCGCAGCTAAAACGCACCATAAACTGCAAGATGCTGACAACACTGACTTACATCTCAGACCCAATAATGTAGTGGCGCTGTTGTAAGCTGTGTTAATTGTGTAAATGTAGTTTTGTATGTACCATAATTAATAATATGTATCTGCAAAATCAACAAGCAACGGGCGTTGTGTGCAATGGAGTACATTACCAGAGTTATCCCCTATGGTTTATTGTCAAATTGTCACACTTAGCTTTTGAACAAATTATGATACTTTCAACTGGATATCTGAATGCCAAAATGATTTCCATGCTCACTGGTTGCTGTAATTTAATCAGATTTTCACCTCATATAGCTTAGTTCTCTTTCAGCGGCTGATAGTTGTTTTGGGCCAAAAAACGAAATATTTTTTATGCTGTACTTGTCAGTTTTGGCCAGAATTGGATAAAATTGTTTTATATCATCATCAGACAATTATCAATTATATGCACCAAATAGAACAAAGAAAATAGTTCTTAAAATTGATTTATGAGTCTCAAAAGGTCGAAATTTTGGCGAAAATTGATAGAAATGCACTTGAGGATCATGTTTGGGGGCCAATTAGAGGTACATGTGAAAATTTTAGCCACAGTATCTCTGCATTTTCCAACAGTTCATGTCTTAAAGGTACTAGACACAAATTTTCATGTATGTCCAAGACCTTGCCACAAAAAATGGATTTTTGAGCACTTTTAGCCTATTGGCCTAGCACCTACTGGTAATTCTTCATTGTACCAGATAAGTAGAAGTGGCCCCTGGGCAGGCGTCTGTGGTATACCTGTCACTGCCCTAAATACAAATGAGGTAGGTGGCGTTCTTTACCGAAAACTCCGAAGGGCCATGTGATGTTATGCAACAATTAACATAGGTTTATATTTTGGTTAAAAGCAAACTCAACAATATATTTCGGTCTTGTTAGTTTCCATGCTTTTTCAGAACCAACTCAAGTCAATCAGAAACTATAATAAACAACATCCAGTTTTTACAAATACATAACATCTCCCTTTCTGGAAGGATTGTCAAACAAAGAGTATCTATTTAGTTCAGATAGTTAATATTAGCTGTCTTTTATCCGCTAGTATTATAGTCCTCCAAGTATAAAAGCTTCCTCTTCGACCTCTGCGGTCTACCATACCCTTGGTCCAAATCAGTATGCCTGGCTACAGGGCCCTCTGCGACATTTGACTTGGACCTCCGGCACTCACTAGGACTGGCGTGTGAACTGTACCAAGTTGTCCTGCCCTCTGTGTCACCAGTGGTGTCAGGAGAGCGAGGAACTCGACTAGTCTTTGGATTGGTCTGACATTGACCATGGCCTTCTGCAAAGAGTTCCTCACTCCAGCTCTGTTGTGGAGTCTTGGCTTCTGGTTGTACATCTATCAAGGCACTTCTGTTGCATCTTATAACCCCATTTTCGGTCTGAATTGAGTAAGACCTTGGTGCTACCATTTTTATCACAGTACCTTCTCTCTGCATATCTCTAATATATACATTGTCTCGTGAATATAATTCTGGTAGCTCCTTGGCTCGATTCTGATCATGGACGCCTTTTGCATACTGTCTCTTCTCCTTTTCAGAATCCTCAATTTGGCTTCTCGCAGTAACTTTCTGCAGCAAGTTATCAGTAAGAGTTGGTAGTGTAGTTTGGATAAGTCTCCCCATCAGAAGTTCTGAAGGAGTATACCCATTCTCAAGGGGAGTAGCTTTATATGTCAGTAAGCTCAAATGAGGATCTGATGTTTTCCACATTCGTTTAACAGTCCCTACCGCTCTCTCCGCTTCTCAATTAGCTCTTGGGTAACATGGAGAACTAGTTATATGTATAAATCCATAGTCTTGTACAAACTTCTGAAATTCTCCAGATGAGAATTGTGGGCCATTGTCCGGTATCAGCACTTCGCCAATGCCATGTGTAGCAAACACAGATTTGAATGCATCAATGGTGTCAATTGAGGTAAGTGAAGGCAGTTTTCTAACTTCAATCCACCTGCTGTAATAGTCAACAATAAGTAGATAGTAAGACTTCTGGAATTCAAACAGGTCGGCTCCAAGCCTTTTTCATGGTCTCTCAGGCAAAGTGAAGAGACACAAAGGTTCTATGGATGTATCAGAGTTCAGTTTGCAAACACAGCAACTCTGAACCATCTCCTGAATTTGTGTAAACATTCTAGGCCACCATACAGATCTCCTAGCTCTCAGTCTACATTTTACAATGCCCTGATGAGCCTGGTGAATCCTGTCAAGGATATTTAGTCTCTCGCTGGTAGGTACAACAATCCTGCTGTCATACAAAAGGACTCCATTCATCACTGTGAGATGTTCCTTTACTTCCCAGTAAAGATGTATAGCTGTGTATGCATCTGTTTTGTATGTAGGCCAGCCTCCTGGCAACATCGAACAACCTCTCTACATATCTCATCTTTCTCCTGAGCTAACTTCAGCACCTCTACTACCTAGTTGGTTGGTAAGCTGTCCCTTGTGGTAATTTTCAATTCCTCAACCAATAGAATGCCTCTATTTTTGTAAATGTCTACAGGTGCTTTTGAAAAAGCATCGGCTAGACAATGGCTTTTCCCTAGTACATATTCAACCTTGGGAGCATAACGCATCAGCCAAAGCCTCATACGCAGAATTCTAGGTGGTACCTGATCGAGGTCTTTAGTTGTCATGATAGGGACCAGTGGTTTATGATCAGTTTCCAAGGTGAATGTCATTCCTTGAACAAACCGGTCAAATCTGTTACATACCCATACCGCTCCTAATCCCTCTTTCTCAATGGTACCGTACCGTTTCTCTGTGTCTGATAGTGAGCGAAAAGCATAAATAACTGTGTGTCTTGTACCATCAGCCTGAATCTGATACAAGGTAGCTCCCAGTCCCACATTGCTAGCATCTGTACCTATAATAGTAGGCAGCTTAGGATTGTAATGAGCCATCGTCTTAGACGAAGCGAGCAATTCCTTAACCTCGGTGAAAGCCCTCTCCTGGTCGGGACCCCATAACCATTCACAATTCTCCTTTAACAACTCTCTCATAGGTGCATTGAGAGTTGCTAGTTGAGGTACAAACTTAGCCATTTGGTTCAACATGCCATTCAATCTGCGCAACTCTGTCTTGTTGGTTGGTGCAGGATACTCTGTAATAGCAGTAACTTTAGCTGGGTCTGGCCTAACACCATGGCTGTCAATAATGTGTCCCAGAAAATTCAACAAATCTTTTCTGAATTCACATTTCTTGATATTCAGTGTGAGTCATGATGCAAGTAGTCTTTCTAGAACTTCATATAGCACCTTGTCATGAGTGTTAAGGTCAACCCCATGTATCAGGACGTCATCCATGTGGCAAATCACTCCTGGTATTCCCTCTTAGACTCTTGACATCGCTCTCTGGAATATCTCAGGAGCACTGGCCACACCAAATGGTAGTCTATTAAATCTGTATCTATCAAAGGGTGACAAGAATGTTGTGAGTTTCCGTGATTCCTCATCCAACTTAACTTGCCAAAACCCGCTATTGGCATCTAGTTTGCTAAATATCTTACTGTCCCCAAGCTGACTCAAACTCTCGTCCACAGTAGCCATTGGATGGATCTCTCTTCGTACTGCTTCATTTAACCCAGTGAGATCTACACAGATTCTCACCCCTCCAGACGGTTTAACGACAGTGACCAACCCACTACACCATTCCCTAGCCTCAGTTACTGGTGGTATCACACCTTGGTCGACCATCTCCTGTAACTGTATTTTAGCGTTCTCTCGCAAAAGATTTGGAATATTTCTAGGTGTGTATATACCCGTGGGTTTGCTACCATCTTTAAGAAAAAATTTATATGCATAACCTTTCAGTAAACCCAGTTCCAAAAACAATTTAGGAAACTCGTTAACAATTGGGCTAGCTTCTCTCAAGTTTGAAAGCTTGGCAGCTTCATTCATGTGACAAGTCACAAGTCCTAGTTTTGAGCATGCATTTCTACTGAGTAGTGTGGCTGCCTGATTCTTCAGTACATAAGCAGTCTTCACATGTATCTTACTCTGATAAAACATCTTAGCTTCGAAGGTTCCTAATATTTCTAACCGGTTACCTCCAGGTCCATGTAGAACAACATCAGTTTTACATAGCTCGATATGCTTGATCCATGGCTCTGTGTCACTTACTATAGTGCCATCAGCACCTGTGTCTAACATGAACAATGTTTCATGTCTATTTATCCCAACCCGTGCATTCCAACAATCCACCTCTCCAATAGTGAGTTCACCAGTAAACAGGAATTCGTCCTCACTCTCGGCGACCTCTCTCTCTAATTTCACTTCCTATACCTGCCTAGACCTGCATTGTCTAGCATAGTGACCAATCTTTTTGCAATTTCTGCACTCTACAGCTCTAGCTGGACATTGTGACAGTGAGTGCGGTTTTCTGCCACATCTATTGCATACTCTATCGATAGGGGAGCTCTGTATAGTCTTTTTAAAGGTGGTGGAAGTTGTCTTATTAGGCTCATATCGTCTTGGTGTAGCTTTCACCGCATCAACAGAAGGTGAACAATTACTTGCTCCCATTGTTCTCATAGCATTTGATGTAACCTCTTGGCTTCGACACAACCTAACTGTCAGCTCTAAAGTAAGAGTATTACCCATAGATATTAATTTATTTCTCATGGTATCATCTCGAATGCCCATTACTACTCTATTACGAAGCATTTCATTTAGGGGTGTCTCTGTGCAAGTTCTGCAGCCAGATACGTAAAGCTACATTTACCTGCAAGTACTCTCAACTCGGCATAATATGAATCAAAAGTTTCTCCAGGTAATTGTGCTCTAGTGTTGAACTTGTAGCGTTCATGGATAATACTGCGTTCACCTACACAAAACTGCTCTAAAATCTTCAGAATTGCTTCACAGCTTTGATCTGTGACATACAAAGCAGAAGATTCTATAACACTAGCTGCTTCTGAGCCGGCTTTGTATATCAACAAAGCTTGTTGATACTCATCGGTTTCTTTGCAGATATATTGCTTGTGACGTCATGAAAGAAGCACCCGCTGGAACGTGAGCTTTTTAAAAGAAGGCCTCATTCAAACGAATATATCTCTGGACAGGGTTGGTCTACAAAGACAAAAATGACATCAAATTGTAGCTGATGTTTTAGCCTTTTATGGGTTTTAATTTCATTAAATCGAATTTTTTGACGCAACCACATCTTTAACCTAATTAACACCCTAAAAGCATTCCATCTGCTCTTGAATGATTTAAAGGTTGACTTGCAACAAAATTCACATTACCGTTATTTGATATAAAAAGATTCACCATGTCTTACTCTGTTGTGTTGAAGGTGCAAAATATGTGGAAAGGTGATTACAAGCTCTTAAAAGCTCAAAAACAAACAGAAAATCGCAGCCACATGAGACTGCCGTAGTTCGGATTCCCTTTCCAAAACGGCTCAAATGTGATGTAGTTGTGAGAGATGGTTTCTGTTTACACTTTCTTGCAACCTTAGTCGTCGAAATATTTTCACAAATATACTTCACGCAGTCAATAAAACAATGTTTATTGTTCTAACGCGTCTGTTTTGTCGTCATTGTAATGCCGTCACTTTTAGCACTGAATATCTTATAACTTACCGTAAAAAATCGTTAAACTTTTTAACTTTAGCTCGAAGGAGTACATATCATTGTCTGATAATCATGACGAGCCTGTTGGTCACCTGTGATAATCGAAACGTGCTGCAAAAATTATTTGCGAAGTATTGGGTCACATGATCAGATTACGACTTGACGATTGAATAATGCCGAAACAAAACTGTAAAGTAGCAAGCATCTATATTTGATATGGGGTCTTCGGTAAAACCCGAAGTGTTTGTCATAAACTAGTACTACGATAAGTTTTATATTGAGCTTTTTATTGGCCTTTTAATTCACGTGAGAACATACGTGACAAGACGATAACCAAATTTCGTGGTTACGTCAACGAAATAAAGAGATTCCAATCTACGGCGGCTTTTCATTTTTGAGCTTTTAAGAGCTTGTAATCACAGTTCCACATATTTGGCACTTACAACACAACATAGTAAGACATGGTGAATCTTTTGATACCAAATCACTGTAATGTGAATTTTTTGCAAGTTAACCTTTAAAGTTTGATTCACGATCATCACTCTATACTAGCTCGGCAGGGGGATCTACCCTCGGAATAGGTCTAGCATTATTTACAGTATTTTGTACAACTGGTTGCTAAAGCGCTTCTGCTGGCTCTACTGGATCAACCATTGTTACATTTATCTGTAAACCACCGCTGCTACCATTTGATGTTATGCAACAATTAACATAGGTTTATATTTTGGTTAAAAGCTAACTCAACAATATATTTCGGTCTTGTTAGTTTCTATGCTTTTTCAGAACCAACCAAAACGAGACTCATAGCGAGTCAATCAAAAACTATAATAAACAACATCTGGTTTATACAAATAGTTGCATAACAGGGGACGAGTATAACTGGAGTGGCTCAGAACCTGGTCACGTGACGGGGGAATTTTCGGCCACAATGCTAACATCTAAAATTCATCAGTAGAAATACACAAAACAAAAATCAGAAAGCCAAGGCGGCAATGAAACTATATTCTATCACAGCAATATTGCAATAACCCACTACTAATAACCCAATACTGTTAAGAAATATAAGATAAGATATTATGCAAAAATGTGCATAAATAGTTGCAGAATCTTGCATAAGATTATTGTATACAGAGAGGTATTTAGAAAATGTATAGAAAAATAGAGAAATGTATTCTAGATAGGACACCCTGTACAAAAGCTTCATAAGGCTTTGTTACTCCTAATTACGAAAATTCCCCCGTCACGTGACCAGGTTCTGAGCCACTCCAGTTATACTCGTGCCATAATAGGCCATGCGTGCAGCGGTACATTTTCGGGAGTTGTTTTCTCGAGTGAGATACTGGACGATGACCATCTCAGTAAGAACTGCGTATCATCCGAAATGTTAGAATCGACTAAGGACGATTGAAGGCAAAAGCGTAGTCTTTTTTTAACGGTCAGTATTTGCGAGCAGGGGAGTTATCTCGCGTCACAATCTCATTTATGCATAATTATGCCAACGCGTTAGTTTAGATCGTGAGTTTACGATTATAAGAGTTTAGACAATTTAGTCACACTGTCATGGCTAAATAGCGGCAGCGAAAATGTCACGCCTCCAATTGATACCATATTATGATATTACTGAGACAATTAACTTTCATCCTCCAAAAACCCATGTCAAAAAAGTAGCTAGGGTAACTTAACTACAACAATTCTACTTTTCCATTCTTTACTTTGTTGGTGACTCTCATACGTTGACACCCCTGCCAACTCTCACGCATTGAGCGTAAGACTCACGAAATCACCCCAAAGAAAAAATGCGTTAGATTTTTGTCCCAACTTCCATAATTTTATATATACTATCATCAATGATATACAGCCCCCCCTCTACAGCCCATCATGGGGGCTGTATATCATTGCTATCATTGATACATCAATTGCTCCAAAACCAAAGCTCAAGCATTGTTCCACTCTTGGGTTGGCAGGCCTGTACTTTGAGAGTTTACTTTTTCTAGATGTTTAAAAGATAACTCCAAAATTATATATAATATAATTTGTAAAACCCGTTTTTTGGAGTAATAATTAATCTAGAATTTAAACTTCTTTGCTAGTTTAGACTGATGTAAAAGTCTTTCAGTCAATATTTATTTTAGCACTAGTTTTAAGCTTCAAAAAGTGTAAAAAGGAACTCAGCTCAATGCAAGTGTATGCCAACGTTATGAACGAACACCGCTTCCGGAAATGAGGTTTTTTTTATAAAACGGTGTTTACATGATTGTCTATACTCTTTTATGTTCTACTCAGGTTTAAATAAAAGGTCGGAAATGGCGATGGCAGTTATGATATTTGTAGAGTATCTTTTTTATTGCGCGCGAAGCGTGCAAAAACTTAATCATTCGAAGTGAAACACATTGCGTGCTTTTCTTCATAGAACAATATTCACCTCTCGTTTTTTTGTTATTTCCTTTACTGTTTCTCGATAGCATGTTACTAATGCACAGTATCACACGAATTGTTGCCAAAAATCAGCAAATCAAATACTTGTTTAATAAGAGCGAAAAGACTTGTCAGACAACTTAGCAAAAATTATATATCAATTTTTAAAATAGTCATGACCCATTTTTATCAAAATATAAACGTAGGCACCTTATTAAATTACGTAAAAATTGAGCACGACTACATCGAAAGCCAGTTCTAAAACCCCCTTGGATCTTTGTATTATGCATGATTACAGACTAGGAGACAGATTGTATTATTTCAGAGAGGTAGCAACGAAGTTACTTTTTATTTGTTTTTTTCGTAATCTGTGAGATAACATGAGATTATGATAGACTGGAAAGCGTACGGCAAAACAAGCGTTATACAACAGATCATGTAATACTATAATAGTAAACACTTGTTATGGGTGGATGTGGAGAAATTATATCATGCATAACTAATCCGAATCTACTCACAACATCAGTGTTAAACTGGCTTCTCATTTTATTCTATTTAAGCTATGATTAGTTTGTGCACTTTTGCTTAGCTTGTGGAAACAAATTTAATTGTTACTAGTTCCGGTACAAGTGAAGGTGTTAAGCTATTGTAAGCAATACTAATGTTTACCAGTCAAAGTTACTTCTTTATTCTATAAGTCAGCCAATGAAATACACAACTAAAAATAATTCTGAAACATTAATATTAATGACAGACAATTAAAATAGCTAATGAAAGCTACATTCTTACTCGAGCGGTCGTCTATGCTTGTTGATCAGTCCTGTACAGCTGTGAGTTTCGACAGTCAAACGAAAGTCGTGAAAGTCCATAGGTAAAGAGTCTCGGCAGTTGAGATAGTGGTGTAGAAGAGGCTCAGCTGGTAAATAAGAATGAGGCTCCGTAGGGGGGAGAGAGGCTCCTCAGCAGGCAGAGGGGACAGCGTCTAAGGAGGTCCTTGGGAAGAGAACGCTGGAGATAGAGAATGAGATGCTAAGTCATTGGAGCTGTTTTATTTTATAGATGTCTGGCATGTGGGGTGGTGAGCCTGTGAGTGTAGGTTGTGTGTTAAGGTTCAATGCTTTCTGTCAGGGTGTGAATATACCTTGTTTGCGTAAGTCTTCGGCTGGTGCTGCACGTGATGTCGGCATGTAGGGTCAAGCTCTTGACTTACTCCTGGTATCTAGATCATGTTTGACAGGGGTGGCAGATCTATATGTGTGTACTCATTTGATTTGTCTCGAATGATTCTCTGACGGTTTTCTGGTGGAGGTGGTTGGTAGGTTTAATTACTTCCACTTCCTTTTGGCGATTTCCACAGGTAGTGTTGACGCAGTTTCCAAGCCTGATTTTTTCCAATTCTGAAGTTTCTAATTTTTCTTTGACGTTTCCAATTATTGAATCTTTTGACATCTTTAAGGCGTCTTGCTGCTTGTGTGTGGTATATTATACTTATCTTGGGGTCTGGCTGCATTCCCTATTGTTATGTGGTTTTTGCAGTATTTCCATACAACACACTTCCATCAGCGTCTTAATTGGTCTCAGGGTGTTACCACCCTTCCTACGAAGTTTCCTATTAGTAATCAATCTCACACTGAAAACCCTAATATATGTGCAAACATTTTAAATAAATTATTTTAACATACAGCTCTATAAGCAACACCAACTAGACGACAAACCAAGCTATAGCTGCATACCTAAATGCACCTATTGAAGTATTCAAATGATGTTACAAAACTTCTTAGCATGTTTAAAAACAGGAAGCCCTTTGGACCAGATAATATATGTCAAGACAATTTAACTATAGTATATAATAGTATAGTATAATAGTATATAATTTCACAAATGTGAAATGTCTATCAGAATATTTAAAGGTTGACTTGCAACAAAATTCACATTACAGTTATTTATTATCAAAAGATTCACTATGCCTTACTCTGCTGTGTTATAGGTGCAAAATATGTGGAAATGTGATTACAAGCTCTTAAACGCTCAAAAATGAACAGTTAATCGCCGCCATCACGAAACCGCCATAGATTAGGGAATGTAGTACCATAGAGCCTATACCATTGAACATTTCTGCGGTAGAGCTCTGGAGAAATCTGATAAACACCAACCAATGTCTGTCTCACCATGTCAAACAATGGCTTATTTGAAAGCCAAGATATTGAAAAACCTGGATAAGCTGAAACAGTACTTATGTAATTGATGTGCTTTAAAGACATGGTGAATCAAAAGATTCACCATGTCTTACTCTGCCGTGTTGTAGGTGCAAAATACATGGAAATGTAATTACAAGCTTTTAAAACGAACAGTTAATCGCCGCCATCACGAAACCGCCGTATATTGGAATCAGTTTATTTCTCTGAAATAGTCAATCTAATTGGTTATTGTTTTGACATGTGATGTTCTCACGTTAATTGAAAGGCCAATAAAAGGCTCAATATAAAACTTCTCGTAGCACTAGTTTATGAAAAACACTTCGGGTTTTACCGAAGATCCTGTATTAAAGATAGATGCTCGCTACTTTACAGTTTTGTTTCGGCTTAGGTCTAATCTTCTAGTCGTAATCTGATCATTTAACCCATACTTCCTGCCAAACAGTGCGAATAATTTCTGCAGCATTTTTCGATTATCGCAGGTGACCAACAGGCTCGTCATGTTTATCAGAGAATGATATGTACTCCTTCGAGCTAAGGTTAAAAAATTAAACAAATTTTCACGGTAGGTTATAAGATATCAGTGCTAAAAGTGACAGCATCACAATGATGATGAAATAGACGCATAAGGACAATAGACATAGTTTTATTGAATGCGTGAAGTATATTTGTGAAAATATTTCGACGAATGAGGTTGCATGAAAGTGTAAACGGAAGCCATCTCGTTCAACTATGTCCCATTTGAGCCGTTTTGGAAAAATATTCCAACTTAAGGCAGTTTCTAATGGCGGCAATTAACTGTTCGTTTTTTAGCTTTGAAGAGCTTGTAATTACATTTCCACACATTGTGCACCTACAACACGGCAGAGTAAGACATGTTGAATCTTTTGATACCAAATAACTAATGTGAATTTTGTTGCAAGTTAACCTTCAAAGCTACTTTCTCTAGCTCAAAACTGCACTTGACAGTAAACTTACACGCCCTTCTCGCAAAATTGGTAATGCAGATATACTAAACATTTATAGACATATTTCACTGAGCAGCATACTCTGCAAACTATTAAAACACATTGTTTTATATTGCCTAAATTATTTGCTGGATTAGATCGTATTCAACCGGCTCCATTGCTTCAACAAACGACTTTTATATGAGACCCAGTTATCCAGCCAAAATATGCTAAATATATAGTAGATAGATGTGACACCACCCATGCCATGGTTTGGAACTTTGTAAAGCTTTCAATGAAGTGCAACACTAATTTCTCATGCAAAAGCTTTCCAGTAAGCTATTAAGGACCAACTAATCAATCAACCAGGTGTCCCACAGGGCTCCATGTTAGGACCCACCCTGTTTTTGAGGTATGCTAATGACTAGCTGACCTGTTTTAGCTGTGGCATTAGATTTTTGCTGATGACATGCTTATTTAACAAGTTTTCAACAACGGTGATCATACACAAAAATTCTGAGCTCACAGAAATTCCAAGCTACCAAAACTTCCAAGCTAACAGTAATGCACTATGATGACTAAAAACTTGGTAATGTTTCTTTCAATGTTGAGAAATGCTCTGTTTTAGTGTTCAATCACACTACTTCACTTAACGCTGCCTATATACTGAATGGCACAACACTCGAGATTGTTCATGAGCCTAAACACTCGGGCGTCATTCTAAAGATCTGAAGTTGGGTAAACACCTTCGAACCAAAATAGGGAAAGCTAAGACGCAAGTCAGCATGATTAAGTGTACTCTTTACACTATGATGCTTCCAGCGAGGCTCATCTGCTTGTATTCAGCCGCCTATGTAAACCACATCTAGAACATATGAAGAAGTCATTTTAGCATAAATGAGATCAAGAAATTTAAACTCAAACATTGTAAAACCAAATAAATTTTCACTACTATTTTAGGTGATTCCCACCCTTGGACAGGTAGTTGCTAAAGATTGGAACGAGCAAACTATATTTTTTTGCTAAATTTATACAATATTTAGTGTGTTTATATAAATTGAACGTGTGTAGCTAATCTATATATATTTTTCAAAGTTTGTACATGTCCTGCTATAGCTATGAAAATCTTGGAATTAAAATATCGCACTGTGATGGGTTTGAACTCACATAGATTGCAACCACAAGTTTGAAATCTATGCGCTCCACCACTGAGCTAAACAATATGTTATGATCTAAGCAGGGATCGCTAAACATATTAGGAAAATGTTTACTTTTCCATAAACATAAATATTCCATAATTTTATGGAAATGGATATGGAAATTTTATTTTAGAAATATGGAAATGTTTTGGAAATAATATGGAAATGAATTATGGAAATTTTATGGAAATGGAAATTTTATGGAAATGGAAATTTTATGGAAATGGAAATAATATGGAAATGAACTATGTAAATGAATTATGGAAATGTTATGGAAATGGAAATAATATGAAAATGAATTATGGAAATGTTATGGAAATGGAAATAATATGGAAATGAATTATGGAAATGTTATGGAAATAAAAATAATATGGAAATGAATCATGGAAATGGAAATAATATGGAAATGAATTATGGAAATTTTATGGAAATGAATTATGGAAATGTTATGGAAATAATATGGAAAGGAATTATGGAAATGGAAGTTGTAACATACACGTAATCCAAGTTATAAACCGAGGCAAGTTATACTGGCTAATAGGTCTATATAGGTGTATATTTAAATGAATGAATATTTGAAGTGGTAAGTGTATACACATTTAACATGGATCGCTAAACATATTATGGAAATGTTTACTTTTCCATATCTATTTCCATAGACATCAATATTTCCATAATTTAATGGATATGGAAATTTTATTTTAGAAATATGAAAATGATTTGGAAATGGAAATAATATGGAAAAGAATTATGGAAATGGAAATAATATGGAAATGAATTATGGAAATGGAAATAATATGGAGATGAAATAGGGAAATGTTATGGAAATAATATGGAAGTGAATTATGGAAATGTTATTGAAATGGAATTAATATGGAAATGAATTCTGGAAATGTTATGAAAATGGAAATAATGTAGAAATGAGTTATGGAGATGTTATGGAAATGGAAATAATATGGAAATGAATTCTGGAAATGTTATGGAAATGGAAATAATATAGAAATGAGTTATGGAAATGTTATGGAAATGGAAATAATATGGAAATGTTATGGAAATGGAAATTATGACATACAATTAATCCCTGGATCTAAGGTGGTATTATATATCGTATAGATTATGCATAGCTAAATGATGTATCATTTTAGCATTGCGTCCAACCATTATGATGCCCCGGTTATGAAATATTTTTGGCTTAATTTTTATTAAACGCGATGCTTTTTTGTGTTTTCCTAAACTTCTATTTTCGGTTTTTCGTAAGGTGCAATTCCTATATCGCGGTCAAGGCCGATTCTGTTCACGCGCACAATTGTATAGCCTGCATCTTCGTAAAAAGAACTTCGACACACTCTCTCTGTTCAGTCAGACAAAGACAGTACGGTATCTCATTTTTACATTTGTACAGTATTGAGAGGTACCAGTATCGCCATATTCAAATTTTGATGGATAGCTTCTGGTGGAACAGTAACCTTTTTATACACACACACACACACTAGTGCTGGGCACGGGTAGTAATACTCGTTGAACTCGCGGGTTTATCTTCTCGAGTATCGGGTAATAGGGAATTCAGGTATTTCGGTCTTTCGGGGTTTGACTTTCAAATTCTGGTTTTGGTGCATGGATCCATCGGGTAGTGTGAATAAAAACTCGGTCTATTGCGCCCTGCACGCTTAGTCTGGGGGCCACAGGGCATTTCTGTGTCATTTTTTGCTAAGGAGGCGCGACAATGGGGTATAACGAGTCTTTAATTTAATAGATGAAAAAAGCATATCAAACCTTTTTTACCATACCTACCAAAGATATTGTAGTCAAGCAGTGATTACTTGTCATTAAAAGGTGAGTAGAAATACATATATCAAATTTTATTTGCGCAATTGGCCAAATCAGCTTCGTAAACAAATCTTTGCCTTTTTTAATACGGCGCGTGTTCGCTTTCACCAATAACACATAGGTCCTTAGTCTGTATCCGCTAACACCTTGTTAGAAGCTGCCATCAGCGTTGGTAGTAGCTGTGAAAATTTAATAACGCTATTTTAATTGATTACCACAGCTAGCTATTATGGATTACATAATTCATCATAACCAAGTTTTACTAAGCCAACAAGCCTTACTAACGGAAAAAGTCGGTAATGTAAAGTTTTTTAAATGAGATTTGGAGCAACATCTACAAACAGTCAGAGAGGTCCATAGCAAACCAATTAAAGTCATCGTAGCACCTTTCGTAGCAGTGTTTGTCTTATGTAAATACCACACTGAATGCTTGACAAAGATTGTTAGTGAGTGGAAATAGCAGAGCTTCTCAAGTTGCAAAGAATCTCAAACCCCTGAAAAAACTAAGGTGAGATCATAGCAAACTCATTTACTTAATACTTTGATTAATAATATAACGATTCATCACTCAAAGATTAAATGCATTGCTTCATTAAAAATCTTGCGTTTCTTGCACCTAATTATGCATTATCTAAAACAAAGCTGCTTCTTGCTTGAGTATTGTTTGTTGGTGTTTACTGTAGTCAGCTGGATCAATGAGTGATAGGTGTTGATTATAATGAATCATTGTCAAACTTCTCAGTCCATATTTTACATATTGGTTATAAACTATACAATAAATTACTTTCTGCCATGTGTTGTTGCTGTGTCTTTAGACACTCCATGTTTCATACAATCAATGGCTTAATGCAACTTGTTTAATTGTTTTAGGCTAAGATAGCAGCACTACATAACATTACATGTATTACCCTAGGACACTTATGTATTCGCCTCATCTAACTTTCGCGGAGTCATCATCTCGCGAAAATTTCATGAGCGAAACTAAACTATCATAACAAACAAGTGAAAACGCTGAATTAAATAGCTTTGTTCATTGATACTGTAGAATGGAATTTTATAACGACATTTATTTTAACGTTTTATCGACCACTGTAGCATCGTTAAAATATAAACCAACAAAATAATTTGACTGTCAAAATTTATTACGTTATTATTTTGCAATTAATTATGATTATTTTCCCATTAATAATGATTTATAATGATAGGACCTTGATGTCAATGCACATGCATTAGTAGCGTTATTGTTTGTTGGGGACATCAATCAATGCAGTGAGCACCACGTGTTGAAAGAAAATAAGACACACTGACACTCAGAGTACTACACAAGCAGCATGGCTCTGGAAAGGTTTGGATTCACCACTGACACCTCTTCAATAACTTGTAATGATTGAGAAGATGAGGCAATAGAGAAAGAGTTAGCTCTAATAAATAACACTAATAAAAAAGGAAGAGAAGTTATAATAACTACACACTGTGCTAGTATCTGTAGCTAAAGTATTACTAACAGCTGTATCATGTATGCATTTGTATACAACTTGTAATTACTGTAATAAAGATGTTCAGTAATTATTAGCAGCAGTTGAGTGTTTGGGAAAACGTTAAAATTAATATACACAACACCGTTGATCGTTAAAATAAAAATATGTTAATATAAAAACAAGCTAAATTGTGACAAAAAGGTGAAAATTTTCAGCGTAATTAAATTCCATGCTACAGTAGTCCAAGAAACAAATGGCAGCAAGCGATCAAATTGCATTATCGATCTCGGCCATACAATTCTACCTGCGGTTCACAATTACAAACTAGTCCCAAATTGAAATTTTTTCTTACCGGCGAACCGAACCTAAGGAATATAATTATGTTTGTTCCACTGCATTTATGTTCACATCATTATATTTTCGCACTCATCAGAGTTGCGAAATTAAGTGGCAGCGAAATTTTACTCTGTATGCTACTCACGAAACTAAATACTAGCGAAATATAAGTGTCCTAGGGTAGCTAGATTTATATTATTGGGCTTCATAAATAGAATACCTATTGTATATTTTTTAATAAACCAGTAATATTGGATTATTTGTTATATAGCGTGCCTTTGCTGATCATTATTAAGACTTAGCTCGCCTATTTATAAAATTGGAGACTGTAATGCTTTTAGAAACGTCAAACCAATTTCAACACAGAGTGTAGTACCTTCATGCAATTGTATGATTATTATTTGTTTGATGGTTTGTTTAGTTTTAAGTTATTATATTGTGTCATGCAGAACTTATACTGTATTATTGTGTTAAATTACATTTTATTCTGGTGTATTGTATTATAATAACTGTATTGTATTGAACTGTGTTGCATTGAATTGTGCTATAGGATTTATGTGTTGCATTAGGTTTTGTGATATTATTTGTTGATACATATTTCATTGTATTTTTTGAATTTATTGCGTTATATTGTATTATTATAGTGCTCACATATCAATTAATACCTTACAGAAGTATGTGACCTATGAATTAACTAAATATTGTTGTGGCAAGAGCCAAAGGGTGTCTATCTATTCTTTTCATGTAGGGCTATGCATATTGCCTACATATCCAAATCAGTCCCGTACCTCTTCCTATTTTTAAGAAAGTTTTTAATTTATAGCTACATGCTTTGATAGATCGGGTTTTCTGATAGGTTATGATGTATACTTATTGCACCATAAACATAAGCTCTTATATGTCTATATGATAATTTTGTATTTTGAACTCATTGTCTGTAATGAATGTGATACTTTACTTTGTAGTCAGCCGCCAGGGACTCAATATGACAGACATTTCTTGCCGTCATCTTAGCCACTGGTCTGCCAGGAACCCTCTTAATACTTTTTACAATAGGACCTGTACAGCTACTGATTGACAGGCTATACTGTGTACCTCATTGGATACACTGGTTGTGACACAGACCAACTAACGAATAATGTTTAATTTTTTAAATGAAATTATTACATTGCTGGGCAACATGTAACAAGCATAAAATATTTATTGTTTCTTTTAGTACTTTCCGTTGGTACATGTTATTTACTTTTTATTTAACTGACATTTACATGCGAAATTTTTTGCTTAGTTTTAGATTTATTGTACTGGTAGCGTGTTAAAACAATATGTCTGCAGTATGTTCAATGACAACTAGCCTTCTGGATGATTAATTAATATTATAGAACTTTGTATGTGTATCTTGGTACATTGTATGATTATTATATGATATAGCATGTTTACCGAGGTGCACAGTCTGTTTATCATTATACATCGAAAACTTTCAGTTGATTCTAGAAAGCATATTGCAAAGTATTTAATAAAACGATTGCATAATTATAATCTTGAAGCTCATTTTCACTCTCTGATTACTAAGGTTGCACGATAGCTCAATAGTCGATTTCGATAGTCGATAGTTGTCTTTCTCGATATGAATATGTTGCCTATTTTTAGCCTATCGAAACATCCGAAACAAATATATCGTTATCAAATAATAGAAAATAATTTAACTTGATAGTTATCGCCCTCGGATAGCTTGAACACATGGTTAACTCGAACGGATTTGTTTGGTCCGTTCCTACGCAATATTAAATTGCTTTAGATAACTCGACCTCAACTTGGTTAACTCGAACAGTTTTTTGCCCAACGGCTACTACGACGCTTGTTATCGCTTTAGAATATCACTTTATTCCAAGCCATAGAGACAAACCTCAACTTTTAGTAGTTCTTGGACGTCGTTATTACCATCATCGGCAAAATATTTTTGTTAACGACTTTTCTAAAGGTTTGCAAGATCAAATTTTGCCAATCATCTGCTTAGCGGTGGCCCTCCGAAAGCTAAGAAAAGTGAGCTAACCTTCGAATAATCTTAGAGAAAAATCGGCAAACTTTATCTTGGTTAAAACAATGATATACATAATACAGCGCCCTGTATATCATTTCTTGGGGGCTGTATATCATTGGTTAAAACGCTCAAAAAAAGATGTTTTTTCTTCTGAGCATTTCAACAGCGATCAAGTTTGGCTAATTTTAATCTGAAAACGTCCGGGCAATCACATCACTTCAAACAACAAACCAATCTCAAGTGATAGAAAAGTCTCTATACTTTCTGATGAAATTTTTTTAAACTTTACACTAGAAGCCTTTTAATTTGCAACAAGCCATCCATGCGTTTGATTTATATATAGTTTGTATATGTACATTTATCTACTAATAAATACATGGACTTGTGACAGTGCTCCGATAACTTGAATGCTCTGATAACTCGAACACCTTTTCCTATTCCTTCCCACAATCCTCGATCTGTTCAGGCACGATAATTCGATAGTTTCACCAGCTGCCAAGTCACTCGATAACTATCGGTGAACTCTGTCTGCTCATTGATAATTCGATACTATCGCTATCGGTGGGACAACTCCAACGATAGTCGATAACACATTTTCAAACAACAAATGCCATCCCTACTGATTACCATCTTCAATCCCTTCGATCGTTTAATTGCTGCAGTCTACACAGTCACATAGACTTGTACAAACTCTTTTTGCATGGGCAACTGGTCCATTAGACAAACTGCCTGGGAATAGCTCTGTGCTCACTAGGAAAGCATTGCACAGAATTCCCATCATCGTCTTTACTCTAGCCATAGTTTGGGTGGCATGATTAATGGCTGAACTGCCCACTACCATATTGCTGCTTGGTAATTGATCCTCATTAAATGCTGACGGAGAGAAGCCTCTTGGTGGCAGGGTTTTCTCATAAGATGCTTTTGATGAGAACAACCTGTATCTGGCATCGGCTAGACTTGTAGAATGGTGCTGGCCATAAAGATGCAGTGTTGAGCGTGTTTGTTCGTTAAACAACTCTTTATCCATTAGACTGTGGTATTTGATTATAGTGAATTATACAATCCATGATAGATATCTTGGGAAATCGGTATAAATAGTGAATTACAGTTTTCGATTGTTACTACCAATGCTGAGGAGTCGCTCGGCTGACCGGAGACAGACTGCAAACCTAATTGCTGTCGGGGTAATTTAATAGCCCCGTACTACAACATGACGTAAATGTAGGTCTACGACTCTGATTAGCTGGTTAGACTGATTGCACACGGCGTAAGAAAGATTTTATTTTTGTATTACTACTCAACGTTTAATAGCCAATTACTCCTAGTTTATCAACTAAAATAGCAGTATGAGACCGGATTAATAATGACTAGGTTAAAAACATGCTTAAGTATTAGGCTACCATAAACCCTATCTTCTGCCACCTGTTGACACGAAAATGCCCTGTGGCTCCCAGACTATCTTGACTGTTTAACAATCCGCGTGTTGACGCTGCGAGTACGAATGTCAGTCGATAAAAACTGAAAAATAATAAATAAATTGAAAAGAAATATAATTGCTTTGTAAATTTGAAGATATGTCTGTTTAGAAAATTTAAACATAAAATCCATATCAACAAACCCGATACCCGAAAAACCCATAGGCAAAGAAATACCCGAGCCTAGCACTACTAGCTACCCGATACTCGAAAAACCCGAACAGAAGGGGGCGAGTCTAAACCCGTTGGTCAAGAAGTACTCGTGCCCAGCACTAACACACACATTTCTATGCAAGAATTGTTATTATTAATTCAACATATTCCAGATTTTTATTTTGTTTTCTCAGTCCGCATTAGTTGTATCATTACCGAATCATCTTTTATTGTAATCGTAGCAAAACAGACTTAGTTTAACTATTACTTGCTAATTATTTCACATTTACACCATTTTATAGTTGTTTTATTTTTTTTTAATTTATTTGACCTTCACAAAACATTTTTCTCATGATATGAAGTTTGAAAGTTACAGTCGTTTGACAAAGTTTAAAAACCTTCACAGTTATTTTTATTGTCTATCTTAATTTATTTCAATTACCCAAAACACTTTTTAACACTTTTCAAACACTTTTTTTATATGTGAACATCAAAGTTGTCAGAATCAAGCTCAAATCTGCTGATGATCAGCTATATACATTGTGGTATCTATATGGTACCATATGGAATCTAGATAGTACCATATGGAATCTATATGGTACTATATGGAATCTATATGGTACTATATGGTATCATATCAGGTATTGTATATGTACTTTTTAACTACACAAAACATAGTTTAAAAGTTAGAATGGCAAATGTTGTTATATGTCAAATACAAATCAAGTTTTTGTCCAAAGAATTTTTTATTACCCGGGCAACGCCGGGTAGTATAGCTAGTTAGTTATTAAAAGAACCTTACTCTTTGCGTTTTTATAAATTGAAAACAAAACCACAGTGGTCTTTAGACAACTGACACTATCAAGAGTCAACTTTATATTTGAGCATTTATAGCGAGCATTTATATTTGATACGGGCATACCGGTAGAACCCGAAGTATTTGTCATAAACTAGTGCTATGAAACGTTTTATATCGAGCCTTTTATTGGCCTTTAATTTCACGTGATAACATCACGTGTCAAAACAATAACCAAACTGTTGGAGTATGTCAGCCAAATAAAGAGATTCCAAACTACGGCGTTTTTGTGATGGCTGCGATTAACTGTTCATTTTTGAGTTTTTAAGAGCTTGTAATCACATTTCCACATATTTTGCACCTACAACACAGCAGAGTAAAACATGGTGAACCTTTTGATACCAAATACTTGTAATGTGAATTTTGTTGCAAGTAAACCTTTAAGTTGTCCATCAGTCTACAAACTGAATATAAAGCCCAGGTCTACACACAGGTTTAAGTTTATCGGACCTCACATTGAAGTTTATTTTAGGTACTGTAATGCCTCAGCTAAAGCGAACGAATCGGAATATTTCATCAAGGAAAAAGGAGGATGATAGTTCCTGGAGCAAAGCGATGAAGTCGGCTTACGCTGCCATATTTGACCCTACTCAAGCTACAGTTGCCATGGTTTTGCTCCTATTGGCTGAAGCCTTTTTAAATGTTTTCATCATTCGAGCTGTTAAATGTAAGGCTGCTTTATTGCATTACAGAAAGTTTGTATTTGCTCTGATTTCATTGCCATGGTTCCTTTAATAACCCAGTTCTTTATATTTTAATCTTTATACTTTACTTTTATACTTTATATTTCTTTATATTTTAATCTTTCACTTCGTAGTAATCCAAGTGTCAAAAAGCCACCACTGCTGGAAGAGTGACACGGTCATTTTCATAATTTGGGTTATCATCTGAATTCTTTGCAGATACTGAAATAGACTGGGTGGCATACATGCAGGAGGTTGAAGGGGTGATTAACGGGACGTATGACTACACGTTACTCAAGGGGGACACCGGCCCATTGGTGTTAGTCTATTACTTTTGCTCATAAAAAGGTCTAGTGAAGTCTAGTACCCAGTAGGTCTAGTGAAATCACCAGAGTATAACAATCTTACCAATCTAAATATCTTGTGAAATGTGGATGCAACGTAAAGGTTATGTCAGTCAAAAATAAGTTTGGCTGCCTCAATAACTATCACTTTGTTTTACAGAAACAATAAATTATATTTTGTGATATCCTCTCATGGCATAGATTGGATTGCATCTAGAACTTGGCAACACCACAGTCTATACTATATCTGTTTGTATACTGCTCCAGAAATTGCCACGCCAAAAGGTTTTGTGCCAGAACGTTTGCGACAAAAGTCCCATTTTGGTTATTTTTGTATTGCTTGTCGTTAGAGCTACATACGGAATTGTGCAAGTAAAACATCCTCTATGGCAGTTGACTCTCTTACTAAATATCTTTGGCTTTTGTAGGTATCCTGGCGGGTTTGTCTGCGTTTACACAGTCCTCTACTACCTTACAGACCTAGGTACAAACATAAGACTTGCCCAGTATATCTATATGTTTTTCTATCTCCTAACCATCATTCTGGTCTTCAACATCTACCGCAAAGTCTGCAAGGTACACCCAAAACAATTTTACTTCTGTCTTCCTTGTGACTGGCTATTTCAAAGGCTCCTCATTCACTACTTTTAAAAAGGAAATATAATTGATGTCTATTTGTTTAAGGATAAACATATTGACTCTTTCATAACTGGTGCATAAGTCGATTCACTTGGCCTGGCCAAGTTTTTAAAGATAACTGGGCTTCAAATCTGTTTTGTAGCATTCTAAAAAAGGTATCACAACTTCTACAGTTGGTTTTTCGGTATCTATTACGCAACTGTATATCGTGATGCTAGCTGGGATTTTTGGCTAACCAAAATGTTTGTTGTTGCAGCTTCCTCCATGGGCATTAGTCTTCATCTGTGCCATCTCCTACAGGGTTCACTCCATCTATGTACTCAGGCTGTTCAATGACCCAGTAGCGATGATATTTCTTTATTCTGCCGTTAACTGTTTCCTGTATGACCGCTGGCTTGCTGGATGTGTTCTCTACAGGTATAACTGGTTTGTCGCTCGTGATCGGGCTTAATCCCAACTCAAAAATGCTTCTTTACTTTTGCATGGCTCTTAACCTTGTGTCAGGATGACTATAACTGCATTTGCATACAATAAAAGAAGTTAGCGAAGGTTTGCTGTACGTGCATTTTTATGTTGGCCTTTATTTTGTTACCCGAGCAACGATTAGATGATCTGAATAAATTGGCTCACTGGTCTCTCAAAATAGATTTTCATTATGTGTTGAATACATGTATATCCACTACATACACTATGTTCCCATTGTGCCGATGTTGCAAATTTGGAATTGTATGCCCTTTGAGTTACTGCGCGATAACTTTGTAGCGTGGACGCTTTGTTTAAAAAAGACAAGGAATCGTATGCTTGAGGTCATAGTGATACACTCCTGTTTTGTCAAATAAGTATAGGAATGACTGGAATGTGGAAAACTTTTAAAATGGAATAGCTTGCGTGACATTTTCTTGTGTATCATTCGCAAGTGCTAAATGACTTCGCAAGTGAAACATTGGGAAGAATTTGTGGGTAACACTACTTGCTTGACATGCGAGTTTTGACAGTTTCCATCTTGCGGATGACTTGTGTATTAACCGTGTCACGGAAACATAGTAATACAATATGTGTATTAACCGTGTCACGGAAACATAGTAATACAATGTGTATTAACCGTGTCAGTGAAACATAGTAGTACAATATGTGTATTAACCATGTCACTGAAACATAGTAATACAATATGTGTATTAACCGTGTCACGGAAACATAGTAATACAATATGTGTATTAACCGTGTCACTGAAACATAGTAATACAATATGTGTATTAACCGTGTCACGGAAACATAGTACTACAATATGTGTATTAACCGTGTCACTGAAACATAGTAATACAATATGTGTATTAACCGTGTCACGGAAACATAGTAATACAATATGTGTATTAACCGTGTCACGGAAACTTAGTAATACAATATGTGTATTAACCGTGTCACGGAAACATAGTAATACAATATGTGTAATATATAGGAAACATAGTAATACAATATGTGTAATAACTCATTAATATACACTTACACCAGCTACCTATTCTGTCCTTGTTAGTCTCGGGGTGTCTGTCAAGATGAACATTCTCCTCTTTGCCCCGGGCCTTCTGGTGCTGCTATTGAAGAGACACAACCTCTCTACTACCTTCCTCCTACTCTCCGTTTGTGCACTCATACAGGTACCGTCGGTTCCTTTACCACTTCTCGCTGCACTAGCTGAAGTCAGCCCTTCATTGACCAAGTTTTATCCTTTGTTTCACTTTTGTAAATGATGGAATGTTGCAATCTGCTAACATGTATGCACAGAAAATCAACATACATGCAGGTTGTTTTTAAAGAAGGCTAATTATGTTTCAAAACATATTTCAAAGCAAGTAACTTTATTTCTACTTGCCTATCTTGATTGCTCTATGACTTAAGTAATAGCATTAAATCTGTATTACGACTCCATTGCTAGTTCAGATGTCTTTTATTCATGATTTAACGAAATGTTCTCCATACTGTCAGGAATGCGCTTTGCTTCTCGATGGCATCTAGTGTTGTCATAGTTGACAACCCATTCAGAGCTGTCAACCATGACAGCTAATTGACATTCACTATGACGGAATTGAGCGAGACCTTCCTTGTGCCAAGGTCGTTGGCAAAAGTTTTGTGCGCAAAACTTTTCAAATATTGAAATGTGTGTTTTTATATTGTTTTAGAGAACTGTTTCGCATTCTTCAACCTCGCCATGTAAAAAGATGTGTGAGTTACAATTTTGTTAGTCGTCATACCATGACAATTTAATTAGAGTCTAAGGGAAGAGCAATTCACACTCACTCTTGTTCTTGGCTTATTTTGTTCATTCCTTATTTGTAGGTGTCTTTAGGTGCTCCTTTTCTCATTGAGAACCCTGTTGGGTACATTATGGGAGCCTTCAATCTCGGCAGGCAGTTTCTTTTCAAATGGACTGTCAACTGGAGGTTTTTATCGGTGCTTATCTATTATTCTAGCTCAACTCATTTGGTTTGCTCGCACGACTTCTGCTTTGAGATGCTCTCGTCAATAATTAATATCACTGTATTCTTATCCATTCAGGAGGAGATTTTCGGCAGTCGATACTTTCATGTCTCCTTGCTGGCTGGGCATCTGACCACGCTATGGATATTTTATCAGGCGAGGTGGAGAGAAATATTCAACTTTAGCAATATTTTCAACAGTAAAAAGAAAGAAGGTGTTATATCAGCCAATGGTATGCTATGAGCAGCTTATTTCTGCAGCTATTCAGCTAAATTCCGCTATCAAATGGCTTCTAGCATATAGTTTTTCTTAACTGATGGTGTAATAACTCAAGACTGACCTCTAAGAATCATAGAGGTAAACGGAGACTAGATCTGCCTCTAGATCTCTATGGTTAATGGAAAACACCAGCAGTCTCTTGTATGCACTTGCATGCATGAGGTTTTCCCACAGTGAGCGATATGTCAGGAGAAGCCAATTTGTATAGCATCCTGTGCTTTTTCTGCTCTGGGTAGATGCTGCTTTACTGTGTGCTAGTACCAACAAATACACACTTCCCTTTTAGATGACCTCTGGTTATCGTTTCAGATATTGTGAGGACACTCTTTGTCTCCAACTTCATCGGTATCTGCTTTAGTCGATCTCTTCACTATCAGTTCTACGTCTGGTACTTTCACACGCTGCACTACCTTGTATGGGATATCAACTTACCTTCTATATACAAGTAAGTAACAAATAAGAACTTTTTTGGTAGATGAATATTAAAATATTTTATGACTCTCGAAATAGGTATGTTAGTCAATTAGTGATTTCACCTTGTTAAATTATTTAGTCAACTAGCACACTGGCATTCCCGTGCACTTTGATAGATCGTCATGTGTAATATCTATGTGTACAATTATTCTTAGATGTAGTAAGGTGGTCGAGTGGTGAGATGGCAGCACATTTTAATATGAATCGGAATATTCCAGTTCAATTTCCAAGTGATGCAATCTTACATGTATTTGCTAACGCTCCTAGAATAGCTTCAGGCCTGCAGACGGCACTGCTCTTACTATAGTAAGGGTTTATCGCTCATAAAAATGTAAGCATATGTTATGATAGGTAATCCCACGACCAAACACGAGCATAGCGATTGTTTGGGAGATTTATGATAAATGCATATGTGCACACAACTCCCAAAACATTATCCGTTGACGGCATGACCAAACCCTTGTACCGAAATATCATCAACAAATTTAACCATTTTTGTGTAGAGTCGTTTAAGTATAATAGTGATACAAAACACATATAAACCTATTTAAATATGTTACCAAGTATTTGAAAGGTTACCGCAACATCTTAAACTAACCCATCTGATCGGATTATACATAAATTGACAGATTAATTCGACCTTAAATCGAAATAAAAACTTTACAAGCCTATTTTAATCAAAATGAAGACCGGCATATGAAACGCCGATAAAGCCGTGCGACAGAGAGTAGAAATATTAAGTCACCAGCATTTCACAAGAAAAGCGTGGACATTTCACCAGTCTATAACATTGTTTAATTGCCGAAGGTTTCTGTAATTAACGTAGACTGTTTGAGGCATAGACCGATTTACAGGCACGAAAATGTGGTATACAGTTTATCAGCTTACGTTTTTTGTCCAATTACCGAAGGTTTTTTAAATTATCTATAACATTAACCAGATTTTTTTACATCCTATCTAAAAGCTAGGGCTGAAATACAATGTCTCTTTGTGACAAGAATATTTCTTTATTTCACTCCAGTTTGCAGAAAACTTTCAGACGTGTGAATTTTAATGCTTGCTTTTTGTTACGTATCGCTGTATGTTCAAACAATTTATCAGCCTACGTTTTTTGTCCAATTACCGAAGGTTTTTTAGATTATCGATAACATTAGCCAGATTTCTTTACATGTTATCTGCAAGCTAGGGCTGAACTACAATGCCCTTTTGTGACAAGGATATTTCTTTAGTTCACTCCAGTTTGCAGAAAACTTCCAGACGTGCGAATGCTAACTCTTGTTTTCTGTTACATATCACTGTCAAAACCATTCTACATTCACAACACAACCAACTTTCAAACTGTGTATTACATGGCAGCTTGCCGTTTTACTTTTAATATTGCATTTCAGAGATATAATAAAGATATTTCATTATTGCTGTATTTAAATATTTATTTTATTGTTGTAAAATAAAAGTTTGAGATAGTAGTAGATTAAGTCTGATTTTTATACAACCTTTTGTTTTGCATAATTGACCTTTTGAATTTTATTTCAAAACAACTTGACAACTACCATGGACCTCCCAGAACACCACGTCGTCGCAGTGGCCGTCCACGTGTCTCCCAATTATTACGGAGAAGGATAAATAGAAGGTCCTCACAGCAACCATCAGCATCAAATGCTAATGTTCAACAACACGCTACTCAAAATAATAACAACTCATCTGATGCAGAGAATTCTTTAGTAGATGTTCTAGGCGAAGCCTACAACATCTAACTAAAGATTTCTACTTTTGTAGAATTATGACCTGTTGTAACTACTTTTTCAACAACCGGCAGTACCCTTTCCTTTCTCCATTATCACTTTGATCGTGGGCTGTATGACAGGGGAATTTCTGGTCATAAACATGTAAGCATATAGTGCGATAGGTAATCATAAACATGTGAGCATATGTTGCGATAGGTAATCATAAACATGTAAGCATATGTTGCGATAGGTAATCATAAACATGTAAGCATGTGTTGCGATAGGTAATCATAAACATGTAAGCATATGTTGCGATAGGTAATCATAAACATGTAAGCATATGTTGCGATAGGTTATCATAAACATGTAAGCATATGTTGCGATAGGTAATCATAAACATGTAACCATGTGTTATGATAGGTAATCATAAACATGTAAGCATATGTTGTGATCGGTAATCATAAACATGTAAGCATATGTTGCGATAGGTAATCATAAACATGTAAGCATGTGTTGCGATAGGTAATCATAAACATGTAAGCATATGTTGCGATAGGTAATCATAAACATGTAACCATGTGTTATGATAGGTAATCATAAACATGTAAGCATATGTTGTGATCGGTAATCATAAACATGTAAGCATATGTTGCGATAGGTAATCATAAACATGTAAGCATGTGTTGCGATAGGTAATCATAAACATGTAAGCAGATGTTGCGATGAGTGATCATAAACATTTAAACATATGTTGCGATATGTAATCGCAAACGTGTAAGCATGTGTTGTAATATCCTCCATACGACTTCTCTGCGACTCATCCTACAATGCCACCTTGACAAGCATTTAGCGCTGAGCCAATCAATGCCGTGAAGAGGTGTGGAATGCAATCATGCTATGCACCTCTATCCTCGCACATAAAAGACTTGATCACGCTAAGGGCAGAGTCATCTTACTTTGTAACTAAATGTGTAGAGCTGTGTTATAGGATGTTAATACTGGGAACCATAGAGATGTGTTGGAATACCTACCCATCAACGGTAGTCAGCAGCGCTGCTCTTCATTGCTGTCATCTCGTCATCTTGCTCGGTCTTCTCATGTCAGGCAGAGAGCCAACACCTGAAACTAAAAAAGAATAAATTGATGGTAAGTTGGAATTTAGGCTAGACTTGCTAAGATTCTTGATGAGCCCGTTGATAAGCCCCTTGCAACTGAGAGGTTAAATTTCACTATAACTGCTGCAATATGTTGTCTGCATCTGCTTGAATGCCTAATGTATGATCAGTTGTACTACTACACCTTGTATAATCAGTTATACTACTACACCTTTTATAATCAGTTATACTACTACACCTTATATAATCAGTTATACTACTACACCTTGTATAATCAGTTATACTACTACACCTTTTATAATCAGTTATACTACTACACCTTGTATAATCAGTTATACTACTACACCTTTTATAATCAGTTGTACTACTACACCTTATATAATCAGTTATACTACTACACCTTGTATAATCAGTTATACTACTACACCTTGTATAATCAGTTATACTACTACACCTTGTATAATCAGTTATACTACTACACCTTTTATAATCAGTTATACTACTACACCTTGTATAATCAGTTATACTACTACACCTTGTATAATCAGTTATACTACTACACCTTATATAATCAGTTATATTACTACACCTTGTATAATCAGTTATACTACTACACCTTATATAATCAGTTATACTACTACACCTTGCATAATCAGTTATACTACTACACCTTGTATAATCAGTTATACTACTACACCTTGTATAATCAGTTATACTACTACACCTTATATAATCAGTTATATTACTACACCTTGTATAATCAGTAATACTACTACATCTTGCATAATCAGTTATACTACTACACCTTGTATAATCAGTTATACTACTACACCTTGTATAATCAGTTATACTACTACACCTTATATAATCAGTTATATTACTACACCTTGTATAATCAGTTATACTACTACACCTTATATAATCAGTTATACTACTACACCTTGCATAATCAGTTATACTACTACACCTTGTATAATCAGTTATACTACTACACCTTGTATAATCAGTTATACTACTACACCTTATATAATCAGTTATATTACTACACCTTGTATAATCAGTAATACTACTACTTCTTGCATAATCAGTTATACTACTACACCTTGTATAATCAGTTATACTACTACACCTTGTATAATCAGTTATACTACTACACCTTATATAATCAGTTATACTACTACACCTTATATAATCAGTTGTACTACTACACCTTATATAATCAGTTGTACTACTACACCTTATATAATCAGTTATACTAGTACACCTTATATAATCAGTTATGCTACTACACCTTATATAATCAGTTATACTACTACACCTTGTATAATCAGTAATACTACTACACCTTATATAATCAGTTATATTACTACACCTTGTATAATCAGTTATACTACTACACCTTATATAATCAGTTATACTACTACACCTTGCATAATCAGTTATACTACTACACCTTGTATAATCAGTTATACTACTACACCTTGTATAATCAGTTATACTACTACACCTTATATAATCAGTTATATTACTACACCTTGTATAATCAGTTATACTACTACACCTTATATAATCAGTTATACTACTACACCTTGCATAATCAGTTATACTACTACACCTTGTATAATCAGTTATACTACTACACCTTGTATAATCAGTTATACTACTACACCTTGTATAATCAGTTATACTACTACACCTTGTATAATCAGTTATACTACTACATCTTGTATAATCAGTTATACTACTACACCTTTTATAATCAGTTATACTACTACACCTTGTATAATCAGTTATACTACTACACCTTGTATAATCAGTTATACTACTACACCTTATATAATCAGTTATATTACTACACCTTGTATAATCAGTTATACTACTACACCTTATATAATCAGTTATACTACTACACCTTGCATAATCAGTTATACTACTACACCTTGTATAATCAGTTATACTACTACACCTTGTATAATCAGTTATACTACTACACCTTATATAATCAGTTATATTACTACACCTTGTATAATCAGTAATACTACTACATCTTGCATAATCAGTTATACTACTACACCTTGTATAATCAGTTATACTACTACACCTTGTATAATCAGTTATACTACTACACCTTGCATAATCAGTTATACTACTACACCTTGTATAATCAGTTATACTACTACACCTTGTATAATCAGTTATACTACTACACCTTGTATAATCAGTTATACTACTACACCTTATATAATCAGTTATACTACTACACCTTGCATAATCAGTTATACTACTACACCTTGTATAATCAGTTATACTACTACACCTTGTATAATCAGTTATACTACTACACCTTATATAATCAGTTATACTACTACACCTTGCATAATCAGTTATACTACTACACCTTGTATAATCAGTTATACTACTACACCTTGTATAATCAGTTATACTACTACACCTTATATAATCAGTTATATTACTACACCTTGTATAATCAGTAATACTACTACATCTTGCATAATCAGTTATACTACTACACCTTGTATAATCAGTTATACTACTACACCTTGTATAATCAGTTATACTACTACACCTTATATAATCAGCTATACTACTACACCTTATATAATCAGTTGTACTACTACACCTTATATAATCAGTTGTACTACTACACCTTATATAATCAGTTATACTACTACACCTTATATAATCAGTTATACTACTACACCTTATATAATCAGTTGTACTACTACACCTTATATAATCAGTTGTACTACTACACCTTGTATAATCAGTTATACTACTACACCTTATATAATCAGTTATACTACTACACCTTATATAATCAGTTGTACTACTACACCTTATATAATCAGTTGTACTACTACACCTTATATAATCAGTTATACTAGTACACCTTATATAATCAGTTATGCTACTACACCTTATATAATCAGTTATACTACTACACCTTGTATATTCAGTTATACTACTACACCTTGCATAATCAGTTGTACTACTACACGTGGTATGATCAGTTATAGACCTTTCTAGATATTCCCTCCTTCATTTACAGAAAATCACCAATTGGTAGTTTCCATCATTTTGTTATACTGACACCTATTGGCTCAAGAATATTTAGTATTTAATGTTGAATTGTAACAAAATTCACATTACATTTATTTGGTATCAAAAGATTCACCATGCCTTACTCTGCTGTGTTGTAGGTGCCAAATATGTGGAAATGTGATTATAAGCTCTTAAAAGCTCAAAAACGAACAGTTAATCGCAGCCATCACAAACCCGCCGTAGTTTGGAATCCCTTTCTAAAACGGATCTAAATGGGATGTAGTTGAAGATGATGGCTTCTGCTTACACTTTCTTGCAACCTCATTTGTCGAAATATTTTCACATATATACTTCACGCCTTCACTAAAACCATGTATATTGTCTTTACGTATATATTTCATCATCATTGTAATGTTGTCACCTTGAGCACTGATTTCTCAAAACCTATCGTCAAAATTCGTTTAAGTTTTCAACATTAACTCGAAGTAGTGCATATCATCCTCTGATAAACCTTGACGAGCCTGTTGGTCACCTGTGATAGTCGAAAAATGCTGTAGAATTTGTTCGCGCTATTTGGCATTAAGTATTGGTCACATGATCAGATTATGACTAGATGATTAGACCAAACTGAAGCGAAACTGTATAGTAGCGAGCATCTATATTTGATAAGGGCTTTCTGGTAAAACCCGAAGTGTTTGTCATAAGCTAGTGCTTCGAAACGTTTTACATGTATATTGAGCCTTTTATTGGCCTTTCATTTCACGTGATTACATCACATACCAAAACAACGAACATGTCGAGTTGAGTACGTCGTCGACATAAAGGGACTCCAAACTACAGCATTTTTGTGATGGCGGTCATTAACTGTTCGTTTTTTAGTTTTTAGGAGCTTGTAATCACATTTCCACATATTTTGCACTTACAACACAGCAGAGTAAGACAAGGTGAATCTTTTGATACCAAATAACGGTAATGTGAATTTCGTTGCAAGTCAACCTTTAACTTTGTCTCCTAGGTTTTTACCCGTCATGCTTCTTCAATCAGTTTTTGTTAATTTCTCATGGATCTCAGTATTGTATGTACATAGAATTATATAAATATGATGTATGGAGAACGACATGCGCATGTATTTACATGTTTAGCAATTGAAATGTTCAGAGAGCAGTTTAACTGGATTTTGCCACTTACAACGCAGGTACAAAGCAGCATTTAATATTATTTGACCTATGTAGAACAGAAGGATTTCATGACAAGCCGCGTATCACTGCTGATTTACGAAGCTGTGTGTTTCAGAAAATGTTGAACTTCGTATCATAAAAATTACTTTGGTTGGAGAATCAAACCTTTGTTTAAAGTTTATAATGCAACTTGCTGAGGTGATCATTAGTCAAGGTTGGGCTGCATTTGAAGTGCTCTGGTACTGAGGAAAGCCTTAGTGTAGCTTTTAGTTTTTTCCCGTTGAATAATGTGTTACATAAAAGACACAATTGGCTGGTGAGGTTTTTAAACCATAACTGCCACGAACAACTTTTATCGTATTTACTAGGTAAATCAGACATGCTGATTCCGATTTTGTAATCAAAATAAAGATTAGGCCACTAACTTTCAGAGTAATAAAGGATTTTTTATAGCGTTTTAATATCGGTTTCGAAAACAACACGATCGGCATAACAAGCTCCGCCCATAAATACTTGACGTAACCTAGCTTTTTAGGAACAGAAGTTACGTAGAGATGTTTAGACCGATTTAGAATAATAGAGACGGGTGTTTTAAAATTTATTAATATCTAAATCCAGCTTTAAAAATAATATCAGTCTTTTCTGAAAGGTAGATAAGCTATTTAGCATTGCATATTTAAAAAGCGCGATAACAACGCTAGCTCGTGATAAAACCGCGCTTTTTGAGCTCATTTTTCTCGGCGTCCAGCCCATTTAAACGTCATGTAACAAGCTGCGAGCAATTTTAAATAGTTTATATCCCTTTCATAAAAAACTGAAATTATTTTACAGGCTGGATTTAGATAATAATGGGTTTTAAGACACCCATCTCTATTATTCTAAATCGGACTAAACTTTCCTAACTTCCGTTTCTGAAAAAGCTAGGTTTCGTCACATATTTATGGGCGGAGCTTGTAATGCCGATTGTGTTGTTTTCGAAACGGATATTGAAACGCTTTAAAAAAGCCTAAATGACTTTGAAGGTTAGTGGACTAATCTTTATTTGGAGTACAAAATCGGAATCAGCGTGTCTGATTTACCTAGTAAATACAATAAAAGTTGTTCGTGACAGTTATGGTTTAAAGCAAGGTCTTCCAGTTTTATTGTGTTCTTTACCTGCCAAGAACCCTGACAAACTTATAGGTATGTTCATACCAGTTCATACCAGTTCTTAACTAGCTTTATTATTTTAGTGTTGAGCGAGAAAGAATAATAGCAGTGAGGAACTCTAGTCTAAAGCAGTCAGCAGGTTGATTGTTGCACACATAAGCTTGCTGTCACTCTTCAGGCCCTGTCTACCCATCTTCCTTGGACTAAATTGTCTCTCCGCTCAGTTGATCATCAGCAGCTGATACTCACTTTCATGGCTTCAAATATGCTCTCTGTGTGAGGCTTTTGAGTCGATACGATGGAATTATTAACATTCTGCCAATAAACAGCCATAGAAGCACCCGATTTCTGTCCGATATATTGTAACTTGATTCTTGAACGTATTTTCTAATTCTGACTAGAAACCAGAAGTTGCCTTACCTTGAAGAAATTCCTAATATGTGTAGCAATTCAAAGGTGCTAAGTATGAGACCATATGTATTCATAGAACTCTTCTTTATTTGCATTGAATGAATGGCTTAGTAGAGTCTCTTAGTACACTAGCCAGACATAAATATGATTGCCTCTCTAGGAGGGACAACTCTATTGTCATGACTTTGAATATTAATATTGTTATAAAAATTCGTATTGATCGTTAACAAACTAGCTAACAATATTTAAAGAACAGCTACTCATGGAAACTTGCGGCATGGAATTCTCTCCTTTCTTACTTGCCATTTTATAGGTTTGTATATCTGTGTAACTCATTTCCTGATAGAAATATAATAAATGTTTTCATCTTTGCTTTCACCGATTTTCTTAAATATTCCTAACTCCAGTTACATGTGAAAAAATGCATGCCATGCATCTTCCACGTGTAGCTGCAATCTTCCACTGTAATTTTTATGCAGCCTCGGATGCCTTAAGTTTTAGCTTTTTTGTGCAATTGAAGCTGAAGTAAATATAATGAGGGAAATGTATGCGCTAGAGGCAGCATCTCACATGTGATTGTTAACTCAACTGATGTTACAAGTTTCATTTGGTTATTATATTATTATTTTAGTAAAAGACAATTCGTAAGATATATTAAAGTTAAGATGTTAATAACGCATTCTCAGCATATGTTAGCCATTCACTGAAGCTGCATCAGGGCAAAAAGTGCTGAGAAAGTGGATGCAGCAAAAAGTGAGGTCTTGGTTCCATGTCATAAGTAGATGAACATATATCTATGCGTTTGCTCTACCTGGATTGTTGCCAACTTATCTTCTGCTTGTATAATAAATATAATGACAATTTCCTTTGAGGTCCGGCGAAAACACACGAAAACCTTCAGATGGGTGTCATCGTTGAATAAGCAGATGCTTGGCACACTTCTTGAGAAATGTCAGTTAAGTCTGGAATAACTCAGTTACAGGGGTTGTAGGTAAGAGGACTAGGATTGCACGGTACAGGATGATGTGTAACTCCATTCAGCTGAGCAGTTTGTAGTAAAAGTAAGGCAGTCTCACAGTGGTTCCTTTGCTGTTACTTGATGCTAGTATATCCAGCTCCACTTCTAGTCTTAAGCGAAAGGGGTATTGTGGGAATTCGACACTCGAATCTGGCAGCTTTCTCAGCCCTGTTTGATTAGAAATGATCCGTGGCTATTATGAAATGGCACCAGGCGTGTTTCAGAGAATAGGACAGGGCATGCAGTGCCGTAAATGCTATAGTATTTCACATTGTGTTTCCCTTGCAGGGGGTCCTAACAACTACAAGTGACAAACAGTGAGTAGGATACCAAAGAGTGTCAAAGAAATAACACCTAATCTGTTTTAATTACTTTGATTTAAATATAGCTTACAGCTCGCATGAAATATAATCTTGCCAATATGAATTTGTTAAGCTAGTCACTGGCTAGCGCAGAGTTGAACTGTTTGAATATTATAAATGCTATTCCATATTGTTATTGCTTCCCATGAGAAAGGTAATAAACAAGATTGTTATTTGACTGTTAAACTCGATTCTTCCTTACATTATCTCGTAGAGCTGATAGAAAGGTGTGGACGAGGTGACCGATTACAAGCAATAGATTAGACACATTCTGACACTGGCAATAAAAGACATGGTTCGACTTTGGTTGACTAATTGAATCACCGCTTGCAAAACTTGATCAGCCATATTCTCAGCAAGTATGCAGATGTAGATAGTAACATCACAATGAAAAAACTTTGTCTGGACCCCCCTTATGATGGGAAACTGAGAGGTTGCTCATTCAGAAAAGTTGTTAACGAAATTTTATTGTGGCATGCTCAAATGTAGCGCAACCATAAAACTGAGAATCAGGTTAGATTTTTTTAATTAATCTTCGTACTTTCAATTATAATTGTAGGGTGAAGTTTTATTATCTAACAAACTAAAAGCTATAGTGTTGTATAGAAACCAAAAATTGTTATTTTGCATGCTCTCAAGTGTTAGGAAGAGCAAGTTCATCACTTACCTCATCATTGTATTTAGCACGTACTTTTCGACTGATTTACTTGTCAGGTTTTTCACATGGTCAAATTTTTCGTCAGCTTTGTGGAGTTCTGGTAGCGATTGGTACCTGACTGGCCGTGCTTTCTTTTCTGTATGAGAAGATAACTGCTCATCAATCTTTGCCTTCTCCCAAGGGTTATAGATGCTGTTTAGCTGGCTGTCCATAAAGTTTATGTTTTCTTTTTTACTTTGTATCTGGATTACACTGGAGTTTGCGTAGGATTCTGCTCTATGCCACTTTTTTCCTGAAGAAATGCTGGGACCCTTCTTCTTTCTCGAATGCGAATTGCCAATTTCGTTGAACTTGGAGCATTTTATCTTCCCCCTATGCGCGCATTCATCCAAGTCGAGTGGTTGCTCAAGCCCCAGTTGTATGGCTTGAGAGCTGTCAGGAGCTTCAGACATGCTGGTGACTTGATTGCAAGAATCGATTCGAGGAAAGAGAAGCTCAGACTCGCAATCCTGACTAAAACTATGGTCCGATATGGGAAAGCGAGGGGTAGAGGTCATTGATTGGTTTGTTCCTGTCTCGCTCGACTGTGTGGTCATGTCAGAGACTCTGTTAGCTTCAGCGAGACTGACAAAAAAAAGTATTTCAATTATCATAGGCAAATTTTAATAACATATCTATGTTAGTTAGTCATTCATGATCATCTTTTCAAACATGTCAAAGTTTAATACATGAGTCTTTTTATATGATGTCCCAAGTAGAAACATCTAAAAAGTATAAATTACTGTACCATAAATGTATCTGCGACTATCATAATCCAAAGGCAGAAGCTTCTTGAAGTTGCTCGCAGCATTTATATACTATCATACAAAGATTTGGGACTTCTGCAAGCACTACTGGCGACATACCTGTCTATAACATTGGTAAAACTATCCTCCTTTCCAAATTGGCTTGTGAGCATGATGGAGCTTGGAGCCAATTTCGGTAAATGTAGGTTTGCTGGCTCAAACTCTTGCACGCATTGCTGACAGCAGTGGTTTCCAGCAGCTATCTTAGATTTTGCTTTTGTTGGCTTTCTATGTGGTGATATAGAGTTAGGCTGACTGACGCGACCCCGATGCTTGCGCTAAAATTGAAGCATGAAAAGAAATGCAGTACTGTTTTTACATAAGCTGTAATGTTTCACATGGATGTTTGTCAAAATTCTTTGTCAAACATTTGCCCCAATTGTTACATTGAGCTCATGACCGTGTTTTATAGTGACATCAGATCAAAACCAAGGCATAAGGATTTTCACATTAACCTAACACCAGTTGTAGAGTCTTAGGGTACAGTTGCTCTCAAGAAACAACTCTCGGTACATGGTCTTACCTCATGTACTGCATCACTGTTTCTCCCAATATATGGTAAAATCATTGCAAGGCGTTTTATGTGCACGATTGCTGATCCCAACGCTCCCTATGAAAGCTCCAGTTTAAAGTGTTTGTAGTAGTTGTAACAGTCATAGAGGCGAGGTGCTGGAGTGTTATATCACTGATCACACGTAGTGAGCAAAGAGAATGAAAAGAGCTAATGACTGAATGGCCAAAGCTGTCAATGCCTGACTCTATAGACTGTTTTCATGCAATACAAGATACTAGTCAATGTAGCAAGAGTTTATTAAAGCCTTGGATACTAATAGAGCTACTCTAGACCAATGAATCACTTTTTCTTATTAGAAGAAATGACACTCACTGATAGTAGTCATTGCCTTCCTTGAGAGGCGTATTCACTGTGTCGTTACAAGACCGTTCTGGTCAAAGCTGTTCAAGTTGATTGAATTAATATTATTGTCAATGATTTTCACTGAGTCTGGTCGGTCCTGTCATGTCATCAATTACTCTAAACTACATGTTGCACATGGAAGAGGAATAAAAATATTATTGCTGTGGTTCTATAATACGTTATCGTTATCAAGATTTTCATGGGAACCTCTTTTACCGTTGTATTAGACGCTTCTATCGATGCTATTTTATCAATGAATTACATGTCACCTATAAAAAATCAGTAGTCAGCTATTATAGGGCATCATCCCAAAGAAGGTATCCATTCATACACTTATTACCAACACACAAGCCTTTGTTGTTTCCTGAACATACGCCGCAATTTTTACTCCGATTAAGGAGTATTGCAAAACGTTCTTGGCAAGCAAGTACTCTCACGCCGGCTGCCATAAACAACCTGCCATGCAGTGCCAGACATTAGCTTCATACAATAGAATTAGAACATAAACAGCAAGGCTGAGCTACCTCCTGCTTTATAAGCAGACCCCATCTGACAAACGAGACCCTTGCAAAGCGAGCGGCCATTGTTCAGTGAGCTCGCGTTGTTTTCGTTTCAGTGACGATTGTGACTACATAAACAGGCCAATCAGGAAACTGCCATTCTTCTCAAACCAACCTTGAAATCAATTTGATTCAAAGAGGCGTAAACTGGTACGTCTGGTTAAAGAATCTCAGATGGCAAATTGTCTGGGCTACTTACAGGTTTAGAAGTACTAGTGATAATTAGTACGCTGTCCTCTCTGATAGTCTCCATCATCCAGCTGCTCAGTAGAGATTTTACTGGCACTAAATGGCAGCACTAGCTAGTCTTGAAAGTGGCTGCCGCTGCGTTTGTACTGTTTATCAGCAGGAGTTTCAAAGCAACAATCTATTCAGCTGAAATGAAATTACTTACATGTAATCTATCTCATGTTTATCTTTGTAACTTTATATTTGCACTGAATCAATATTCCTTCATTTTGTTTAAATCACAACTTCTAAATTGTTTCTTTGTGAAATGTTTGCACTTTCTTACAGTTTAACATTGATATTTTATGTCAATAGAATCGATAAGCTCAGTTTTATGAATGCTTGGAATAAGCTGATGTCAGTGTTGGAAGAATGTGTGATCAATCCGTCGAAGATGGAGTATGTCGGCTTATCTTATTTCAAGCAGAGACTGTGCACATTCTATTAAGATAATGGCTCTGTGATAGCGGCTGGACATATCTAAGTTTAGTGTCAAGGGCACCTCGACAACTGGTGACATAGCCAGTTGTAGAAAGCAATTTGCATGAATTGCACTGCCTTAAACTCCAACCTTGCTTGCAGGTCAAGCATTTTAGACTACAAGGTCATGGCAGCTCTCCTTAAAAGAATAGACCTATCAGGAGAAGGTACCTTGCTGATAATTTTTAACAATTTCTAATTTTTATGAAAAAGCTTTGAGAATTATTTAAATCAGGAGAGGTTTTTTTTATAAAACTACCCAATTTATTTGAAGGCTTTAGTGAACATGACACAAATTTATCCAATTATCCAATTCATTATTCCAGTTTTTCATATTTATTAATCTTATTTGCAAGCATCTTCTTATATGTAGTTGCAATCTGCTGCAAATTTCAAGTGTGATTCCCAGAACTGACTTTTGACTGAAGGGCTCATGTTTAAGCAGTTAGCTTGAAAAGTTTAGCTAGTTTTACCAGAATAATTTTTTAGTTAGATTTGCTAAATTTTGATGTAAATGTATAATACATATACATAATATATTTGTGTGAAAGTTCAACTCAATGTTCATATTACTATAAATTTTCAACTGTGCTCTCTGGTTGAATGTATTATGTCACTGTCTTTAGGTGGACTCCAGACTGCCATGGACGCGAAGTTAGCAAGAGGCTGAAAATATTTCCACTAGCCATAAAAGGTTTGTCCTTAGCATAGGCAGCCAGCTCTGGAAAGAAAGGCAGACATTTTTCTTCAACTAACTTCTTGGTTGTTTAACAATAAAGGGTACATTTAGCTATTATGTAGCAACTTCAATACTGCTCGATCCTTTTAGCATGAGCAGACAACTCACTCTACCCAGGTTTACTGTAGTTGTCCAAAAGAATGGCTGTGCCATAAAGCAATATACGTGGCAATTAGTTACGCTGTGTCTGCTCAGATAAAATGCTGAAGAATAGTATAGGCTAATAATAGAATAATAACGAAGAAAATTGTAACTGGTCACAGAGGCAAGATTTGTGACAGCGTTAACTTTTCTTCTATTAGTTAATACAAATGACCTTGACCTGCAAGGACCCATAGAGATCAACTTAATGCATAGCTTGAAGCATTGTTTGTATAGAAATTAATCATATATTGACCAATTAATACGATGTTACAGATAACTGAATTGTTATGGTAACTTTTGCATGATCTATGACTATTATAGTTCATACCATACATTGCTACCTGATAACATATATAATGATATGACTCGATCCCTTTGAGTCTGTTATAATTATGTTTATTACAATTATAAAAACATAATGATTATGTTGTAATAACTTGTTATAACCATTATTATAACATAGATTTTTATATTATCTCAGGTATATAATCATGACAACAAAAGCTAAGGACATGATGGCTGGAGTATACATGTATACACAAGTCACAAATTTACAAAAAATGTAACTTTTTAGAATGAGAATTTATGAGGTCTTTAGATCTTCATGCAAGCAAATCTCTTTTGTATCCCTTGTAGACTTTCTACCATTTGCACTGCATATGTAATTCTCAGCTCTCCATTCACACTGTTCAAACCCTCACATAGCTACAAACATAAATTACTTATTGTTTTTATTGTCACCTCAGTATATTGAAAGGTCCGAATTGTACTACTAACATCCTATCAACAAGTATTTGCTGTCATGTGAACAGACAACTCGTAATTGTACTGCTTGTATGCGTAATTGTAGAATCTTTTAGCTGTTTGCTTACATCAGCGAGTAAAATCAAGTAGATGTAAATTTAGCTCACAAGCACTATAGACCGATCAATGACTTATATGCCGTCACATGCAGTTGCACTATTGATTACTTCAGTTTGTTTGATCACAACTTTTTTACCTATCAATCAGTCCTTTTTTCCTAATTGACGAAAGGGCTTCTCCAAGCCAAAAAAGAATTGGTGAAATGACGGAAATGTGACTAAGCACAGATGGCCCATTCTCTATGTTGGGGATTCAGTCAGGACCTGCTTTGTGGCTTTGTACTTCTTACTCTTCCTCATGCTTAGAAAAATACTTGGTCAGCGTTTAGTTTGAAACAAAAGTAAAATAATACGTTACTTGAGTGGATTGAGCAATGATATAGGGTAGACCTTACAATAGTAAAAGACGAGCAGTTCTCAAATCAACTTATATTTAGTATTTCATTATTATCACCCATATCCTTAACAATAATTGGCTATCTTATGTTTGAAAACTTGATATAAAAACAACAAAAGTTAAGTAGGTCAAGCATTGAGTTATGAACGAAAAGTTGTCAAGCTGCCAAAATAATAAACATGTGATATCTATCTAATCTATTGACAGGTGGTAGTCCTCCGCCGCTCGTTAAAAAAACTTCCTCGCTTGCACTCAGCCTACTGTGTCAATAATAGATGAAAACAAGCCTGTAGGCACATAGTACAGTAGTTGTTAAGCTACAGCGATTGACTGGTGAATGATCAGTGGAACAGACACGCTGAAAACTCTTTTGCACTATCAACAACTATGAGTATGGACATCTTGAAAGGCTGCCCAAAAGAAAGAGTTCTGTTCAGAGCTGCTGCTTGTGGACATTTAGGTTTGATTCAAGGTTTATTCAGCGCGGTGCCAGCAGATCAACTAGTGAAGGAGACACAGCTACCAACTGAAGATTCTTCCATTGTGCTCCCTTCTAGCAGCTATAGTAGTTGTGTTTCATCTGAGGAAGTAACAAGTTTGAATCTACTGAAAGTAGACAAGGCTGAAAAGATGGCAAAAGCTCATGTATCAACAAAAGACGGGACTGCTGCGACTCGTGTTTCCTATTTGAAGTCAAGCTCTACCGCCGACCTGTGCCGGAAGATGTTGTTTCAACAAAACAGTGCTGGAGAGTCTGCTCTAATGGTGGCGTCTAAACACGGCCACATAGATGTCATCAAAAAGATTTTAAAGCTGACTCCGCAAAATATGCTATACGACTTGCTCACCCTGGCCAATAACGAGGGTCAAAATGCTCTCACGCTAGCGGCTAAACATGGTCATGAGGACATTGTAAGAATGCTTTTATGGAATCTAACCCCAAAGCAAAGGTATGAGCTGCTCACTTTCAAAAGTTTTGACAGCATGTCAGCATTAGAGTTTGCCATTTGTAAGGGCCACTGCTCGAGTTTCAGCATTATGCTAGATTCAATTTTATCAGCAAACTATTTACCAGAGCAGCATATCAACAGTCAGTCCTTGCTTCGGCTTGCCATTGAACACAATCAGCCCGCTAATACTGACATAGTTTTGCGTTATACCGCGCTAGAAGACAAATGCAAACTTCTGCAAGAGTCCCTTGCTAGTTCTTGTGCCAACCATCCTCACCGCAGACAGGAAATCAAGCACTTGCTTAAATCTATCAGTTTTGCATCACTGGCCGATCTTCTACACAAAGAAAATGATGATGGAAATTCCTATTTGTTCTCTGCAGTTAACCATAAACAAGCTGACTCAGTCATTCTTATACTAGACAATGTTCCTCTTGACCTGAAGGAAAAGTTGTTGCAGCAACAAGACAAAAATGGTTCGACTCTTTTATTACTTGCCACAGACAATGGTTACCTAGACATTGTCAAAGCCATAGTAAACCAACTTCAACCGGAAGAGCTTGATAAATTGCTACGCCTAGTTGACAACGACGGTAATACACCACTATTGCTTGCTGCGTATCATGGCTATGCTGATATCACTAGAGTTTTGCTCCGACCCCTTACAGTAAAGTTGAGGTATGAACACCTGATATCTAAAAACAAGTTTGGAGACAATATGATCTTTGTCGCTGCCAAGCATGACCAATCCCAAGTGATCAGAAATATTGCATCTTTTCTCAGCTCAGATCAAATAAATCATTTACTCTTAAAGCCAAGCAGAGATGGAAATGCTGCCATTCTACACGCATCCTACTGTGGCTGCTCGAATGTAGTGAAGTTCATATTAGACTTGGCAAACTCAACTCAAAAAAAGGAATTGTTGATGTTACACAATAATGATGGAGACACGGCCATTTCTCTTGCTGCCCGCAAGTCCCACCTCTCAACCATTAGATGTCTTCTTAGCGCAAAAGCGGAGTTCAATATTTTTCCTATTCTAAAGATCCAAAACAAGTTTGGTATGACATGTGTTCACCATGCTGCCTTTCACGGCTTTACAGAAGTTCTGAACGAGCTTCTAGGTTCTGCTAGTTCACAAGAGAAGTATGAGTTGCTGTCTCTTGAAGATGATAAGGGGAACATTCCTCTTGGTGGTGCTGTTGTTGGTCAACATTATAAGACAGTGTGTGCTATACTAAGTGCATTAGAAGATGTCTGCAGACATAAAATTCTTTCGCTGTTGAATGATTCTAAGAAAACAGTTCTTCACATTGCGGCCTTCAAAGGATTCACTGATATAGCTGATGTCCTTCTAGCCTCCGTTAGTAGAGAAGAACAACTCGATCTGCTTTTTGTTCACGGTAGTTCCTCAGATGTAAATACCCCCATCATTGAGGCAATCATGCAAGGACATGTGGACACGTTCAAGCACCTCATGGATTTGGTAGACCCTTCAGATAGACTTAGAGCTCTACTCATGCATAATCATGAGGGTCTCTTAGCACCGTACACTGCCCTCACCTTTGGCTATTCATCTATGGAGCAGAATATTCTAGAATCTTTGCCAGATGCTGACCGTCCACATCTTGCTGAACAGATGCATGCTAAGAACACAGAGCTACCAACTGAAGATGCCAATGACTCCAATGTTTTCACAGCTGGAGGCATTCATTCTTCTGATCAAGTGGAAAAGCAAATATTCAAGTCAGTGTCTGACTTCCATGGTGAAACTGAAAGAAGTGTTCCTCAAATTTTTGAATGCAAGCCTAATATCGCAGTTTATGAAACTGAAGAGGAAGAGGCAGCTAAGAGGCAGATTGCAGGTATAGTTAAAATTTATTAGAAAGGAGAGAAATGAGTTGGTTGCACAGGTAGAAAAGCTACCGGCAATACAATCTTCTCAACAGGATATGCTCAGTCTTGTTATAGTTTTCTATCATGATGTTAAAGTTTGTTTTTAGACGCTGCTATTTCACGCATATTTATATGAAAAATGCATGTGGTGTAATTTACCGTTCTCTGCAGGGCAAATCACATCTGTTTCTGAAACAAACCCAGAAACTAGCAATGGACGATTAGTTCGCCATAACAGCTCATCATTCCCTGTTGCCTGGAGTTCTACTTACAAGCAAACCATCCATGACAGAAGCCAAACATCTGACTCTCCGCAGCAGATGGACAGTGATTTTTCACTCTTTCAAGGTAGTATGACTCACAGTTTGTTACAAGATATTAAAGTATCAATCAAGTCTTTGAAAAACATGGGAGAATCAACAGTTATATTTTTGTAATATCATTCACTGTCTATTCCTTACTGTACGCTGTCTTGGTTAACAGCATACTTTTGTAAGAGCCGAGTTGTTTCTATAACTTAAAACTGGAGGTTATACTGTATTTTATTAACATTAGAATTCAAAGACTATGATTTTAGAACTGTAAGAGTTTACAGTCAACCACTCCTGGCAGATATATTTTAGTAGATTTTATCAGAAATTATTGGTATTTTTCTATCATTTGCGATTATTTTTGATGTTTGAAGTGATTTGACTGCCAGGATGTTTTAAGATTAAAATCGAAAAAAACCTGGCAGTCAAATCACTTCAAACATCAAAAACAATCGCAAATGATAGAAAAGTGTACTCTTGTGCATCTGCACTCGTTTGCATACTCTTACCTGACTAGTTATTAATTCTGATGGCTTTCATCTGTTATTCTTACAACTAACATTTTAGATATTAAATTGTTCAAATTTCTATAAAAGCTTGTTGCTGTATTCGCTAGGTTATAACCCTAACTCTATAACCCTAACCCTAACTTATAAAAAGCCCAGAATTTGTTATAATAGAACGATGATGACAAAAAATATACTAGCTATCAGCTAGTTGACCTATTTATTTACTAACCAATCAGTGCTAACAGCAGATATAAGCGGAACTCTCAAACCATTACTGGTCATCAAAAGCCTCTAGCAGTTGTGATTTTCCATTTTGACAGCACTCGTAGATTATAATTACTTTAGTAGTATCTGTGAACTCTGGCAACTCTAAAACTGGCGAAACTCGCTGATTAGAGTTTTGTTTCAATTGTAGTTAGGCACAAGTTTACAATAACCCTTCAATGCTTCAACCTTACAGAGCTCTGTTCCATAGTATTTATTGCAACTTCAGCATATGATTAGATTTATACTCATTCTTTTCTATATGTGTGTTTCTATTTCTGTATTCATCCATCTGTTGCAAACTAGCATATCACTTGTAGACACGAGAAGACAACTCATTTATCAAATGAACAAATGACAAATACTGCCACTTTAATGTTAAGCAATAATTTAATGCATATATTCATCGCATTAATTTTAGAGAGCACTGCTTGCGGAGGTCCTCAGGAAGAGCGGACTGTTTATGAATTACCAATGACAAGCCAGCAGCCCGAAATAGAAGGTATCAGCACCATAGCAAAAACTATTTAGTCTAATTTGAGTTAAGTGAACCAACGTTAATTATATCATTCACAGATATATAACCGGCATTAAAGATGGAGAGTAGTCGAACAGTTTCATTTTATGCTCCGACAAAGAAGAATTGTTTCTCACAAGCCAAACCGTAAAGTCTAGGCAGGAACCAGCTAGTTAAAATTTATGGACAGAAGATTTGCTTGAGTGCCATTACTGTACACGTAACAATTAAGAATTATAATACAAATATCATGCTGACTGAATAAAAAACACAAAGGGTTTATTTGCTGTTGTAGATAGCAATGCACCAACATTGCCTGAAGATCTACAGAAAGACGTTCAGAAAAAAATTAACATTGATTTGATTATGAAGTACATTTTTCAGCCGTTGAATGTTTTGGACTCAACTAGCTTATATTTGACAGGTATGAAGTTATGCCTAATAATAATGTCTTATAATTATAACTTATGTAACATCTATCTGTTATATCCTACCGTGAATATCAATTGAATGAGTTATTTGAGCTAACGTGAAAACAACCTTCTGCAAAAACAATAAATTAATCTGGCTATACTGCTATAGAAGTTAATCCTTTGGAAGGTGAGATGGAGTCAGTCGATTTAGTTACTGTGCACTCTAAAAGTTTCCTAATAGCAGAGAATCCTCCAATTAGTAATTGAAAAACTTTATCATCTATAACGATTATCACATTTATACTGTTATTAATAAAAGTTGATTTAATGTTTCAGGGAAAGAAGCTTCTTTCCAGTCACCAAAGAAGCATGTCACACCTGAAGTACTCATACCCTTTAACATGTTCAGTTTGGAGATAGGAAAGCATGTCAAATTTGAGATGTTCCTAACCCAATCAGTGGAGATACTCAATGAATTTTTAAGTATGTCAACACTGCACTGGCTAACAAAATTAATTGTGGACGACCAATGGTGATAAAAGATAAAGCTTAGCATATCTGCAACACGATGATTACAGAGCTAAAGCAAGTGCTTATCAAATAACTACGTGGTACAACAAACAAAGAGGCAATGTATAATCGCTAGAGAACTATCATAGTCAATTGGTCAATGATTTTTAGTAAATTGCTTTAATCAGTACAGGCATTCTTTTGAAGATTACAGTAGGTGGGCGGACCTAAGGAGCCGACCTTTGTGTGCAGAAACAGACATTTTATTTTTTGTAGTTGGCAGATTAAGGACGAAAAAGCAGAATTGCCAGTGCCTAAACAGCAATCTGCATGAAATAGACCCTCAAATATTAAACAAAGAAACCTCAACACCAGTGGATTCTAGGGTGAGCGATTTTAATTCATAAGGTTGTAAACGCTGCTCGGTCTTTTACGGCATATCAGCTAATTCTCTTTTTTCACTCTCAGAATAATCACGCATGAGAGTAGAGTGCTTTCGTGTATATTTGTATATAACAGGCAGTCGCAGCCAATGACTACTCTGCCATCATAAAAAACGTGCCAGTCTTTTATATGGTTGACCTATGACAAGTGTTACATAAGATAGCATGGTCAAACTCGTGATGGCACTTACAAAGTTGTGGTAAAACATTATTCAATACACAGGGAAAATGATATTGTAAGTGGCTAAATACAGATATGCATACGCAACAGCTAATACTGCAGAAGATCACTAAAATAAAGTGTAAGTTCTAAAATGTAGCCGATGTCTGGGTGCTACGGCCACCACTAGGTGACTACAGGTTACGATGTCCCTGTTATAAAATATTTTTCGCCCAACTCTATAAAACATGATGCTTTTTTGTTCTCACCATACTAGGGCGGATTTGTTCTGTCATACGATATCAACGATAACTTCTCTCACAATTGAAATTTGGCGATTGTTGTACTGATTACGACAAAATAACAAAAATTCTAATATGCTTTTTTTCCACTGTCAGTGTTATCCATTATGGTAAAAACGGCTTCGCAAATACATAAGAGATAAAATTTTAGTTCAAAGTTTGAAGTTTATTAAAATACATAATAAAACTTCCTTCAAGTATTTATGTGTTTAGTAAGCTAAATTCATTTAAGTTAGATTCAGAGTTTATGTTACATGTCTGTCTTGAAGGTACAAACTCTGCATGTAGCACACTGTAATGTTACATTTTCTTGCAGATCATAACCAAAAAGTTCACTAAAGCTATTGTAGGTACTTATAGTTAAGGTTAAGATATCATTTTGTTACTATTTTTAATGATGCTTTTTACCAGGAAGTGATTGGAGTAGATAATTACTGTGGGTTTCCATACCACTCTATACGCCTATATGATATTTTTGCCTTATGATGCTAACACTGAAACGAACTGAAATCATATAATTGTATACCAAATAATTTTTCATTGTAATCAAAACAAAATGGACTGTATTTAGCCATTACTTGCTAATTTTCACATTTATTTCACATTTACATTTAAACACCTTTGTGTTTTATTTTTTTCCTAATTTGTTTAAACAAAACACTTCTTTCATGATATGAAATTTAGAAGTTACAGTTGTTTGAAAAAGTTTAAAAACCTTTACAATAGTTTTATTTTTTCTCTTAATTCATTTGAACTGCACAAAAAAGCTCTTTTTCTCATGGTGTGAAGTTCAAAAGTTAGAATGGTAAATGGTGTATATGTTGAATAGAAATAAATTTTTTGTTCAAAGACTTTTTTATTACCCGGACAATGCCGGGCATTTAGCTAGTATAGTTATAAAATGAACATAGGTCTTCAAATTTAGAAAAAATAAAAGCTAAAAGTTCCAACAAATTGCAACGCAGGCTAAAAGATCATTGAAGGTTAATAGCAAGTGACAGATATCAACTGGTAGAGCTATTTTTCAGCTTCCCAATGCATATTTATTGAAAGAGCAATTGTTAAATAACGTGCAGGTACCTACCTGGTTACAACGTAGTAGAATAAGAACCTCCATGAGGTCCTGTATAGCTTATATACCAATAGTCCCGAAAAGCCAATGAAGCTGTTAATCCTATAGTGTCATAATCTGATAGCTTTAACACTATAGCAATATCATCATTGACCTTGACTCCTAAGAGCGTCTCATCATTGCCATAGACATCGGTACGCTACATAAGACCTCGAAACACAATTACACACCATCTATGACAAGTTGGAGGTAAATTATTATAGATTTATTGCATCCAAAAAGTTAATGTCGCTACCCCGAAGGAAAGTGCAACATATAGGCAACATTTGCTTTACCAGTAAAAAGGTTAAATTTAGCTTCCAAAATTCTGACAAGCTATTTGAAAAAAAACAATGCCACCTTCTACTCAAACGTCACTTCTAATAAAACCACTCTTTATGGAAGAGTTGCAAAATAAAGCGCCAAATAGGAGTTTTATGGCATGTACATTTAGTAGTACAAACATATATAATATATTATATATATTATATGTAATATATATTATATTACATATAATATATATTACATATCATATATATTATAGGCCTATATGTAATCACATATAAATTATGACATATATTATTATACCTATATAATTTGTATATTTAATGTATATTATTTAAACATGTATCTATATTATTTAGCTAAAGATTCTTTTTTATCTTCTACTTGCTGCTATAAATATTAGGACAATGGACTTGAAGCTGACAACCCGGAAGAAAGTTCAGATAAACCCCAAAAAATTAGCCAGCATCAAAATAGTGAGCAACCTGAAGAGGAAGCAAATAAAGTGACAGCTTCTTTGGTTCACACAAGTTCAGAAAATGGTAAATGAGATGATTACTAAAGTACTACTAAGTATGCTAATGGTTTTCACTGAAGAAGATAACTTCCAAGTGGTGCCTGGGGTGAGATGGTAATCAGTATGACAGAGTCATCCAGACTTAAGTTAGAGGGTGGAGTATCATGACCTGCTATGGGTTAGAATACATATTGTATGGGTGGTGGGGTTTCAATTGTCAGCTTTTAGTATATACTTGTAAAATTCAATCTAAATGCAACAGTAACGGTGATGCTGGTATAGAATTCATACAAATACAGTAATATATATTAAACATCAATATAAAGAAATAGTAATAATGAAGTTTGATAGTAATAAATACTTCAAGTATTACAGGTAGCTTTAAAATACACGAAATACATAAAATATGTAACAACTAAGTAAACACACCAGTAATTCTTTTATTACTACATCTAGGAGACATGCGGCCTAAAGTGCTTACATGTACCTTGTATTTAGAAGGGGCGTTAAAATTGGTAAAGAACACACCAATTTGCTATGCTATTATTAGGCATGAGGTGGGAAGCATACCAAGTTTTGCTGAGTTGATATTAGGCGTAATGTGGGAAGCATAACAAATTTTGCTGAGTTAATATTAGGCGTAGCGTGGGAAACATACTAATTGTTTACTGCTAATAAAGCATTAAGGCAATTCATAAAATACAGCAACAATAAATTCATATCTAAATTCTTATCAGTTACATTAGTCAGCTGGGCAACAATCTTACATGTACATGTATATTTGCATCACTGCTTCAATTCTATATTGATTTTAATTATGAATAATATCTTATATACATCTTTATGTGAATTTCATTATAAGCTATACTGCAGCTCTGCAGCACAATCTATGATTTGAGAAAGTGTTAAACATACATTGTACAATAATACTAATGGGGATACATGTATAGAAGGTAGCGACGCAGCCAATAAAGGTATACAAGCATCTACCACTGTTGGGAACCTTTTAGCAAATTATTAAAGGTTGACTTGCAACAAAATTCACATTACAGTTATTTGGTATCAAAAGATTCGCCATGTCTTACTCTATTGTGTTGTAGGTGCCAAATATGTGGGAATGTGATTAAAAGCTCGTAAAAGCTAAAAACGAACAGAAAATCGCAGCCACACGAGATCGCCCTAGTTTGGATTCGTTTTCCAAAACGGCTAAAATGTGACGTATGTGTGCTAAAACGGCTAAAATGTGTGCGAGATAGTTTATGTTTACACTTTCATGCATCCTTATTCGTCGAACTATTTTCACAAATATACTTCACGCTTGCGATAAAAACCATGTCTATTGTTCTTACGCGTCTATTTTATCGGCATCGTAATGCTGCAACTTTGAGCACTGATATCTCAAAACGTAGCATAAAAATATGTTTAATTTTTTAAGCTTAGCTTGAACGATTGCATATCATCCTCTGATAAAAATGATGAGCCTTTTGGTCCGCTATGATGGTTGAAAAATGCTGTAGAAATTTTTCGCGCCATATAGCGGGAATTGTAAGTCACATGATCAGATAATGTTAGTTTCAGTTCAAGTTTGATCTATCGCAAATAGCAAACACGCTTTCTCATATTAAACTTGTTTATTTCAATTCGTCATCATGACTAACGCGCCACATAGTGTTTGTGCAGCTGCCAAGCTGAGAAGCATCTTTTTTTTGGCCAAGAGTTGAGAAAAGACCAGACCTTCACCGGGCGTGGAGCAACTGGGTGAAGCTGGATGTGACAAACTTTATTTATTCGCCTGCTTACTCTTACCTTTGTTTTCGCCAGTTCAAAGACGACATGTTTTCTAACCTGTTTGAATACTCCACATATCACCAAAGCACGTGAGTAATTTATTTTATGAACTATTTGTATTAGTAGTTGTAACTCGGGTTATTTTCTAGTATTCTCCTAATAGTACTGTATTAATCTATATTTAATATAACAATATTAATGTCATTTAATTGTAATATTATATTATTAGTATTTTATCTTTTTAATTACGTGTATTATTCTTATTATAATAACAAAACTAATTCATACTGCATATCTATCTGTAAAACGTAATATATTAATATATAATTGATAAAATAATGTTGTTTCACGATTAATTTCGCCAAATTTCTTAACCCCCACTCACTTATAGATATGTTATATAAAATAGTTATTGTCATTTTCTGGTATCATCGTTAATAGCATATTAATATTATTAGTTGATTATTATTAGTATTAGATGAAGAGTTTGTGCCAACCACTGAAGACTGGGAAGAGTTTGAGCGCTATGTTGGCCAGCGTCAAACGCTCTCCAATTACATGTAAGATAGAGCTGAACTAAACCAAACTTGACAAAATATAAAAAATATCCATAGAGTTATTACTCACATTTTATGTTTACAATATCATGGATTCTGATAGGGTTTTGTAAAATCTGTGTCATGATTGCATGGCTATATATTTATTCTTTTTCTGATCAAGCAAATATGATATAATAACAGGAAATGATGTTGTACAAATCTTATTGCAAGTCAACTATTGTGTTGTGATTTCAGACCCGAATCCTCCTTCAAGGAGGAGAAAATAATAGTAAGTGTGACAGCACTCCAGCGACTATTTCACTGTCACACCTGCGCCCTCCCCTGCTCATTCACGATGGTGAGAGAAGGCGGATGGGTAGCGTTCAAGGTTACATGTGCCTCCTGTCACCGATCGTACACTTGGGAAACAACTGCCAGGGTGAACAGAGCTCACGTCATCAACCCCCTGCTGGCAGCTGCATCACTCTTTTCTGGCGGATGCCTTATGCAGAACCTCCGTTTTCTGTCGCTCCTGAACATCGCAATACCAAGCCACAGCGTTTGCCTCTACCAACAAAGAGAATACTTACATGGTGTGAGTGTTAATATTTACTCATAAACTTGGAAAATGTGAGTAAAAGCTTGGCACACTAATTGAATAACAACATTTAGAAACAATTTTTTTCTTGAAATGAAAATATGTCATCCTTCAAGCAAAATATATTATAATTCAAAATTCTGATTCTTCATCATAATATAGCACAAAAAGGGGGAAGAGGATTCTACATTCTTAGACTAATGATAATGATACAAATTAATCTTGTATAATGAAGTTTTACAATATTTTACAGTATATTGCTGAGCAGTACACCCTGCATAACGAGGGATTGATGGCAGCAATCGATTGGGAGCTTGATTTGGCAGGTGACGGTAGATGCGATAGTCCGGGGCATTGCGCACTATACAGAGCCTACACTATGATGGATCAGAGCTGCGGTTTAATAGTCAGCAGCCATCTTGTCAAGGTAAAACTTTGGCAGTTTTTACTTCACAGCCTGACAAAAACCCAAATTTTTTAGTAGTTATCAATACATAAACATGAAGTTGCTCATCTAGCTAAATAGTTCATTCAAATAATGTGAAAGTAATTGTTGGTCGTAACTTTCTTTACTTTGCAGTCAACAGAGACCACCAGCTCTAACACCATGGAGCTGGAAGGCTTCAAGCGATGCCAGTCCGATCTAATTTCCCACGGCCTGAGAGTGAAGTCCATTACAACGGATGTTGTTACAAAGGTTGTGTGCATACTGCAAGCTTGTGTTTTGGCTTATGCCGCAAATTTGTCGCCGTGAGCGACGGCCTCTACCTGCATGCTTGGTGTCTAAGATTCGGGCTCTTTTCCCACCAACGGATGATGAAGAAGAGTTTGCAGACTTGCAAACAAGATTTGCGGCATAAACCAAAACACAAGATTGCGGTATGCACACAACCTTTTCCGAGCATTTGGCGATGGCTCTCCAAATGGGAATAGATTATCTACCAAAACAACTATTGAAAAACAATAATTGCTGATCATCAAAATAATCTCGATCTTTATATAATAAAATCATAAAACTAATACACTCTCTACTGTAGTAAGTGTACAAGCCAAATATACCAGTTCTCCTTGTGTTCCACGAGTTCAGAATATGTGTGTTCGACTGATGCATTAAATGTGTAACACAAGAATTGTAGATAATGCTTGACACATTAGCATAGCCTTGGTGTTGTTGGCATTAAATGAATATCCAACTCACTATGATATCGCAGGTAATTATTCCACCTCAACTCAAGGGGTGCAGACGCCACAAATTCGTTTACACCAGGATGCATACGCAGGCATTCATGCTCCCCTCGGTCAAGGAGACAATGCGCAAACTCAGCATAATGGCAGCACAAACATTCAGGAAGAGATGGCATGTCTTGACAACGCTCGCAGGCACACCACTCTGTAGCCGGTGGTATTAGCTCCTAAAGAAATGAACAGATATGTCTATGCAACCATAGCTAATACATCAGGTCGATGTTATCCAACAGTATATCAGTGCAGCACTAGATTTAAATATTAAAATTGTTAATGTTGTCATTCGAGAAAAATCTGTAATTATTTTTTCGCAATATTGAAGCGATAATTATCATCATTAAAATCATATATAATAATATTCGTTCTATCACTCTCAAGCTAAAACTATTACTACTAGCTAGCTTGGCACATAAGAGCTGGCTAGTGGCGGTGCTTACTTGCTGGGAGGTTTGATTCTGTTGAGGATCTTCTTCAGATAGAGCGTCAGGCTCGAAACGCCAGGGTCTTAACTCTTCAGAATTTGACATTTTTTATGATCGCAACTCAGACATGAATAGTCGAACGGAATGGCCAAGCCGAAACTGTAAAGTAGCGAGCATCTATATTTGATACGGGGTCTTAGGTAAAACCCGAAGTGATTACCATAAACTATTGCTACGATAAGTTTGATATTGAGCTTTTTATTGGCCTTTCAATTCACGCGAGAACATCACGTGACAAGACAATAACCATACAGCGCGGATACGTCATCGAAATCAAGAGATTCCAATCTACGGCGGCTTTTTGTTTTTGAGCTTTTAAGAGCTTTTAATCACATTTCCACATATTTGGCACCTACCACACAACAGAGTAAAACATGGTGAATCTTTTGATACCAAATAACTGTAATGTGAATTTTGTTGCAAGTCAACCTTTAAGTAGTTTATCTGGCAGAGAAAGGGGTCAGTTTCTTTTTGTATTTTGTATTTATAGACTCTGGATCTTCAGACCAGGGCATAGCTGATGATGTATCAAGTCCTTCAAATCCAACAGCGCTGGAGAATTGTAGAAATAGACCAGTGCAGGTGAATAGAGATGATCAGGTATGTATAAGTATGTATAGGTATGTCGTATGTATAAATACTACATAAAAAAAAGATATGAAAAATTAATAATAGTTGCCAATAGATTCCCTCACATTTGTTGGCTATTCTAAATCTTTAAGAGTTATTGTTAGTAATATTAATATTCTACTTTGACTTGCTCTGAACTTAAAAGACTGTTTAAAAACTACTTTGTAGTGTTAATTCATGAGGTAGTCGAGTGTGAACATATGTTCAATGTATTCTGCAGGCATCCTTACAATGTGAGGGAGCGAGTGCGAGCTGTTTACCAGCTGAAGGCAGTGAACAACATGAAAAGTTCCGTGAACTAACTCAAGCTGCCGGTGGAAGAAGTCAGTATACATCAGGTGAAGAAAGCTTGCAAGACATATCTAAAAAAGCCTGGGTCTATAGCATTAGTTGCGTTGCACAAAAGGACTGTAACAAAACGGTTGATAAACATGCAAATGCAGCATTTAATAACCTTGAAGCAATAATTTTTTCATATATTACTTTATTGGTAATATACCACTTCGAATGAAAAGCAAATACTTTCATTCAAAAGTTAAAAGACAATAAAGTAATGTACCAATTACTTTATTGGTAAAAATATATTTCAAACAGAATGTTTTCGAATTTATGCCACGCAAAATATCATAAAAGTGAAAAGAGGGCTACAGTTAGCCAATGAAGTCAAACAAATGATTTTTGAACCAAGTATCAGAGTAGGTGAGAAGTGACATGTTTTATGTGAGGGCAGGAGATCTTACCTCAACAAATATTGCTCAAAGCTGCGATGTTGAGCACCATGTTGTTGCATCATCAATAATTAGCAAACAGTCTTAATACAAAAGCAAAACTCTCCATGTACAGTCTGTATATAGCATGTGAAGTGGTCCAAGATAAATCAATCTATCTTAGTGTGATTATGGTAGACATTACCAAGTGATTAGTAGAAACAGCTGGACTAGTTCCTAATGAGTGCAAAGGTTCATTTTTAGGTTGCATAACTTTATAGTAGTCTTGAAACATCTTGTGAAGTCAAACAATAGCATAATGATGTCACAGAGTTCTTAACAGTATGGCTGTCATGACATCATCATGATTTTGTTAATTTTTAAACAGGAGCATTCTTGTTACTTTCCACTCTATACTCTAGTAAACATTTTCAGATCTAATGCAGATTTATTAAAGATGTTAGTTGGTATTTTTGAAGCATGGAAGTTGGGAAACTTTTAAGGTCAAGTCAACCTTTTGATCAAGTCAATTTTTTCTCATTGAATTTACAGAACTTTTTAGTTGCTCTGGTTGGTTGTGAAAAATGGTTTTTAATTAGTTGAGGCAGCATTACAGAGTTGGATAAAGAGAATAGCAGCTATTGCTGCTCCAATTGCATTGAGTGAGATTTACATTATGTTCTTCTCTCTTCAGCTGACAGCATTATATCAGCAAACAAAATCTATATCCTCAGAGAAACCTCACAATATTTCCTTATAGTAATCTATAAATGACTTTCAGGCACTTAATGTAGTGTAAATTTTAATGCATATTTACAGAGGTATGATATGGTGCAAATAATGGTTTTTATAATGCAACTTTTCCTTTTTATAAACCTTATTAAACGGATAGCTGTGGTGTTTGCTTACAGATTGTCTAATAGCTTTTCTTTTTTGGTCTCAGAGTCCTCAAAGCCTGGTGGAGATAATAAAGTGCTTGTGGACTATTCCAAATGGCCTCAACTTCGTTCAATGCTGATGAAGTAAGTCTTTTTCTGCAAAACAATAGGAGACTATAAAAACCAGGGTATCGTCTTATGAGTTTATGGTCTGCAATGTAATGTGTGCATCAAAGGAAAAAATCACCTATAGATGACTGATAAGGATGTTTTTATGTGAACTTAGGAGTATTGTTTAGAGAGTGATGTCACAAAGAGAGTGCAAATGGATCCAATATGGCGTCCTTATACTTCCGGTGGCATTACTCTCTCTATACATAACTCTGGTAAAGTAGAGCTGGTTCAAAGTTCTGCTAAAAGTTTAGCTGTCATTCGCTTGGTTATTTAATTTAGCCAACGCACCTTTCCTACTTACACGAGTCTTGCAACAGCGACGATAATAGACCACACCCTTGTAACCTAGCCTGACTCTTCTCCAAAAGCAAATGCAGCTATCCATACATCCATAATCTGGTGCTACCAAAGCAACTTTTGATTTTAATGGTAATGCAGAAGACACTTCTCTAATGTAAACATCCTATAATGTAAATTCCACTTAACATGGAATTTATGTGAAGTTTATTGCATAATATTATGTAAGATATTTCATATAGCGTGAAGCTTCAAGTCGGTGCAAGTTCTCAAATTCAATTTGCGTAACAAGAATCTCATAGTCTTAAAGTTTTGTTTTCTCTCTTGCTGTATTTCGGAGAAAAAGGGCATGTAGGGGTATTTCCATTTTATATAATATATAAAATAGAACACTATTTTATATACTATATCCAACACTATACCATACCCAACACTATACCACCAGGATACTAGTATATTATACTAGTATCCTGGTGGTATAGTGTTGGAGATGGGCATATAGAGGTATTTCTATTATATACACTAGTATTCTGGTGGTAAATTGTATGATATTGTGTCAGGTGTGTAAATAAAGCACAGGCAATAAGTAGCGTAGCCTCTCTCTCTCTTTCTCCCTGTCTCTCTCCTCTTTCTCTCTCTCTCTCTCTCTCTCTCTCTCTCTCTCTCTCTCTCTCTCTCTCTCTCTCTCTCTCTCTCTCTCTCTCTTCCTCTCTCTCCCTTCTCTCCCTCCCTGTCTCTTTCCTCTTTCTCCCTCTCTTCCCTCTCTCTTCCTATCTCTCTCCCTGTCTCTCCTCTTTCTCCCTCTCTCTTCCAAAGTAAAATGTTGAAATGAAATTTTTCTGAAAAACAATTACTGTTTTATATTTGCAAGAATCATGGAAGAGCACGAGATTAGAGCTGGTACATTTGATGAGGATGATGGAGAGATAGCAGTATTGATGACAGACATAGAAATTAAGAAACAAGCAGTTAAAGAAATGAAAAGTGCAGCTCAGTCATATGGCTATACCTTGTTTGCAGAAGAGCTGCGATGCAAGGGCGAAGAGCTTAGTTTAGCTGATCTCTTCAAGTTTGCTTTGGGTAATCAGAAATCAGATGTAGAGGAGTTTGTTTTTGGCACCTTTGATAATCCATCTTCAAGATTGATAACGAAAGTTCGCATAATAATGCAAGCGAAGAGCCGCCGAGATTACAATGCAGATAAACTTCGATATTTTTTACTCACCCCGTGTCATGGGCTACTATCTACAGAAGAAAGGCAGTATAAAATTGAAAAGCCACAAGATGTTGAAAAGCATCAGGAAAAGATGAAGAAATGCGTATTTAAAACGTTTTTTGATGCAAGACACTGCATGTGGGTCGGCTCAAAAGCAAATACGCTTGAAAATGAACCAAGATCTGTTTATCGATTTCTAAGGGCAAGGAACGAAGACTTTCCCGGATATGCTTCCTTACTGCATGATGCTATGCTCATCGAACTAGAAAGGAGTGAGGCTAAAGAAATCATCAGCTACTTCAAAACTCGTAAGACCAACCCCCATTTGAACAGCCCTGAAGCAGGGACCAGTGCTGAAGCAGTGACCTGTGCTGGAGCAGTGGCCAGTGCTGGATCAACAAGCTCAATCCCTAAATTTGAGGGTGACGATGTTGAAATTGTTCCAATTGATTCCAGAGATGAGTTAGAATCCCTAAGCCTCGCTCGTCATAAAATTTCTTGCAATGGCAAGTTTGGAAACCTTTGCCCAATACCAGGCTTTTCCTATTATTACTATGTGTTTGGAGATCATCTGTTGTTCCAGCTCGATGATGGCCAAACGTAAGTTTGTGGAACTGTTCTTGTGAAGCACATAAGGAATGGCCTTGTCTATTATTATTATTATTATATGTAGCAATCTTTAAGTTCAACAACCACAAAATTAAAACAGAAGAAGTCTTTTGAATATTGCATATATTTTGAGCACAACATAATTAAAATCTAATTGTCTAATTTTCATAGTTCCTTGCTTTTTAAAATTATATTGATGAACTTGTTTTACAATTTCTCATTACAGTAAAACAAAACTTGCAAACATTCAAAACAAAATCAAACTTACTTTCCGTTTTCTTCATGCAATTAAATAAATTTATTTCTCGATAAAAATTTTTACTTGAATATTTAGTTTTTTTTAATGAAACCTTTTTATAGGTTCATGTGTGTGTGCGCTGGTGTTTATGCATGTGGGTGTTATCTCATCATGAGCAACCAAAAACAAAGAAAAAAAGAAAGCATACTAACTATGAAAATACTATAAAAAACATTTGTTTGGAGAATTAGGTCCGAGTGCACTATAGTATAGCACTTAATCAAGGTGATAGGATGTAGCTAGTAAGCTTGGCAGATGTAAGGAGTTTAAAGTAAAATGAAGTAGTAAGATTTTTGTTCATTCACTGTTTTTGGTACAATCTAGCAAATACAAAGGTCAAAGGCCAATAATTTTGTATTTAAAATATTAAACCTTCAGCGAGTGGTTCTTAGCATCGGTTTTAAATTTTTAGTTTTGTTATCTTAGCCGGACTATTTCAGAGTGAAGCAACTCCAAATTCTATTGATCTCTGACCTTGAAGCATTATAAAAGTTAAGGAGCTTTAAACTGGTTTTTGAGGCTCTAGTGTAGTTTGTATGCTTCTACTTGGTTTTAATGATAGATTTAAAATGTGCCAGTAAGAGTATTTTTAGTTGATACAATCTTTCAACAGACAAAACTGAAAATTGAGCAAAATTGGTTTTGATGTTGTGTTTTTATTTGAATTATAAATAGAAATCACTTTGAAATTTCACAATTTTTTTCAATGCAAGATTTTGTTACATTACTCCATAATTCAAAACAACAACTCGGTTTTGAGCTGATAAAACTAGTATACGGTATGGAAAAATTTGGAACATTTTGTCGATAAGCCTTAAGCAGATTTTAGGTGCTTGTTAATGAAGGTTAGGAGCATTCTAAATTTTATTATTGCTCATCAATTTTGCTGAAAACCTTTTTAAAATTCAAATTGCACCATTTGTAATTTGTAAGAAGTCCCTGCATCAGCGTGGTCATTCTGGGTAGCAAATTTTTATGAAGTAGTTCCAGTTATAATCCTCTTTTGAAACCTAATAAGTCATATCAATCAAGCTCTTTGACAATATCATGATCATATCAATCAAATTTATAAGCTCTTTGACTGAAAGTGATTTGGTTTTCAGAGAGTTGCAAAAACTTCGTATTTGCAATCCATTGGGTTTTGGATAAAATAAGAAAACACGTGACATGTAAAGAGGTATCAGTTAAAAAACCAACTTGTTAATGTTAAGTGTTTGTTGAAATTTCAGGTTAGAAGGAGGAGATTGTGGTGCACTCGTTTACTTAGAAGATGGCGATGGTCCAAAAAAGAAAGTACTAGGACAATTTATTGGTGAAAAAGAAAGCAATAGCAAAAGATTTCCAAAATATATGGCTATCGCGCTACACTGGAACCTAATGCACATTCTGAAACAGAAGTCGTCTTACCTAGAAGATCTGCAAATTGCACTATTCTGGGATCCTCATATTGAGAACGTACGAGTCGCAGCAGCCAACCAAGGGAATTCTTTAACAGCTTTTCCCACTAATGGAGATTCTGGCATAGGGCCAAGCAAGGGCGTATAGTAACTCAAATTGTATTTGGACACATTCTAATCAGAGCATAGCGGTTAAACACCTTTAAGTTTTCTCCATAGATATATATACCTAGATTGGCCAATAATAGCTATTCCCATCGGTTGCCTTGTCAGACTTAAATAGCACGACGTATTGTATTGTCATTGTATTGTACCTCATGCTTGACTGCACTGTTATTAACAATGAAGCTCATCAGGAGAAGGTGACAAAATCACATTTATTTTCACATAAAAACCTTCTTGGATTCATAATCCAGTAAACTAAAGCAATTATGTGATAATATCTGATAACCACCTTAGATTAAAACTAAAAAAGCTGTGAATTGTTGCACACAAATCATGAGCCATCAGGGCTTTATTCGCCACCCTCTCCTATCCCCATGCTCTTTTTTCCCCTTCTGCAAAGAAGTGAGAAGGGGAAAAGAGAGAAGGGGGAAAGGAGAGGGGGGTGCAAATAGCCCACCCACTCAAAGAGCCAGACCCTGGCTAGGTAAATAGACTAATATCTTGCTGAACTAAACATGACTAAATATGATGAGTATGCAAGTATGTCTTAAGTCAAAAATGAGGCAGAATGATTATTTTACAGCTGGCTATGTAGCTGGCTAGGTCACCAAAGCTGAAGTGTAATGATTGTTTCACCCGCATCGTGGATGTTACTAACTATGATGTAAACCAAGCAACGAATTCCATAATCACAGTTAAGAATCATGGTGGGTGGTGGCTTGACTTTGTCTTCGCCTGTGGTGATTGAGGTTTGCAACCAGTGAGAAAGCGACGAGAGTGTTGCTTAGTAGTGCTGGGTTGGTGACAAACTTTCCCAGGCTAGCACTAATTGCCACCATGGAGAAGTTGCTGAGATTCAACATCATGCTATTGTTTAAGTGTAATCATCAAGCTAGTAGCCTAGCTCGTGAGATAGCAAAGATATATATTTCGATTAGGGCGCATTATGAAGCTAAGAATAGAGCTGGCACAGGTAGCTCGTCTGGTCTTGACCCACTGGGTCAGAGGTGACCGGGTCGGCCCACCTGACTCTCGGGTCTTCCTATACAAAGACACAGTAATTGCCACCATCGTTGTTATACTTAAACGACTCCATAGAAAAACTGTTAAATTTGTTGATGAGATTTAGGCACAAGGGTTTGGGACAGCTGTTCATGAATAGTTTCCGTGAGTTGTGTGCACATATTCATTTATCGTAAAGCTCCCAAACAATCGCTTCACCCGTGTTTGGTTGTGGGATAAATGTAGATATAAAATGGTTCAGAGAATGGTGCAATGGAGTAGGAAGGACCCACTATATTGTCTTCTATACTTGTATTGCTCTTGCCTACATACTTGTTGATCTATTTGTGAAGGTTAGGAATTGTTTTATCGTGATTATCCATTTAAGTACATATAAGTATTATATCACGCAACACGGCTTCGATTAAGATCTATGGTACCCATTGTTTTCTAAAATCGATGAATGGCTCTTTTTATGATAGCTGTTAGTGTTAAGATTCATGCTCTTCTGCTTAGTACTGTGGATGCGAATGCTGCCAAGTGAATGTTAATACCTCTGTTCATGCTAAACATAGCTAGTGTAGATCGTTCAGTCTGAAGAACAACAATATGACATGCTCATCCAACTATGGATATACCGTATATTAATTTTATGTACACCAGTCAATGCTACTTGAAACAAATTAGACCATGTGACAAAAAAAAAATTAACTGTCTATATACTAGCTCATTAACCTATACACCTGACACCCTGAATATAAATCTAGTAGTGTCTTCATAAATATGAGCCGGATCATGACTTCTATCAGAGATGCAAGACAGGCTTTGAGACCAATAAAAACTGAAAGTAAAGAAACTCAAAACCAGGCTGCATAAATTATTCAAAAAAATTTTTAAATAAGCATTATACTACGAAATCATAATAGCGAATAATAAAAATGGTATGGAATAAATTGGTTGTCCCATGACCTTGTCTGACATGGTCAAAGTGGTCGTCGGTCGGATCAGTTGATTTTAAACATTGTAAATAATTGTCAAGTGTAAATGTTTTTAGTATTACTGAATGACAAACTAGTTGTAAATGGCTGCTGTCATCACAATATCAATAAACACTCCTTACCAGTGCTGAACTTTTGAAGGTTATCGTACAATTATGCTAAATGGCTACACAAATCTTTATCTTTTGGTTGCTGCATTCATTATGGCATCTGATGTATCTTCATTTTAATTTAATGTTTTCTTGTATTAGAAAGTATTCAAATAAAGAACAGACAATATAAATGCATGTAATATCAAAATAGAAGATATATATACATAAAGCAGTGAATTTAAAACAAGAAACAATTAGCGTGGTTAGAAACATAACTCTGCATGTTCCATTTCGACTAGGAAGAACCAGATCTGTGCACATTCATGTTTTTGAAAATTATTTTAATATATCAAATAAAATAATAATGAAATACTCAATTCTTTCCCATGAAAATAATTTTTCAGTAATTTTCCACTTGCAATGTAGCTGGAGAATTTTCAGGTGTAGCTTGTGTTCTAGTCGGTGAAGAAGTTGGCCTTGGTGGGGCAACCTTCTTGGCTTGAGGCTCTGGTGCTATTGCAAGCTTTTCGTAAGGACTAAGATCTGAGTTAATGCTGTCTTCATCTCCAAGTATTGCGCTGACGTAACTTGGTAGGTTTTGACACTCAATCAGCTGCTGTGCTAAAGCTTCAGATGACACCAAGAGCTCTTCAAGATCAATTTGTCCGGAGAGGTCATTGATGTGCTGTAAAACATCAACCGCATCGCTAACTCGTTTAAAAATAACCATTTCAAGTCATTCCTGAGTTGAAGGATGGAACATTCTTCCACAATTTTATGACTTACAACTTTAATGGCTTTTATGACTTATGGCTGTCTCAACCACAAATACTGTCGAGCGACAGCATATTCTCGCCATGGCAAACACCGACATACCCATGAAGGGCGTGTCGGTGTTTGCCATTTCCCAAAATCAACTAGGAACACATTGAATAAAATGCATTCAACTGAGTAAACATCTTAATGAAATTGCCCAGAAGCGTTAACACTGTCTGGAATGACTACTCGGTCAAAGCGCAAATGGTAAGGCAGTTTTTCTAAACTGCTTCTATAGCATTCAGACTGAATATGAAACTATATTTGTTGAAGTTATTACGGGTTATAAGCACATTTCCATGACCTTGTGTCAAAATAATTTTTCTGATAACCAGGAGCTTTTTTAACTAGAGCATAAGAATATATAGAAATTTAGCTTGTTTACACGCACTGTAGACAAACATGATGTTTTGCGACTAATATTTATAAATCATTCAAAGTCCTCTTATATTTACACATGTCATCAAGAAAAAAAGAACAGTATTGAGAACACGTATGCTCCACATGGTCATGCAACCAGTTTTTACAACAATCTTAGAAAAATGTAATGTAGGTCATATGCAGCGAAAACAGGTGCAAAGTAGCGACAACTCCATTAAAGAAAGACTGACCTTGAGTACTTCACTGAAGGTGAATTCACTGCTGATGATAATGCTCTTGGACTGCTTGAGAAGAGCAAGAGCTACGACTAACTGATAATTCTTGCATGGAAGGCCTGTCCACAGAACCTGACAAAAAGGGTAACATAGTAACAATGAGGCATAGCTGAGTTCTAAGCAAGAGTAATTTGAATAATTGAATATTTGAAAAAAATTCCCTTTGTAGCAATTCAAGTCAGTTTTCACATTATTTGACTTGGAAAAGTGCAAGGGTGATTTGAGATTCGAATATTATAAACAAATCAATTTGTTAACACACATTTTTCATGTAATATTTTAGAGGATAGTACATGTTATCCCACCAAGTTTAGCTCCTGTGAAACTACCACTGAAGTTCGGGTAATATAATGCTAGTAATAAAACATGCAACCCTCATGTTAGTCACAGCGCTCTGTCAATAATGTTAAGTTAGAAGGTAAGGTAATGATAAGGTTAGAAGGCACCCTCTGAGGGACCCCCCTCAATATATAGTGTTACAAGCGCTCTGTCAATAATGTTTTTAAGCTGTAGAGCCTTTGCTGATGAAAATCCATCACAAAATTGCGGACAGTAATAATATGAAAAACACGTCTCTTAATTTAACTGATGGATGGTCTTAGCTTTCAATTAATTACAAGTCCTTCTTTTTCATATACAATTTGATTCATTTTTTATTTACAGCTAGCTACTTGATTTGATGATAATCCATATATATTTTCTATATATATTAATATCAATGTTTGTCTGTCATCTGTCATTCATCTGTCCAATTATAGCGATAAAAATATAGCAATGAAAATTCACCATCATACTGGATTTGAACCCACGACATTCAAATCGCGAGTCTTCCAACAAACACGCATAACCACAAGGCTAAGCCTTTCTTATCATCCCCCTTGCTCTTAACATATACTGTACGTATACCCTTTTTGCGATTGCACACGCTAAATGTGCACTTTTTATTATTAGTTAATATTACCTTTTGTGTTTGTAATTTTTTTGAAATGTTTTTAAAAGCTAATTTTTTACCATTACCTATTTTTTCAATTTGCAAATTTAAAATGTGTCGTTTCAATTTTAAATGTGCCATTACACTCATATTTCCGATTTCGGTAAAAGCTGTAAAAAGCTATACGGTTTTCACCTAGACAATTGTATTATCTGGATTACAAAAGAAAGTCCGATATCTTATTTTTCTGTTTGTACTAGTATCGAGAGGTATCAGTAATGTTCATCAAAACTTTGAATACAACGAGTTTCTGCTGCAACAGTAACCTTTTTTATACGTACACTTCCATTAATTCATTGTTTATTTTTCCTTTTAATTTATTTGAACGGCACAAAAACACTTTTCTCATGCTATGAAGTTTAAAAGTTCGAATGGTAAATGTTGTATATGTTAAATAAAAATATGTTTTCTGCGCAGTCTGCGTTTTCAGACTTTTTTATTACTGGGCAACGCTGGGCATTCACCTAGTTACTGTAAAAAGTTTTCATCGCAGGGAGTAATGTAATTTTGTATGAAGGTGTTGATACTTGCTTGAAGCACTAGCTTGGCAAGAGGAGAAAACTACACATGTTCATAAACACATTTTTCATAACCTTTTTTATACACACACTTCTATGTACTCATTTTTTATTTGTTCTCTTAATTTATTTGAACTGCAAAAAATCCCTTTTCTCGTGATATGAAGTTGAAAAGCTAGAATGGTAAATGTTGTATATGCTAAATAAAGCCTAGCAAATAGCACCAATGATCCTTCCATGGTCGACATCATCACACTAGCTAAACACCAACCCTGTTTGTTTTATGCAGAAGGTAGGACTATTTGTATTTCTACAATATCATTGTTACAACGGCCACTCAAGAGCAACCCTGATTAGAACATTAGACTGAGTGCGCAACATGATAAATCTTTTTCTGGCGTTCATTCAACTCGAGAGTCGAACGCGGAAACTCCTGTCTAGTCATAATACAAATCGATTAACTCACCAAACATTCACTCGACTAACTATGCAGTAAAGGTTCTTTTTTCAAAATACTCCAACATTCAAGTAGTTTCCACCAAAAAGACGAATAAAATGTTTAAAATCTGAATTAATTTTACAATCGAACATAACAAAGTGTGTAGTGAAGAAGTACTGTTGTACCAGAAGGTATAACAGAAAATGGAATATTATGGCTCAAACCTATTCGTGTAACTAATTATATTTCCCTAGATGAATACTCGAGGAACTCTCAGACAAATGTCACGGTTAATCGTGACCAAGAGATAGTGTTTGAAGCGGCCCCGAGTGGCCCATGTAACAGTGCTAAAGATAATAGTAAACATTTTCTTCTCTACTCTCTCCGATGGAGATGTTACAAATTTTTAATGAGATGTTGCGTAAAATAAAATACTTGATGTAATGTGTCAGCTTGCTCAACAACGTTTCATTGATGACACCGAATGAGTATTCATTCAGATCAACCACTTTTGACAGAAAACAATGATTCTTTCTGGATGATAGTATATAAGAGAAGCTAATGAAGGCTGAACCGAAATTGCATCCGCTGAGAGGAAAGTTATTCATCAAAAAGACATGAGAACTGTTAGAGTGATATGAACCCTTACCTCCCAGAGTCTCATCACATCCTCCATGCTGAACTCGCGTTTGAATAAGATAAGAAGCCATCGAAATGTGAAGAACATATTGGAGGAATCTTGCTTTTCTGTTGATAAAAAAATATAACGTAAAATGTCAAGGATGGCATCTTCCATAGAAAAAGCTATAATATATAAATAATATAATATAGATAATAATATAAAATTCAAGACATAAAACTACAGAAAATATTCCTCTTCTTAGCAAACAACGGCATAAATAGCAGGACATACCGAGGTAGTTATAAAAGGTTCTGTCCACAACCTGCAGAAGCTGGTTAAGTTGATTGAGCTGCAGTTTCATCCCCTCCTGGTCCATCTCAAAATTGCTCTCCTACAGCATACTGAATTCATAGAGCTACCACCAGCATCAGTTTCATAAAGTTACCATCTGCCTATCAGTTTCATAGATTCACTGTCAGCCTCACAGTTTCATAAAGATTCTGTCAATTTCTTTGTTCATAGAGTTACCAACAGCCTTAGTTTCATAGAGTTACTGTCAGTCTCATAGATTCATAAAGTTACAATCAGCCTCACAGCTTCATAGAATTACTGTCAACCTTACCGTTTAATAGAATTATACCGCTGATTATGAAAACCTGTAAAGATATTGTCTATACGTGGACCCTCTGATATTTTGTCACTTCTAACCATTCAGTTTGGTAATTAATACTTGCGTTAAGCTGAAGAGGTAACATAAATTTTGAGGACACACAAAAGTTGAGGAACCTTTTCTACAATGTTTGGATATTTTAAATGTTCCATCACAAAACCATTGTCTTGTGTCCAGCCACTATCGTATACAGAGCCACAGATATTAATAAATAAAAAAATGAGCCTTAAATACTCACAACGAGGTTCATAAAACCAACAAAGCACCAGAAAGCATCCACTTCATCATCCATGACAACAAGCAAGGGAGACAAGAGATCACTCATACCCTGCACATAGCCTGTAAGAGAGACATATATATATATATAAGGACTGTACTAATCCATGAATTAAAAACTAAAAACTTCAGCAATGCTGAAATAATACTGTCCATAATAACCAGCTGTCCATGTGTACAGGGGCAGATAATGCCTAATTACCACTTGATGCTCTCATATTATCAGCTAGTCCTTACATTCAAATCAGTCAGATTTTAGAAAGTTTCATTTCATTGAAATTGACCCAATGAACACAAGGTTCTTTATCGACCTTAAAATTAAAATATGTACTTTCTTTTGTAAAACCTGATACCATTGAGCAGTGTGCAATTCGGAACTGATAGGTCATTGCCTATGCATTAGCATATATAGAAATCTTCATTAAGAAAATATCATACTCAACATTAATACTACTGTAGACTTTATCTTAACCTATGATAGATGTCACCACGAAAAGACAATTCCAAAAAAATAGCAAAAAACCTGAAAATGTTTACCATTGTTGGTAAAAAAACATATAGTGCCATGGATCCAAACAAATCATCAGGTTTCATTTTAAACAATGAACACAATCAAGATGTTCTCGGATGTGTGAAATGTGGATGCAAAAAACAATCTCGTTTGGCCCTATAAAACCAACCCACTTGGCCCTATAAAATCGCCTCACTTGGCCCTGTAAAACCACCTCTCTTGGCCCTATAAAACCACATCACTTAGCCCTTTAAAATCACATCACTTGGCCCTTTAAAACCATTTCACTTGGCCCTTTAACAAGCCATCCATTCTGTGATGGTCGTTAAAACAGTCTGATACCTAAGTACACCCCTCAGAATAGTGTGAAACCCTTTCATCCTGCACTCCAAATTTCTGTCTATTTTGTTGTACTTGTACATATGCACCCCTAATATGTGCATTCTCTAATGCATTTACACGTACGGACAGATGATAGATGAAAAAGCCAGGTACTACTGGTATACCCGTTAATATCAGCTGACCAAGGAAAAGCGTATAACAGTTATGCATTGTTTTAGGAATTATTGCACACTTTAGTAGAATATAAGGAAATAAAAGAAGTTTATTGTATGTAATGGGCTCTGAGTATGAGATTAAAACTGAGCAGACGAGTCACAAACGAGTAGCCACTGGTAACCAGCATATATAACTCATAAGGAAATCCACATTAAAGATGTGCATAAAATCCTTTTCTAATTTCCTATGTGACTGTAAACTAAACAAACCATGCATATTTATAGTTAATTTTAGTTAAACGGGTTACATCAGCAAACAACCATAAGAAAACATGACCAGTTGAGCAGAGGACATAGTGTTGGTGTTGAGGAAAAACAAGTTTGGATCAAAGGCACTTTGATAATGACCAGAGCCAGAGCAAATGGTTTCAATCTTCATACTATTTTAGGAAGAGAAATTGTTGGGCTCAAGTTTTTGTTCATGTATAGAGTTCTAAAAATGATGGGCTTCATTCTTTCTGATCACCAGGATATCTGCGGATGAACAATAACTTCAAGTTAAACTTTACTAAAATAGGTAGTTTAAGATTTTTTCCATTTCTCAAATTAACATATAGTAAGTTAAAATTTTTAGCTAAAGAGAAAATATAAAGTTTGGAGTAGATTACTGCTCTACTTTATAGAAGTTGTCCTCTCACAGAGTGCCCAAAGAGAGTCATGTGACAATCTACACCGATGTAATATGCATATGAAGTTGAACTGATCTTCTATTGGAATGATAGACAGGGTATCGGTATAGACAAGGTGTTGCTAATCTTCAAGTCAATGAGCAAACCTCCAACTGAAAGGCACTAGAGAGCAAAACACAGAAGGTGAGCCATAGCTTACTGCTAGAGTTTAGCTGAGTCTGGTCTATGGTCATATCCTACCCCATCAAATGAGCATTTAACCCACTATTACTGAAAGAATCAGAAGATGTCAAGGACATACCGAGGTCGAAGTTGTACATAACGTATGTCATGAGAATATCAAGAAGCTGAGTCAATCTCTCATTGTTCTCCCCACTGAAGAAAGCGTTTGATCTGTCTGTGCGGTTTACATCCTTTTCTGTGGGCATTAACAAGGGCAACAAATTAGAAAACAATGATACCCTTGTATAGCAACTCGCATAGTGATACCCTTGTATAGCAACTCGCATAGTGATACCCATGTATAGCAACTCGCATAGTGATACCCTTGTATAGCAACTCGCATAGTAATACCCTTGTATAGCAACTCGCATAGTGATACCCTTGTATAGCAACTCGCATAGTGATACCCTTGTATAGCAACTAGTGACTAAACAACAAATGAAGTCTGCAAGTTTGAATATTCCCTTGAGTAGAAAACTTTAATGAACTCGTGTTAAATGATGAATGCGGTTGTTCTTGTCTGCTAAATTAATGAAATTCTACCGTGAGTAAATTAAAATGCTGAAGAAAACCACCTCCATATTAACTCACGAGCAAAATGATGGAAGAAAGCAAAATACTGAAGAATATTTCAGTTCATTACTTTCCTGGGGGCTGTGGTGAGATGCATCATGGGGCGGTGGTGAGATGCACGAGTCCAGTTACTCGTATCTATAGAAACTAACAACTATTTATGTTTATAAGGCTTTGAAAAGGACTCGATTCATTTCAATTCTCATCAAAAATTAGCAATTCAATTTCCCAATGCTTTGCATTATATGTCATGTAAGAATCGATTCAATTCCCAATTCTTTGCATTATATGTCATTATATGTCATGTAAGAGTCGATTCAATTCAAAGTTCATTGCAAAAAAACATCACAATTCAATTCCCAATGCTTTGCATCATATGTCATGTAAGAGTCGATTCAATTTCCCAATGCTTTGCTTTATATGTCATGTAAGAGTCGATTCAATTTCCCAATGCTTTGCATTATATGTCATGTAAGAGTCGATTCAATTTCCCAATGCTTTGCATTATATGTCATGTAAGAGTCGATTCAATTTCCCAATGCTTTGCTTTATATGTCATGTAAGAGTCGATTCAATTTCCCAATGCTTTGCATTATATGTCATGTAAGAGTCGATTCAATTTCCCAATGCTTTGCATTATATGTCATGTAAGAGTCGATTCAATTTCCCAATGCTTTGCTTTATATGTCATGTAAGAGTCGATTCAATTTCCCAATGCTTTGCATTATATGTCATGTAAGAGTCGATTCAATTCCCAATTCTTTGCATTATATGTCATGTAAGAATTGATTCAATTCAAAGTTCATTGCAAAAAACATCACAATTCAATTATCAATTCTTTAGCTATCCTAACTTCAATGACTCAATTCAATCTCCCAAATAAACAAAATCAATTCTCTACCATTTCTTACAAAAGTTGATCTATGACAATCTATTAAAATAACATCAACCAACAATCATTAATTTAGCTACACGCATCAGCTCAGTCTATTGACCGATTGTGTAGCAAATATCAACTATTTCACTAGGGATTTCATCGCTTTTTCAGGTGGAACTAAATGGTGCCTACCATTTCTTGCTGACATACACTTGGTATTTTTGCTGTAAAAAAAGCTATCGTTTTAGCAATTTGACCAGAACGCAGACACACATGATCTAATAATAAATTGTAGCAGCCAAAAATATACATGGTCCATGCTCGAGCAAGCGTGTTAATCATCTATGCTAGTTACTGGTAGCTAGTTGCTAGTAAATAGCTATATTAATGGGTGCATTAAAAAATTTAACCTGGGTGGGCTAAAATCAAGCACGAGCTCTAAAATGTTAGCCTTTTCCTTATGACTGACTTAACGACTCTTTTTTCACACACATATTGTTCCCATACATATATTAAACTTGTGGACAATGATTAATACATCTCAAACTGTGGGACAACAATATAAGCACCTACATGTATACTAATAATATGTTAATAAATACCATATGAATAAACATCAGCGACTTCAGAATTTATAACAATCTCTTGAAAGAAATACAGTGCTCCCTCAGGATACGATTTTAATGTTTCAAGGTTATCATCATATGGTAAAAAATCGTATGTATGGGTATAGAAACGATAGTAATTATACAATGCAAACAGCTCCTGGTAAAACTCATCAAAATTTTATACAAGTACTGTACATTTTAAAAATTAGTAACAAAATCGTATGTTAACCTTACTAACTTTAGTATATTTAGTGTATTTATTGGTTACGATCTGCATTAAAATGTAACATTGCTAAGTGCTATTTGCAGTACGTACCGGAGAGAATTCTTACCCTCAAGACAGACGTGTGTATAACACCAACTTTAAATTCACTTTAAATCGGTTTAGCTTACTAAAAAAACACTGGAAGCTCAGTGTGAGTATGTACTTTTAAGTATTTTACTGAATTTCAACTTTTTATCAATAAAATTTTATAACCTGATAGTTTCTGGCTTCGTTTTTAATATAATTTAAGCCGATCTCATTAAAACCTTTTTCAACCTACGAAAACCCAAATGATGCCGCTTTCGTAATGAAATGGATTTTTGTTAGCAGGTTAACGGAAGTTGTCTGAAGACTGACCTTCTCTTTGAAGGGATCGCAACTCTAACTTTGCTACATTTTTAAAGAGAAACTATTACCGCTTTACACACAAGAATTGCTGAACTGAGAAAAGTCGGTTATCGTGTCTCTTTCAGGCATTGTGAAAATATTTTCAGTGAACCGCATTTCGGTGTCTTTGTTATTTTTACGTACATAATAAGCACACCGACTGCCAAATTTGAACTTGGGCAAAAATTTTGGTGAATTCTTATGGCGAAATAAGATTGGTATGGTGAGGTGAAAAAATCATCATCTCCCACATCGTAAGATGAAAAAATCGTATAACAGGGTAATCGTATCCTAAGCCTACACTGTACATTAAATTACATAGATATTACTACTGCACATGACCAGTTTTACATCATAACCTAATGAATAATCAACTCATAGAATTACTTGGTAACTCCATGAATAACCAACTCATACAGCTATATAGTAATTCTATGAGTAGCCAACTCATAAAGTCAAATGAGAGCTTGATGAGTAACCAACTCACCACGTCACATGATAACTCCATGAATAACCCACTTATAAAGTCATATGATAACTCTATAAGTAACCAACTCATAAAGTCATATGATAACCCTATGAATAACCAACTCATAAAGTCATATGACAACTCTATGTTTACCTACTCATAAAGTTATATGATAGCTCGATGATTATCCATTTCATGTGCCTAAAAGGTTTAACACCAACCTATTAAACTTTTTTTGCTCTGAAATTCAGTGAACCTTGAGATCTGGCTGTCAGTCATAGTCTTCCACTGTGCCTTCATAAGGAAATACTCATCGCTGCAACAACCAGACCTTTATAAGGAAGTACTTATCACAACAACCAGACCTTCATAAGGAAGTACTCATAGCTGCAACAACCAGACCTTTATAATGAAGTACTCATCACTATAACAACCAGACCTTATAACGAAGTACTCATCGCTACAACAACCAGATCTTATAACGAAGTACTCATCACTACAACAACCAGACCTTATAAAGAAGTACTCATCACTACAATACAACAACCAGACCTTTATGAGGAAGTACTCATAGCTACAACAACCAGACCTTATTAGGAAGTACTCATCACTACAGCAACCAGACCTTATAAAGAAGTACTCATCACTACAACAACCAGACCTTATAAGGAAGTACTCATCACTACAGCAACCAGACCTTATAAGGAAGTACTCATCACTACAGCAACCAGACCTTTATAACGAAGTACTCATAACTACAGTAACCAGACCTTATAAGGAAGTACTTATCACTACAACAACCAGACCTTTATAAGGAAGTACTCATCACTACAACAACCAGACCTTATAAGGAAGTACTCATCGCTACAGCAACCAGACCTTATAAGGAAGTACTCATCGCTACAGCAACCAGACCTTATAAGGAAGTACTCATCACTACAGCGCACCAGACCTTTATAAGGAAGTACTCATAACTACAGCAACCAGACCTTATAAGGAAATACTCATAGCTACAGGAACCAGACCTTATAAGGAAATACTCATAGCTACAACAACCAGACCTTACAAGGAAGTAATCATCACTACACCAACCAGACCTTTATAAGAAAGTACTCATCGCTACAACAACCAGGAGACTACATTAATACCAGATACTATTACTTACTGCCAAACCAGCAACAGTATCAACATGCTTGAAACCAGCTGAAAAGTCACTCAATCAATAATAGTGCACTCAGGTGATCCAGGTACAATAGTGAATTATTTTTCTGTACCAGCATGGGCAGGTCAGTGAGCGGAGTTGTGTGAGTGAGCGGAGTTGTGTGAGTGTGCGAAGCTGTGTGAGTGTGTGGAGGTGTGTGAGTGTGCGTAGGTGTGGGAGTGTGCACAAGTGTGTGTGCATGCGCGTGTGTGCATGCGTGTGTGTGATCACACTTATCGAATCAAGCATGGCCAGATGATGGAAAAAGTTGAAGCATAGATAAAGACCCGACAACAATCCAATTATAATGTCTGCTTACTGCTTTTCTTTTCGTATGGTTTCCTGTTCGTGTTCTGTAGAAGTCCATGGATAGTAGGAGAGTAAATACTTCCAGACAACCTGTCTCATCCCATGGGATATTCCCTGTAATATGTACATGCAACACAGAATTAACTGCCATCAGCATGGCTCTCAGAGTTTTATGCGCGCTAATGTCATGTAAATTCATTTTTGCATTAACTCGTAACTACAGAATTGTTTGCTTGTTCTGACACAATTAAACTACGCTGAAAATTCTTTTGGCTGATATACAGTCAGTAATTTTGTTCTAAAAGCTATTTCTTGGTTTTTAGAGCTTTAATCTAAAGTGCGTTAAAATCATTAGAAAATTCTGCACAAGAATTTAACTACAGAAGCAATATTTAATATTTTTCTAGTTTAGGAAAACTGTTTGCCAAAGTAAAACAATACCGTCTTCAATTTTACCCAAAGGCGGACATCGCCATTCTCTAATAAAAAGGTATAGTTATCAGAAGCCTACCTGAAGCCCAATGTCGAAGAGTTTCACTAGTGTAAGCTGCAGAAATAAATTTAGGTTGCTGTTTGCTATTTCTCTTTTCATCCATCCTAAGCAAAATGTTGAAAAATTTGTAGACTGCGATTTTGTAGATGAACTTTCAAATAACTAATTGGAAGAAAAATTTGAATTTTTTAATTAAACCTCACTCTTGATAATACAAAGCTAATAAACGAAATGTCTGTAATATTATGACCAGCTGGTAAGAACTATAGGTGACAAGTGTTTGACACAGCACTCTCAAAATGATAGGCCAGATACTAACAGCATCGAACATAAAAATAATAGCAATTGAATTTACTCCTCTTTTTAAGAGTACATGAACTGACATTTTGCAGTGTGATTCAGAAAAAGCATGAATATACTGTCTAATGGCTGCCAACAGCAGCAACGCCCTTGACCGCCCGCAACAATCCAGCCTAGATCCACTTCCATAAAACCAATCTCGAAGAATGTACTCATGTAATTAATGTGACGCTTAAAGAGACTTGGAAACTAACTTATAAGCAGAAGTGCATGAGAGAAGACTATAACATACCCCTCTAAAAATCCGACACTTGAGATGCTCTATGTCTGTCACTTTACCATCCAAAAAGTAGTGCTTCTGCCAGCATGCGGCGTCTAAAGGCGGTAGTCTACGTTGCTTCTCGACATACGGCAGTTGTGCCTACAGTAATCAAATAGATGCTAGAGGTGATATTGTATCAGCAGAGGAGTCAATTATTGTGGATAACAGTTTCATGGTTTCATGCCAAACTCAAAATGGAAACCAATATCAAAAAAAGTCAATCGATATGAAGGTGAGTGTACAAAGGTAAAGCTAGAAATGAACTATGGAAAGAAAACAACTCCCACCTGTTGGTCCACCAAGAGAAACTCAGGATCTTGTGAAGCGTTGACAGTAGGTATTTCCTGTTCATCTATTGATGTCCGAAGGTGGTCGAAGAACTCTGGCCGCACATCTGGGTTACGCTCCGAGGTATTTATGAAGGTTTCATTGAGAATACCAGATACTTTGGCAAAAGCGCTCAGCGTGCCTCTGAGTGGATTCGATGCAAACCTCTACAATCATGGCTTTTAATGTAGTCCGAAAGTTTCAATAAAAATGGTTATCAATTAACAAATACACGTTGATAATTGGGAAAACAACGGGTGGTACTTACGGTCAAGGCACTTCCTTGATCTTCAAATAAATTGAGAGCATCAAATGAACTGACAATTGTCTCAGGATGGTGCAGTGAGACAATGAAGAGACTGTGATCATCAGAAGACCTGTACATTTCATACAACAGAATGATATATTGTGCTTCAATTTATAGGCCTACTTAGAGACTATGAAAACAGACCGCACAAGGGGTTAACGTGGAGCAAATTACCTGAACATTTACATATGGTTGACTTTGGGCAGTTTAGGTGTTAAGAGAATAGAGAGTGAACTAGCAAAGACTACAACACAATCTATAGTTTATATATACATATATAGTTTATGTATACTTCTATAGTTTATGTATACATCTATAGTTTATGTATACATCTATAGTTTATGTATACATCTATAGTTTATGTATACATCTATAGTTTATGTATACATCTATAGTTTATGTATACATCTATACATTTCTTTCTAAGGCAGTGCGCTTTTTCAAACATGGGGTGCTTCTATTTGTAATTGGAACCATTTTAAATAGCTTCAGTAAGCCTGACATAAACTACGATTTTTCAATCATTATGAACGATTATGATCAATTTTGTCTTGTAACCTACCAAACCGTTGTGCATACCCCTTTTCTTCTCACCTTACCTAATTGAGGTTCAACTGTTCTGGCATGCGACATATGCTATTATGTACCAAGACTCACCCAGATGAGTTCCTTTTTACGCAGTATGCACCTCGAGTATTCCATGTAAGTAACAATAGGAATAGTTTCGCAACAACAAATTAAGAATTTCTTACAGAAAAAAGTCGAAATTAAGAAGGTGACGGTTACTATGAAATGATGATAATGATTAAAGTAAGAGAAGACAATAATCATAACAAGTAGTGAAACTAATCTTTGGATAATGGACCAACCTGGACACTATCGCTTTCTTCTCTAACTGAGTAACAAATTTGTCAGTGCCCCCTTTCTGAAAGAATATCGGATGGATAGTCCTACCTAAAAGGGTAAGCTGTAATATTATGAACAAGTTGGGATACTGAGATACAGACAAACAAAATGGAATTATTTACAAGTATCAGCGACACAGCTGACTGTAGGAAGCTTACCACAAGACAAGATGAATGTAATGGAGGGGTAGTTGGTCAAAGATTTTCTGTTGCGTTTAAAACTTCTCAACTCAGCTATGTGAAACTTTATAGGATCGATATTGTCTAGCCACGACCGAGTAAATAGAGGGCCTGCAACAGTAGATCATGGAGTAATATTAAATTGATGAGACATAACTTTGCTTTTCTCTGTATCCATTAAAATGTATTTGAATTACGAAGCGTTCTTTAGCTTAAAAACTTGCCAAAGATATTCTAGACCAGTACAATACCCACATTGTTAATATTAAGGTTAGGTCACAACATGCCTATGAGTAAGATGATCGACGGACCAAAATAGTTAAGCATAGGCATGACCTTGATCAAGTGGAATCTTTACTATAATAAGAACCTTGGCCGTCCGAAGCCACGCTAAGAGGGCTACGAAAAAGGATTCCATCTCACAAGAATTGAACACAAATATTCAAATTCTCGACCAGGCGCACCACCATCTGCACCACCATCTGCACCACTCAATCCCCTTCCTTCATCATGCTAAGATTATGCATATATACATGTATTTATTATTCATGATGATCCCTCATGGAGCACAAGACTGCCACCGTAATCAATTACATATATTTCTGTTCAACATCATAAAGTACTTTGAACATGAAGAAAACCTAATATCACATAATAAAGAGACTCATCCAATAACAACTTCGTTTATTAGCAAAATTTATCATATGCAACATAAAAGTGATTCAGATATATAATAACCAAAACTTGACCTCTAGAACTAACAGCAGACTATAGTGAAACAGTTTAGCACCATATAAACGGTTTTGGCAGCTGTCTTGGCAAAAGCTTCAGATGCAGCAAAAAGTTAACATACATTGAGAACAATTTGTGCCGAGTGTATCAGAGTTAAAGGCAATGATGGTTGCACAGGAAACAGTACGGCATGTATGGCCGTTACATCTAGAGTCGTAAGGTGTTTTTATACTAGAGATTTTTGTAACAGCAAAAGTTGCAGGAGGAACTAGATATAACGAGCTGCTTTATCAGAACTTCCAAGAGCAAGAACATCGAGTTTATCTGTTCCGAATTAGAGCGACTTATCACCTATTGCAATTGTTTTTAGTAATTACACATTTAAAACTTATTTGAATTATCACAGTACAATTTTCATGCACGCATATTTTGCGGATATAAAATCATTCCCTTGTTACTATAATTGTTCCATATAAGGATACAAAAGGAATGATACAAATCATCCTTGTAAATAGCTGAATTGCAAACCGACTTGAATTGCAGAAGATTTTAAGATTTTACTATAAAAATAACTGCTAACCGTAAATGTAGCCTACTTATAATGAAACTATTTACTAATTAGTCAGGTGTTGCACGCGTGTATAAGCAGGCATGAGCAATTTCGCTCAAAAGTTGAAGATATCGATGATAGGAAAAAGTCACTTTAGACTCACCTGAGTGACTTTACAACACTATAACTGCCAAGGATCATACTAACATATGCTAAAGTTAATACAGGTTCATACAGATATCCGTCTCATGCATGCTTCACTCATAATACATGCATTTAATACATGCATCACAGTATTTTTTTATATTTACAACGACCTATTTTGTAACGCATACAGATTAAGGGGGCGTTTATGTTTTCACCCTACCTTATGAGTACATACAGTTATTATTAATAATTAAAAAGTACCTATTTTCTGTTTGTTCTAACCTTTAGATTGAGAATCTATAGGGCCCTCCTCAACTTCATAGAGTTCTATACTTTTATTGTTCGTAAAGCCAACTGCGTCTACATTCACTACAGCCCAACCATCCCTGTCTCCTGCATCCTCCACCCTTGCATCTTTTCCAGTTGGCGTCCATTCAATATGGCAACCATCAAACTGCATGTGATATCACTAACATGTAATTAACCCAGCAACTAGGCTTCAAATGGTAGGTACATATACTTTTAGCGACTGATTTAATTAGTCCAGACGACTTTCCTAAACATAAGACGCCAGAATGTACATGTATAAACAATGTGTAATGTCACGCTAGTCGGCCCTAGTTAGCTTATATTCATTACATACAATTATACTAACTAACTTTATATGATATAAATGATAGATACATATACCTATATACATACATATAACGAAATCAAACATTTCATTCCTACCTTGTCAATTATATATAGATTGCCACTTATTAGCTGTTCTTTATTTCTCAATCCAGCTTTGATGCATGTATTTGGAACGCTGTAAAAAATCTACAACACACAACGAGTAAGTACACCAATAACATGTTATATATATTCACTGTGATTTCACAATCTATGCATCCCAGTATTGTCAGCTTCTGTACAAATGTAATATATAAATGATCAATCTTTAGTAATCAATGCGGACAGCAGATAGCAGATTTGCCAGATAGCATGAGCAAAATAGCATTAGCAAAATAGCAATAGCATTAGCAGAAAAGTATTACTTTATCAGCGTCCTCCGTTGATAAAGCTAGAGAAGCTGCCATGTGCAAATAACAACGCTGAGTATAACTATTCGGTAAAGAGATATCTGCTAATAACTTTCCTGTTTTATTTGCTACACTATACACGTTTATTATGTTACTCGCGTGATGATCTCATACGAGTAGTGGTGTGGCGTATAACTGATTCATAGTCTTGTGGTACAAATTGATTAATTAACCAATGTATATTAAAACCGTGCGTGTTGATGTCGATGTCAAAGCTATAGCCCAAATTCATTCGATGTTGCACCAAAAATGGCTTAATGCTATTTTATGCAGTTCTGGCAGACTATGTGTTTAATGATAATGCATTTATATTATAAAATACAAACAATTGCAATATTATCTAATTAGTAATGCATATTTATTTTTAATGATCCTATAATTCTAGCAGAAGCATAAATTCGTCAAAGATAGCCATTGTAACCACACGCACACCCCACATACAAGGTTTTTTAATTTTGTTTGTGTTAGGTTCTCAGGCTGACTGTTTGATTTGCGAAAATTGCTGCTCGTTCGTTACTACAACTACTGAACTTGCGAGCACTCGCTAAGATGTATGGAAGTTGTGTCTTTTAATGTTATACTATGGGGGATATCGTCTCAAAATCATTTCACAACTATCCTAACGGGCTAGCGAAAACTGTAACAAATCCCAAGCAAAAAGATTGGATAACAAAGCATGCAACGTTAACCAGATTTTCTATTGTTGAAGTGGAACGACTATGGACTCGATTTAAGCAGCTGGGCTGTGATGAAAATGGAGTGCTTGATAGAAAAAGTATTTTGCAAATGCCTCGTTTTAAGGTTTGTTTTGCTGTTGCATTCTTTTCGAATAGCAACCTACATGTAATAGGTATTTGCAAATATTTTGGGCTTTATCGCGTACCTGTATTCATCTAATCAAAAAGTGTTACCATTGTGTTAGCGAAATAACAGTTTTTTGTTAGAGTCGACCTACTGAGTTTAGTCGAAGTTTTTAAAAGTACTTTCATCGGTAATTTATGGTCGTTGTAGGTTCAAGGGACAGGTAAAATATGCTTTCATCTATTGCACTTCGACGCTATAATGATTGGTAAATCTTTAGGCCTATAGATTTACCATAAATCTACTTTTTAGTGTCGACGTTGTGGTTTACTCATGACTGTAGGTCTAGGTATATCGAGAGCCTATAGATCCCTAACTTGGGTGAAAAAAGGCCATTACTTCAGTGTTAAAATAATGATCTTTAAAACTATGGTATACCGCGCAAATTACGTGATGTTCCAGATAGAAAAAGCTAAGAGATAAAATCCGGTGTTTGCACTCACCGCCAACAGAGCACCACCTGCAACCAATCTAGTCTCATAATCATGAATAGTGTTTTTAGTTGATCAAATAGGTTCTAGTTTTCTAGTCTATCAATATAGGAAACATGACTGTCATCTTGCCAAATCCTTAGCATCAGAGACATTTGGCCATTTTTGCATCCCAACTTCAAGAAATCGATTTCCAAAAACATTGTCACCTCTGTAATTTTCTGCCTACCCTGATCCCTGCTATGAATCTAACTGCCTTTTTCTGAACACCCCCAGTGACTCTATTTGGTGTGTTCAATGGGACTCCATACCGAACTTGTGTATTCCAGTAGTGGTTGACAAAAAGTGAGGTATGCCCACCCACCTTACCCCATCAGAGCATTAAACAAAATATGTTTCATCAGGCCTAATCGCTCACTACTCTTATTGACTTTAGGCGTTATTAGACTTTTATTGTGATGTTATATACATATCCCAAATCAAATCATTTGAAATGAAAGTTCCCGAGTATTTAAAACTGTTTACTAATGTTAATGATTTGCCATTCAGGTAATATGAGACATTTCGATTGCCGCTGACTTTTCTGGCAAACCGGACAATTTGGCATTTATCAGGATTATAATTCATTTTACAATTAATGGCCCACTGATCGAGCAGAGATAAATCCTTTTGAAATTTCACGAGTCCGCAGAGCTATTGTCAAGACAACGGTGTAAATTGTCATCCACAAGAAGCTTAATCGAGGATGCTCTGAGGATGGCTAAAATGTCATTGATATAAACTAATTACAAGGAGGAACCGAGTGCAGAACCCTGAGAAACCCTCGATGAAACAGACAGTTCTTTAGAAGCAACTCCCTCTAAGACTAACAAGTACTAGAATATGCTTGCCAAAATCTTACTGGCAACATCTGGATCCAGATTAAGATCTTCTGCCTCAATTTATCAGGGGTTGGAAGTTTTTCCGCTTTTCAGGCCTTTCAGCAGTTTTAGTGCTCCATCGCTTGTTATCCTTAATGGACATTTGTTTGCGGGAAGATCAACATGGTCCAGAGGGGCACTAGTCATTCTGTGAAAAACAACTTTAGAGTATTCATTAAAAATCTCAGTTGTCTCAAAGGTCTTATTTTTAAAATTGGCTGTGCTGTTTGAGTGGCACGCCTTTAATTGGTCTTCACCAACTCTTTGGCTGTCTTCACCTTATGATAATGGCCATTATTAAACCACTCTTATGGGTAGTTGAAAACCCTATATTAAATACGTATATATATATATATATATATCTATAGTTACATCGAAGTAATGTTCTACAGTGCATGGAAAAGTAATTTTAATGAAACAAAGACACTCGAGGTATTCTGCCTATTTTAGTCCTCAGCTGCCATCCACTACTAACAAATATTCCAGGCGTTGACTAAAGGCCAAAAACATTTGGTGAATATCAATATCGCATACCTGCAGCAAGTGTTGTGGTGCGTCTAGATTCTAACTAGAAAAGTAGAACACACCACCAGTAATTGGTAGTTTTTTTCACATCTGTAAGGTGGCTACCAATCCCTATATAAGCGTGCGTGTTGAGAAGCAAGTATGTTGATGCAGTGATGTAATACAAAACTGAAAAAGCCTTGTTTAAAATCAAATGGAAATGGAAAGCAGTACCACAAATGTGGGCAAATGTCAATAAAAAGTTGGGAGTGTAAATGCCATTTCCGCCAGAGGGAATGTCCTCAACGGTTATTTTGTAGGTATTGTAGAAATTTGCAATGTCTGGATTGTAAAGCCCTACCAAGTGTTAAAATTTCACCCACAATAATTGTGCAAGGGAGAACTTGTTCAAAATAGACACTTATGCTGAAGCCAGCCTTCTTCCCCACTTCAGGTTAAGATGTACTGACACATATGCATGACTTGGAATAGATAATGTTGGGAGAAGCGTGTTATCCATGATGAGTAAAAATCAAGCCATTGTTTGGTTTGAATTAGTTGATGTTGACATCTATCCCAGATTCGCTCAACACTCAAATGTTTTTTGGGCCGAAAATTCTTTCTTTAACTACCAAGACTGTTTTACACTTATGGGGTGTTTGGAATATGAACGAATCGTCAGGATTGACAAGAATAGTAAAAAGCCTGTAATCAAGACCTTTAATAGTGCTACTTGGCTATAATAGATATGGTTAAGGCCTAGCAAAACAAAATACAAACCTATGTTACAATAGCTTAAGCTGGTCAACCAACAGAATGAGTGAGCAGCGAGGTACTAGTTACAAAAATGTTAAAACTAACATTTATTTAAATCTGAAAGAACTGAAACAGATATGCTAAAAGAACACCATCACTTACCAACATTAGTAGACATCGTATACCAGGTTGCTGGCATAAGAAAAGCATTACTTCAGATTGGCATGATGCATAGTCGCTGGCATGTCAAGTCAGATGAAAAGATTTGACTATTTGAATTTAATGTCTGCCTGATTTGAATCTTTATAACACTGTTTGACCAGTTTACCTTCAATTGCCTACCCAAAGGCATTGGACCTGTTGCTGAGATTCTGCAGAACGTCTGAAAGAAGTATTTAGTCGTTTACAAGTAAATGTTTTTTTTTACAAAATAGCAAGGATCAAGAGGACTTAGATGAAGCTCTAATGAAGTTACAGTACTTGAGCTCAACATGAAGTTCAACTCTGAGAAGTCACAATTGAAGATCATGAAGATAACTTATGTTCAACTATTAATATTGGCAAATGGTTTCAAACCTGACATTGACAAGATATAAACCATCACTGATATGCCTAATCCAACAGACAAGAATACTGTTCTGAGACTAGTTGGGACTTTCAAATTTCTCAAACAAATCATGACAGAAATGACCATCATAACCTAATCCTTGTGAGGGCTTTTTGAAGCAGGTTTTGGAATTGAGAACTCGATAGTAATGTAATGAACACAGTAAAAGACAAACTGACCAGTCAGCTTGTATTACAGTACAATGACACTCAAAAGCTAACTAATTTATGGTCGTACTCATCACAGACCAGCATGGGCAAAGTTTTGCTTCAAATTGATCATCTCATGGCACATCGTGTGAAATATCGCACAAATACATGAATGAACTTTTGGCAATTGCGTTCAGGCGTGAGAAAAGTCCTTGTTACAGATATGGATCAAAATGTTACAAAAGGATCACAATCCTTTGGTAATCATGTTACAGAATCATTGCACGAAAACTTCCCAAAACTCCAGGAAGCACTTTTGAGACTATTAAAAAGTATGATATCTGCCACATCTCATATACATAGCAAATTATTAACAGCTGAATCTCGACACGAAACTAATCCATTCTGATATTTGCTTCATATGTCGAAATCGTCGGAAGTTGAAGTGAATGTTTTTATAAGAATACATAAACATTTTTTGTTTAATTTGTTCTATTCCTAACAAACATCATGAGAGATATTTTAGGCATTTCCTATAGAGTTTAAAGGAATACATTATATAATACATTGTAACACTATGTGAACTACTACATGTAGGTGTAGAAACTAAATGGTGCATTTGTGTGTTAAGGAATCAAGTGGATAAATCAAGTTATAGGTAAACGTTGAACAGAGGTTTAGTGTCACTTGGTCTCTATGTGTGAGACAAGTGAATGGAGACATAGATTTGGCGATAAAGGAGACGTGAAGCAGACATCTAAAGTTAGTCCAATGTAAGATACGTGATCTTGGAATTAACATAGTTTATAGATTTATATTTTTTGTTTTTATTATGAATATATTTTAAACAGCTCCTCTAGCCTCTTCACTTGTAATTACTACAGGGTTTTGACATCGCTGTCACGTTCTTCTTGGTGATAACTGCCGCTTTGTAGATGTTTTAAAGAATCAAATGAAAAATTTCATTTTCTTTGTAATTCCTTGTTTCAATTCTAAGGCAAGCATTATTTTTTTGCTTTCAGCAACCCTTTGTACTGGTATTTTTTAATCTGAGGTTATTTATATATATATGTGTATATATATGTATATAAGCATATATGTATATACATGTATATATATATACATATATGTATGTATACATATATAATATGTATATATACATATATAATATGTATATATACATATATATATATATATATATGTGTGTATATATATATTTATATATATATATATATACATATATACACATATATATATACATATATACACATATATATAATAACTTAGTTGATGTATATTTGGTGTATATATTGAAGGCTAAACATCTTAATGCCTTTTCAACATTCCTAAATAAATAATATACAAGGTTAATATTATCAATTATAACAATATATCTACAACTGTGTAAAATCACTTTATGCCATAATCAAAACCCTCCCCCATACTTCCTAACTGTGCAAAGGAGGTCATTGACTCTAGACCAAATATGACTTAGATAGAATTAAGCTTGGCATTATTTTTCAGGCTCAAGCCTTTCTACGGATTTTATATTTCCTTGTACAAGCGTAACATTCATATATTCCTCATTTCAGGATAATGTATTGTTACGCAACATGCTACTGGCTATGGCTGATGGGGAGCAGGTTTACTTCCATACCTTCCTAAATGCTATGCGTTGGGTGAATACCGCTAGTGTTGATGAGAGAACTAAGGCTATATTTGCCTTATTTAACAATGGTAGGTATATTGTTGGAACATTCGTGTCTACCTGCATGCCTCTATGTACTGTCGAAAACCAAACTAGATCAAGAAGTAGTTTCTGTCAGTTATTCTTATGTTGTCTGTATACTTGATATGTACATCATTTATGCATTATGTATAGATGTGGTATTCGTATTGTATACATTATGTATGCAGTGTGTATAGGTAATGTATACATAATGTATACATAATGTATACAAAGTATAGTCGGATGCTGCTAGCCCTTACATAGCTACCTTGACCTCAACTTGACTACTCACTTGTTAGGCAGCGCTCTGACCGAGGACCTGTTTGGGAAGATACTAAAGCGAATTTACCCTGATAAGAATGAAGCAGCATTAACTCTTTATGTGAAGACAGTCTTTGATTCTGGCAGCAAGGCAGCAGGTCGGTCAAAACAGCCTATTAGTTCATTCATAGTATTTTCCCCGATCTGTTAAGGTTTTTTTCTGAATTGATTAAAAATGTCAAAGGTCAATTAATCTTTAAAAATCCAAAAGATCTGGTTAAAGGCTCTCACTATTAGACCATAACATAAGTTGCTCCTTAGTTATACAGTGCACCCTCAGGATGCGATCACCCTAATATACGATTTTTTCATTTACGAAGTGGAACATGATGATTTTTTCACTTCACCATTTGAATCTTTGTTCATCATATGAATTTAACAAAGTTTTCACCCAGTTCAAATTTAGCAGTTGGTGTGCTTATTACGTACATCAAAATAACAAAGACCCTGGAATGCTGCTTGCCGAAAATATTTTCACAACACCTGAAATAGACCCGATGACCAATTTCTCTCAATTCAGCAATTCTCGTGTGTAAATCGATAATACTTTCCCTTTAAAACCAGAAGCCATATTGGAGTGGCGATCCTTTTATACAAAAGACTAGCTGTGCTACCTGGCGTTGCTCGGGTATTCAAAGTCAGCTTGTAAACAATGAGAAGTAATGAGAGTTGCCTGCCACTGCTATTAGCCTGGCACATTGCCAATGCATAATTGGAGTAAATGTACTAATAAGAGCTACCCTCACTGTGACCTTACGCAATCACCTTACGCAATTTGTAGTATGCACTAGCCATTGTGTATTTGTTCCTATATATTGCGACATATATCGCCGTGTGAATTGATCAAGTGATTGTAGCTGAGTTAGTATGGCGTCTGACTAACAAACTGGAAGGTTCGAGTTTAAACCTTCTGCGATGCAAATTCGTTATTCCAAGATTTTAATAGTTATAGCCGGCATGACAGACAGACAGATATACTTTGAGAAAGATATATATACATTTAGTGGTCAGACAACTTCCCTCAACCTGCTAACAAAAATCCACTTCATTACGAAAACAGCATTATTTGGATTTTTTAGGTTGGAAAAGGTTTTAATGAGGTCAGCTAAAATTATATTGAAAATCAAGCCCGAAACTAATAGGTGATAAATTTCAAGTAAATCCAATGAAGTACTTAAAAATACATACTCAAACTTAGCTTGATGTGTGTGTTTAGTACTAAATATACTAAAGTTACTGTAGGTAACTATAGTTGCTAAGGTTAAAGATGTAGTTGCGTCAAAATTTAAGTTGATTTTAAAAGAAAGCATTTTTTTTCTCTATTAGTTGATATGTTGTTTGTTGTGTTACGCGATCGCATTGCCAAGATATTTGAAGATTAAAACCGAAAAAATCTGATCACCGTAAAAACGCTCAGGCCACAAAAACGTGCCCAGCCTCGCCAAAAATGATGTCACGCGTTTGGCAACCTCTCTCTATCTCTCGTATTCACATCGGCTATTTGCGATAAAAGTCTAGTCTTACGCGGCTCTATTGGCATATATCTTATTTTGTATTTGCTCGTGTTGGCTAGAATAAAATTTTAAATCCTGCTACAGATGCATTATTATGAATGTTTAAAAGGCCTCAAATAACGAAAATTGAAATTTTGTTCTACTCACTTTCTCCAAATGTTGTGTAAACATTTGGGTACCGACTACCAATTCTACCGGTCTACGGTAATTCTGTCTAGTCACTTTATGTAGAACGCGGTCTTTGTATCAGCACAGTTCTGCAGCTACCCATATAAACGATATACAGCCTCCCATAAGCCCCGCCCACATTGTGTCGCCTATTACCTATTGCCTACGTACTAGTTTCTTACTACTAGCAAGCCACCTCTTTGAAAAGAATATAGACAGGGATAGAGTTTTAAGGATGAGAAGTCTGCTGCAAACTGGATTTGAACTCACATTCTCCAGTTCTGCGGACACCCATATACCATATCCGATTCACTACAATATTCTGCAAATCATGTTTTGCGTTATCTTCAACAATATTATTTTATTATATAATTTTTACAAGCAAAAATATTTTCATCTCGGCATAAAGCTTTTATTAAAAATATTCATCAAGTCGTGGCCACTCACATAGTATTAGCTGATACAATAAGACAAATTCATCTACTGCAACAAACTCAAACAAAACATCATCCAGCACGCATTCAAGTCTTGCTTTCTCCTTTATAGCAGTTTCCACACTGACAAAGCTTCTTCGGCTGGTGGGACGACATAAACATTCTGTAATCAGTAAAACAAGTAAATGTAAACAAAGTAGATGCAATAAATATGTCATTCATAGATATGTCATTCTAAAGCGTATCTATTGACAGCTTCCAAATTGGGAGTTAAATAGATTGCGAGTGTAATTTTAAAAACGAATAAACATTTAATAAAGGCACAAGTACGCCAAGCCAACTATTCGAAGCTTTGGTTCTGGAAATTAAAGATTTGCAATGATCAATCGATTTTACCCACTTCCTACGTGTGAAAATAATTTGTAATCATGACTCTAATTTACCAAAGAAAATTCGAAAAAAATATTATAGCTAGGTAAAACGGCAGATAAGCTATGAAACGATGATTGGAGATAGCAAAGAATTATCATTTTATTAATTAGTATATGTTTTTATGACTATAAAAAATATTACATTTACTAAAGTATAGAAGACTCTAAGTTAATTTACCTCCATTCTGTCTTCTTCTGCAGCAAAACGCTGCTGACGCCTGTCAGCTTTGGCCATAGGCTGTCTACTCTAATCTTTTACTAAACGTTGCTCAGATAACTCTGAGTAGCGGTCGCTCGAACTTGAAGCCATTTTAAAACTATGTATAACTTAGTAATTGTTGAAACGCGTTGAATCAGTAACGATGAGCATGAATTCTCTAGCGATGAGAATCTTCGAGATCACAGACAACGCGTTTTACGAGTGATAACATTTATTACGGTCTATATAAAAATTTCGCGATCGTGATTGGCTAACGAAGCGACCTCATATTTATCGCTCGTGGTTTCGTTTCAGAAAACAAGCTAGTGACGTCACGAAATTGGCACCCGCTGGAACGTGAGCTTTTTAAAAGAGGGCCTCATTCAAACGCATATATCTCTGGACAGGGTTGGTCTACAAAGACAAAAATGGCATCAAATTGTAGCTGATGTTTTAGCCTTTTATGGGTCCTAATTTCATTTTTGACGCAACTACATCTTTAACATGCTATTTTGTTATTAATTTTTAATATGTACAGCCCTTATGTAAAATATTGACAATTTTTACCAGATGATTTTGCATTATATAATTACTATATTTTTATACCCCGACATACGATTTTTTTATCAGACGATTCCAATCCTGGAACGGATCAAAATCGTATCCTGAGGGTGCACTGTACTTCTTTGTTCTGTTTTATAGACAATTAGATGGTGTTTCTATCCTAAGTAAGGCTGCCTTCTATGGTTTATTACTTTGACTTGACTATTACTTTCGACACAAGTACATACAGTAGGCGTTCCTACAACGTAGATAATCCGTTCCAGGAATGTTTATGATATAGGGAATATACGTTATGAGAACAGTAAAATACATGTAAATTGCCTAATTTGTTTCAACATCTTTCGAAACTCACTCCTTTGGCCATGCAAAAAGGAAAAACTTGACTTAAATCTTTTATTTTGTGGGCTGTACCGTAGCTGCAGTATTATTGGTTTGCATCGACAACTTTTCTCCATAAGATCAATTTCACTGGTTTTATAGACTTTTTGATTGTGGTAATTTTACAAGTAGATGTGGACTGCACATTTTCGACATTCATTTACAATGATCTGCTTTTTATCCAAACAGCAAAGTCTGTACTGCAAAGTAAAACTAATAACAAATATTTTATACATTTTCGATAAGGCAAAACAACAAAATCTTCTTACTGTAAAAAATGGTTCTACCTGTTTGTCGTTTATCTGTATCTAAAGGTCAAGGTTAGGATAAAAGATAACTTTCGACGATAATCCACTTGTTACTTTCAGATTGGTAGACCGACGCTGTAACACCTGTGGTAATCGATCGTCTTCAAGCATTTGTAAAACAATGCGCAGCTGTCCTATTCTCTATTTTGTCGACACATTTGACGATCTATTACGATGAACTAGAATATCATGTAAATTACATATCACACTCTTCATATTATTTTTTGTAGTTATATTATAGATGAAAATAAACAAACAAATATAATATATATAACGCTATATAATAGATATAACGCTATATAATAAATATAACGCTACGTAATAGATGTAACGCTATATAATAGATATAACGCTATATAATAGATATAACGCTATATAATAGATTTAACGCTATATAATAGATATAACGCTATATAATAGATATAACGCTATATAATAGATATAACGCTATATAATAGATATAACGCTATATAATAGATATAACGCTATATAATAGATATAACGCTATATAATAGATATAACGCTATATAATAAATATAACGCTATATAATAGATATAACGCTATATAATAGATATAACGCTATATAATAGATATAACGCTATATAATAGATATAACGCTATATAATAGATATAATGCTATATAATAGATATAACGCTATATAATAGATATAACGTTATACGCACATCGTTTTTTCTTTCACACTGCGGCGAGATAAACTAGTAATCAATCATTGTAATTTTTAATCCAGTTTGATAACTCGCCCGACTTGACATTTTACATTATTTGGAATTTTTTACGTAGTATGAAGCAAAAACTTCGCATAAATTTTTTACATTATCTGGAATTTACGTTATAGGAGGTATACGTTATGGGAGCGTCTACTGCAGTTGTATTCTTAGATATTAATTCTTGTTGTGTTTGGTTAGATATGCTAAAAGTGAACTAGAATTGCATAGATGCTACAAATTAGTGATAATGAATGTTTTTTAGAATATTCTAGAATCTTACATTGCCTTTTAAAGGTACAGCCATAGGCCTATATGCCGATTTTTTCGTTGGCTCTGACCGGAATCATGAAATGAACGAAAAACAATTATTTGGCCATAATTCACAAAATTTTTGGAGCTGTGTACGCACACCGAAATTGTCGGAAAAATGCTTTCAATTGGTTAAACAAATTATTAACAAGCGCTATTTATGCAGCTTTTGCAATTGGTATAGTCCAAGACACATTTTAAGACACACAATAAAAGTACCAGTGTAATTCTACATGGTACATACGATGCATCTGCTTAGATTGCGGTATTGTTGTTTTTTTATCGTTTGGACACAGGCTATGAATCATTTCTTTTTTAATAATAAAAACTTTTATTTACTAGCAAAATTTCCGTTGTAGAAAGAGTTGCCATCTTTAGCGCAATCAAATCAATTGCATAGTATTTACTATGGCAAATTGCGTTAGTATTTTTCTTGAGTTTCGCTTTATGTGCCTCGAAATATATAAATTGCAAAAGATGCTAGAATAGTGCTCGCCAATAATTTGTTTAGCCAATTAAAAGCGTTTCGTCGACGATCTCGGTGTGCATGCATAGCACTGACAATTCTGTGAATTTTGGCCGAATAATTCTGTATTTTTTGTTCATTTCGTGATTTCCGTCAGAACCAACGAACAAATCGGCATGTGTGGCCGTACCTTTACACAGACATGGGCTAGCTGCTGTGTTAGCTTTGCTGTGTTAGCTCTGCTGCGTTAGCTTTGCTGCATTAGCTCTGCTGCGTTAGCTCTGCTGCGTTAGCTCTGCTGCGTTAGCTCTGCTGCGTTAGCTCTGCTGCGTTAGCTCTGCTGCGTTAGTTCTGCTGCGTTAGCTCTGCTGTCGGCCAAAATTGGTCCAAATTTATTGCTGTGTAACATTGTTCATCAGGTCAGCTGACAGCTTTTCTCTAATGTCAGAGATAGTCTAGCGCAGGGTTCTCCTAGTATTTCATCTTTCTATTTTATATGGATGGTGGATGTAGTGACCAAACTGATACAATATGCTAGTAACGCAACTCTAGAAGCCTAAATAGTGTTTGAAGTAGATGCAATACTCAGATCATCGCAAATGCTACACGTTTGCGATTTTCTTTGGTATTTTAAAGTGCCAATGCTGCACTCATTTTTCATTCTCCTGAACATCTGAAGTAAAATATTTTTAATGTCTTTAGGCAGGCCTGAAGATCTAACCTATGAGAATTTTTTGCGCCTCGTCCACCAGCTCCCTTCTGAGCAATTAAGTTCCATATTAGAATTTGATGTTATTCCTCCCCACATTAATCTGGAGTCCAAAGACAAGTTCTCACCTCAGGTATAATCATATTTGTTTATAATTATAAACTGGTGTGTGGTGCCTCTCCAGCACTCAGGGACTGTACCATCACTCACTGACCACACACACAGCCTTTAGTGTTATGTTTGCTGCTTTACTGGAATGGATTATGTTCGAGAACCGAGGTTCCACTGTACTAGTTTCACAACTGTCATTAAAGAGAATAGAGATTGAGCAACTCGCGATGGCAAAGCATCATTTCCGAAATGGTGCGCATCGCACAGGCCGTCGTGGATGCTCAGTGAACTATCGGGAAAGTTTGTGAGCTGCATTCTCTACCGAAGTAGGTTTCCTCGACGATCCTATTGGTTTATGGTCACATCCTCCAGGAATAATCACCGAGAGGACAACTCCAACATAGGGCGACATATTGTGAACCGGCCTTAGAACTGTTGCACTTTTTCATTCTATATGCTCATGTAGACCACCATATATCACAAACACTAGAGTCAGCCTTTATATCAAATTTATTCAACAGTTGAGAGCCAGACAAGACACAAGTGCTGCCAAAGACCTCTCGGAAGAGGCAATGGTTAGTCTAGACAGTTACAGCGATTTAGCTGCCGCTTTGGCCTCTTCACCAGATTGGGAAGCTGCTATGACAGCTCTAGGCTTTTCAGACAGTCAGATCGACAGGATTCACATGAAGTATTCAGACTCAGCCGCTAAGGTAAGCAAAGCCCATACTTGGTATATGAACGCTATGAGAAAATATTTCATTACCTTTATGCTTATAATTTTACACATCGACAGACACTGGTCAGGATACTGATGTTGACATTTTACTCTTCCATAGATCCGAGCGCTGTTGAAGTCTTGGCGAAACTTGCAAGAAGAAGATGCTACGGTTGGGGCTATGAAAGCATCACTTCGTAGTGTCAGGCCTGATCTTATTCCCCACATCTATGGATAGTAGAGTGTGTCAATAAAAATCGCTCTATTGCATCTTAGTGTACCTTTGTTCACATGTATATCAGTGTGTCTCTATTGCTATGCAATTGTCAGACACCATTAGTTTCTCTATTGCAAAACACGCCATGTTTCTTTCCCGTTGTCTTCTCACACCATATAAAGACAACTCCAGTAATTTGTTAGTTTTGGCGTATCTTAGCTGTTGTATTAGATGATTGATCATTTACTGATCTGATGAAGCAAAGCAAATTATCTGTGGAAGTAGATCCACTTCAAGAGATATATTGTTGGATGTGACATCATAAATGTTAGAGTCTACCAAGAAAACAACAAACAATCAGAATTGTAAAGGATTTTTTAATAAAGGTTTTTGTAAAGGTTTTTCAATAAATATTGTGTAGATTAGATTTTTTATGAAGCTTTTCGAGATTATTTTATGTCCTTCATATTTCTTATTATAGTTGTTTTTAAATTCTAAGATTCCGTCCACAAGATGCATTCTTTTTTGAACAAGTTTACACTGCATGCTGTCTCCTTCTAACAGCAATATTTTTGCCTTCCTAGAGCCTTTCCAAAGTCTTCCTAAAAGCCTTTCATCTGTCAATATATCAACTATGATAGCTAAACACTCATTCTTCATGGCAGTTGATTGAACAGGTAGCTGATGTTAATAGTACATTACTGTTAAACCAGCTTGTGAATTCCTTTGTTGATCGCAAGACGTGCTTCATATTTCAATTCCTCTAAGGGTTGTTCTTATTTATTTATAAAAACTTATAAAAACTCTAAAAGTATGAAAAACAATAGGCTGCCCAACTCACTGATGTTGCTATGAAGGCTGAAACCTGGGCAATGATTGTTTTTCTATTAAACTTGTTCAGCAATATCTGTGAGAGCTGAGGTCGGTCAGCATAGCTTGTTAGCGTTTCAAAATTGTAGCAGCTGGATTCTATAAGCTTTCCAGGCATTGCTCAAGTTTTTTGCTTCGCATAGAACTAGGTGAAAAAGACATCTGTTCAGTTTTTCCTCAACATAAAGGCAATGATATTTTTCACAAAACAAATATAGAAATTAGTGTGCAACAAGCTTATAATCTAAATTAATGTTATTTAAATAAAAAATAAGAAAGTTGTGCAGTGAATAGCAAACAAACTCGACAAGTACCGAGAGAGATGGTTGGTTCAGGGTAGCTGCCAGAGCATGAGTAGTAATTACTAATTAGTAATAAGTACAAAAACAATATATAAAATATTGTTCAACAATATTTTATAGAATAATTTTTTAGAGTATTTGATATTTGTCAATAATAGTAAAATAAACTCTGTCTCTCTTTCAGCGGTAGTATTTGAGTATGTTCACCAAATTACATTACATTAAGGATGGCAAGGTCTGGCTGCCTGAAGTTGTTGAGATGCCCTCAAACAATGGTTTCAATAAATCTCTTGCACTAATTAGTAATTTTAGTAATTATAGCTGCAAATACTAGATTTATCTTCATTAAAATTTCTTTGAACTTACTCATTCTAAAAAAATTCTAGAGTTTCTTTTGCAGCTCTTGATGCATGTTTGTCTGCAATAATTCCCAACTAAACCTAGTAACCTTAAATAGCCTTTTGGTGTTAAAGCATATATTTATTGTATTATCATCTCAACAAATTTGGCTTGGTAATACATTTATTAAAATACATTCATTTGTTTCATATTGTAAAATATATTTATCTGATAATTTTAATAAGTTAGGTATTAGCATTAGCAGATCGAAAATGATCTCTCAGGTTAGGGCGTGACGTGTTTTAGCGAATTCTCTAAGCAAAACTTGAAGAATGGAAGTAGTGAGAGTACAAAACCGTCACGGATGATTTGATGACGAACATTCATAAAGGACTACCGCACCATGTCTATCAGTCAGATTCTTTAAACACACATACCGTATGCTATCAAAAACTTAACACTTTTCCATCCAAAATTAATGAGCAAAGGCTTTAGTGAGCCCCGTTAAAGGTTTACTACCTGATATTTATCTGCAGAAAATAGTTTGTCAGTTGCTTTCTGTTTTTATCTTAGTATCACGGCCTATACTCCAACCAGGAGGTAAAGTACAGTGTTCGTAACACGGTGTTTTATAGTATTGGTTACGAAACACAAAAACACTAATGCAATAATGCTGTTGGTGTCACGACAGCAAAATAGTTCCTAATATACAAATATGTATAGCTATTTATGCATTCAACTGTTATTGGTTGAGCTGCCATATCTTTCTGCCTACCATCCAATCGCATTGCATTAGTATGAAACATTTAAATTTGAACATGTAGTTGCTCAGGATTCATTATTAGCCCTCATCTAGCTTTTCTCTTGCCACTTTAATGTTTATTAGCTGAAATTCTCCTCAAACGTGTCCTCATCTGCTCCTAATAGAACTCAATAAAACTTATCTATATAATTATTATTATCACTAATTACCTTCATCATTACTATTGTTATAAACAATACAAACTCTACAATTATTTTGATATGCATCATTAATTTACATCATCAGGCTCTTTGAGTCAACCGCAGATAAACTCAACCTGTCTCTCTGTGGCTACGCCTGCTACCAGCCATTGTTCCTTTCTTTATTTTTATTGGTTGTCAAAAACAAGGCCTGACGCGTGCCAGTATCAGAATAATTTTGACTTGTTGTTTGATGTACAGCGGTGTAGCAAATGTATAGTGATATATTAACAGCGATTGTTTGTGCTCAGCGTAATGGTGAGTCGCCCGCTCACTGCGGTTGCATAAACAGTAGCTCACTCAAGAGGTTTTGTTTTGTAAACATGCATTGTGACTCAATAAATCCATCTGCAATGGTGATTTATGCAGATTATTGTAATTGTGATGCAATGACTTCACGGACAGATATGGCAGCTCATGGTTACTTGTTGTTCTTTTAGCTCTTGCATCTTCCTCTCAAAAGCTTTATGGGAATCCTGTTGCTCTTTGTAAACCACCAGTTATAGATATTTAGTTAATTATTAAAACCATTTTAATGAAATGCTAAAAGACCATTTATATTATATAGTACCAGTATTGAAATATATCTTGCTTTTAAAAAATATAAAAAAGCAACACTGCATGGGCTATAGGATGGATGGTGTTTGGTTAGCATTAGCATCTGTTAGCTTTTGGAATTTTCCGAGACTTTGCTACTCTTTACCAAAAAGGCAAAATTAAATTAAGTTTCATAAATACACATTAAAAACAAAATTGAAAAAAAAACTTCAGCTCACTCTTATAGCTGTGTAACCGTAATGGCTATCTTCTTGCATGCTAATGTGCATTAGCATTGTAAACATTCTCTAAGTTTCGCCATTCACCATTTGATTAAACCAACTAGCTGACTATCTACTACCACTGCTACCACTGCTACTTTTACTACTACTGCTACTACTGCTACTACTAATTCTACTGCTACTACTATTACTACTGCTACTACTACTGCTACTACTACTACTGTTACTACTACTGCTACTACTGCTACTGTTACTACTGCTACTACTACTGCTACTACTACTACTACTGTTACTACTGCTACTAGTACTGCTACTACTACTGCTACTACTACTACTGTTACTACTACTGCTACTGTTACTACTGCTACTAGTACTGCTACTACTATTACTACTACTGTTACTACTACTGCTACTACTACTACTACTACTGTTACTACTACTGTTACTACTACTGCTACTACTACTGCTACTACTGCTACTGTTACTACTGCTACTAGTACTACTCACGAATCAACAATCTGTAATCTTTACTACAATAAAATCCCTGTCTGTTCGTTCAATGTCACGAATAAATGCTAGACAAAAATTGCTTTTAACCGAATTCAAATTCATGGCTTTTGTTTCAGTAGACTGGTACTTCATCTCTCCTACCAATCAACCACCTTACCATATTATGAAATAATTGTACAGTTGTTTGCTACTTACTACTGCCGATCTCTCACGGCGCACCGAGTAACAGTGGTAACAATTATAGCAGTCATATTAATATAAGCTTTTTATACAATCCAAGTGCATACTAGCACTTGTTCAACATCTTAAAAGAACTGTGCAGAGAAAATAATTAAAGTTGGAAAATGTAAAACAAATGGATTATTACGCAGGAAATGCGCTGCTAATTTGTTTTGTTATGAAATACTATAAATAATAATAGAAACTAACCAACAACCTTTCATTTTTTTTCAAAAAAGAGAAGCTGAATATTATGGCTAAATGTGCGGCTTTGCATTTAAAAAAGAAAAAAATTATGTGCCTAAGTAATAATATTATGCTCTGCTGACTTGTTCAGCAGCATTTTTAAATTCTTTGACAAACTACCTGGTGATGAGCGTGGCATGAAATATTTTTATGCGCTGTTACTGCATATGTTTAAATGCGACAGAATCTTGGCAACAAAAGATCATTCTTGATTGTCAGCGCAGGTCTATTTTTACAAGTCCGTCCAGTCATCATCCTTTACACTCATTTCTGTGCCGTCTACTAGAGTTGAGGAATTATTTTTGCAGGTTTGTTGATATGCAGCAGTTGCAAGAGATGCTATTAAATTGGCGTACCGCCGTGAGTGGATTTGTATCAGCAAAGGAGCAGTAAAATATTTCCTGAATTAAAACATTTGAACCTAACTAGCCATCTCTCATTGTATATCAAGGTATATACGGCAGCAAATGTTCCTATTCATTGTTTGTTGGATGTTCGATTGTACTCTACTTTTTGCATAATTGGATGAATAAAATTTATATTATTCGAACATTAGAAAATTAAATAACAGACAAACAGACAAAACAAATACCAAAAAAGACAATCTTTATTTCCATAAAACTGTTCATAATTTTTATCCAACTCATCAGCCGAAAAAGTTTTTTGAAGTGTGATGCTGGCTATAAAAGAATAATATATTTTATTTAATTATTATTCAACTTAAATAATTAAATCATTTAGGTTTTTACACAATTGCGTCTTTTAATTATTTGTAGATATTAGTATTGCGGCAACACATAAGATTGTGAATAAAGATGGATATTGTGCAACTATGCAAAAAATATATTCCACCAACGCATGTAATGAAAGGGTAGGCCAATTTTGTTACCTTACGTTGTAGCGATCTCTCTGCTAGTATCTCAGTTACACATTTGGTTGGCCTATATAAAAAAATGTTTAGAAGAAAAACAAAATTTTATAGCATATATTTGCTATAATTTGTAGCTTGCCAATATACATGCTCATGCAATAAGTTGGTTAAATAAGGATATTCAAGGAAATATGTTTATCAAATCCATCGACTAAAAATGCAAAAATTATAAAAACGATATTAGTAGCTGCTTTCTACAAACCAATCATGGCTTGAATATTGATACGAATTATTATGAGGGTAAAATGCCCCCTCATCCTCGACAGGGCTTTTGCTAAAATCAATACGCCACTGACTGTTCTCTGGACTATCGGTGATTGGTGACGTACCATAAGCCGAACTGCACTGTGAGTTTACAGGAGAGGAATGTGGCAAAGGGTTATGCTGATTGTAATACAAACAAGTGTTTGCTTCATTCATAGGAAGGGCGTACTGACAACTCCTAGTATTCTCGGAGTTGTCTCCTTGAGACATGTGTAGCTCATTTTGCCAATATGGCATTTGCTCAAAATTTCCTTGGTTTGATATGCCGCTGGTTGTTGGTGGAGTGTTTTCTGTCATAGAGAGGGGTAATCGATTAGGTATTTGAGCCGCTGATGGTAAGTTTTTTTCCGATAGTCTAGGAAATATTTCGGTAGGTCTGGCTCGTCTGTTTCGAGGCTTTTTTGGCAGCGCTGTGTTTGCTAGCTTACTGGGAGAAGTTGGTAACTCGTCATTCAAAGCGCTCTTCAGGTCTTTTATGTAATTTATCGTTCTCTGAAGTATCTCGAGCTTGCTCATTCGACGACCACACTTCTTGCGAGGAAAGAACTGCCTCAAAGTTTGGTAAGTTGTATTTATGACTCCTATTCTAGTCCTCTCTCTCGTGTTACGCTTCTCTACTACTCTTTTTGGTTTGCAACCATTTTCTAAAACAATAGTAATAACAATAATACAATCAACCAATTATTGTATCCATTGTAACTTCATTCAAAGCGAGTGTTTTGAGGTGTTTTACTTCATGGTATATTATTCATTATTATACAATATTATATATTATTATTATATATATTATTCAAAACTTCAAGTATGCCAATGCTTTTTAACCTTTCATCAATATAGTTTACCAAAATATAAAGTTATATTTCCTATTGGTTAGAATAGACAAAAAGGCATTAAAGAACCAATTTTTTCAATGCCCAGTCATGCAAGTCTGCCTTGCTTGACTTGAGCTTTAAAAAGTTGTGGTATTATAGAAGAACCTGAGCTAAATTTTGCAAAGATTTTGAAATCTTTTTTACAAAAATTATATGTTGCTATACATACCAGTTTGAGCTGTGGTCAACTTCTCTCTTTTCTGTTCTTTATCCATATCGTTTATGTGATTTTTAGATAGCAGAGAGTTACGCAGTTAATGTCTGTAAATAAAGATTAGTACCCACAGCGCACTCTTTAAATACCAAGAAATGCAAGCACACGCCCTCTGTTGTCATCAAGATGTTAAACTCAAAGTGTGCTTGTCACACCCTCATTAGTATCTGATGATCAATTATGCATAGAATTCGGTGGCCAGCGATACCCGCATGAGTTCAAAAGTAGCCTCTTTCCTATTGTTATTGACTAGGCTGGTGCCAGCACTGTGGACTATATAAATAGAAGTGTGTCTCTTCCAGCCTCCATCTTGGCTAATCTTGTTATCAGCTTCCTTTAATTAAAAGATCATGTCTGACATTAGTCCTGGTGAGATTCCTGTGAGTGGTGAGCATAATAACCTGGTGGTCTTGTCATCAGACTGAGCAAGCACTCAGCATACAGTGTCACAGAGTGTGTTATGTCTTGTTTATTGGAGTAATTAGAAGCAAAACAAATAGTCTTTAACTGTAGTTTTTTAAGCCTTTCTAGAACAATGTTAGAGAGAGTACATGAGTATATTAAAGTATACATTTGTAAAAATATGAACAAAGTTTAAATGACTGTCAAAAGCAAAATGTAGCATTTCAATTACGATCATTTTCCCCAATAATGGTAGATCTTACTGACTTAAGGGTTAGGTTTATGAAATGACTGTACTTATATAATCTACTATATTATATTATATTATTTTTAATACCTGAAACATGTAAAATATTCTAAAAAATAATTTTTAGCCCTTTAGTATTATACCATCTTTAAAAACTCAGTTTGAACAAGTAATGACAATTATTAATAATTTAGATCATTCAATCGCTTGAATAAAAATTGAGAAATTAAAATTTATTATCATCTGATGGTCTCTACAATTATTATATAATTATATAATCTGCAACAGTGGTTATTACACCAACATATTGCCGTGAAGTGCTGGAGTTGTTTATACACAGGCTGTTTGGAATGTTCTGGTATCAAGCAAGTCCATTGGTATCATCTGGTACGTATGATTATTGTAAAGTGTATACCTCCAACAGTTGTAGAATACAGATCTGCATAGTAAAGGTAGAAAGGTTGAAGTTTGGTTGCCAAACTTTTATTGAACACTAGCAGTGTTTATATTTAAATCTTAGCAGGAAAAAAGTTAGACAAAACTATGTTTTAACATTTGTTTTTTACAGTTTTCGCCACCAAAAGAAGTTTATAATTTGAGAGTAAAACTACAAATTTCTTTGAAAATTTTCTTTGCACAAATAAAAATTGTCACGCAAGTAAACAGATCTTGACAGATATACCAACCCTTCCTGATTTTAATTTTACCTCGCCGCGAGGCACTAAATACGCAATCGCATAGGAGAAATTCTCAAGGATGAAATTAACCACAGTAAAATTTTTAAAAATTCACTTTGAGCAAATTATGATAATAACTTAGTTATTGTCATATAATTAGCTAATAAGTAGTTTCTTTTGCTTTGCAGCTTTGTTTAACTTGGGAGGAGACAACTTACAATCAGCAGTTATGTTGATGAACAAGTACGCGCAAGACAAGTTTAAAGTAGACCACATTCTAGGACAATGAACAAAGATGCATATTTAATTCCTTTTAGTGTCCCTATACTACCGTATCAGTCTCATTTTGCTAGTATGTTAGTAAAGTGTTATATCAACTTACAGTTGTTTTGCATACTGTAGTAGACCTATTTATGCTGGTAACAGGGCAAGACATCTTGTATATGAAAAACCATGTTGAAATGAAGCCAGTTTTAAAGCGGGATTTGACCACAGAAAGGAGGCTGATCAACTGGTATATACATGTAGGCTCATGTTTACGTAAGCTAACTTTCAGTATTTATAAAATGTTGGTTTCATCGGCTGGTTGATGGTAAAAAATACTTGTACCTGTCACATGCCTTCTGGTTGCCACTATGAATCACACCTTGGTAAATCATTAAACTGTCATGACCCAACTAATAGATTCCACCCCTAATACTCTTTTTTTATCTGAAACTTGAATGCGGTTAAGCGCAAGCATGACTAAACGAGTCGAGGTCAGCCTCAATAAGATAGATTACAGCATCGCTAGATTGAGACTTGTTTTGGTGAGTGGCTGACTTCAGCCAAAACAGTCATCATTCTATAGAAGTCAATGGATTAGGGTGCAATGCTGTCAAACATAAATAGACTCCCCGGCAGGACTGAGAGAACTCAGAATGAACACACTTTTCTTACTAGCTCTGCAGTCAAGCATAAATTAATTTAAAAATTACCCTCGTGATAAGCAAACATTGAACTCGCTTTAAAAGGATAGTCTCTTTGGACTCTGAAGCTATATATTTTTTTTGGTGGCACCATACACAAAACATTTTTCCGATAAAAATGATGACAGACTGCCCAATAAAAGTATATACGTATCTATATACATCTTTCTTAAAGTATGTCCGTGCGTCGTATGTCTGTCTGCATTCCGGCTATAGCTATTATTAGAATAACTGCAGCTGGACAATAATGCAGATGCAATGTCATGGAGTACCCTCATTAGAAGCCTAGCAGCTTACTGCAATTTTCATATTGACAATGTGCCAGACTAATAGCTTGAAAGTTACAGTTGTTTGACAAAGTTTTAAAACCTTTACAGTTGTTTTCATTTTTCTCTTAATTTATTTCAACTACACAAAACACTTCTCTTTCATGATATGTGGTTTGAAGGTTAGAATGGTAAATGTTGTTTTATATTAAACACAAATAAATTTTCTGTCTAAGCTTTTTTATTACACGGGCAACGTTGGGTGGTACAGCTAGTATATACTGTATATATATTGAAACCCTAATATACCCGCCACATACTGATGTGCATCATCCAATTTAGAGCTTGGTGTTGCTGGAATTCTTAAAGAATTCATAGAACTTCTACTTTGCACCTGCTCTGGAGCAAACCAATAATTGCTAACTGATATATGTAGAATATGGTTCCCAGTATGTATATTCGAAAAGGGATAACAGCATGCAGGTTTTAGTAAAGGATTATATAATGTGCATTACAGTGACATCTGATAGGAAGTTATGAAGAAAATTGAATCCACAAGTGATCATCTACAACGAACCAGAAAGTCAGTAGCTGATATGCAGATCTTTGAGACGGGCACGAGTCAGGCCTTCTTTTGGCCAACCAATAGAAATAAAGAAAGGAACAATGGATAGTAGCAGGCGTAGCCACAAAGAGACAGGTTGAGTTTATCTGAGGTTGACTCAAGGAGTCTGATGATGTAAATTAATGATGCATATCGGAATAATTGTAGAGTTTGTATTGTTTATAACAATAGTAATGATGAAGGTAATTAGTGATAATAATAATTATATAGATACACATTTGAGAGGAGACATTTGAGGAGAATTTCAGCTAATAAACATTAAATTGGCTAAAAGAAAAGCTAGATGAGGGCTAATAGTGAATCCTGAGCAATTACATATTCAAATTTAAATGTTTCATTTTATTAAAATGTGATTGGACGGCAGGCAGAAAGATATGGCAGCTCAACCAATAACAATAGAATACCTAAATAGCTATACATTTTTTGTAGAATTGGAACTATTTCGCTGCTGTGACACCCACAGCATTATTGAATAGGTGTTTTTTTAGTTTTATAACAAATAGGATAAAATACAGTGTTACGGACACTGCACTTTTTCCTACTGGTTGGAGTACAGACCGTGATACTCAGCTGAAGACAGAAAGCGGCTGACAAACTATTTCCTGTAGATAAAAGATGACCAACCCAAATTGGCTACCATGGTACACAGAACAGTGTTAAGTTCGCGTAAACCAGTTAGTGATGATTTCCGCTGAGCAAAGTGCTCAATCAGAGATGTAGATGTATCATTCCAAGACATAATCAGATATCATCGAGGTCCCATTTTGATGTTGGTCAGACCCTGAAACTGTCTTTTCAAATTTCCAGAATCAGCCCACTCACTATCAAGGTATGCATCTTCGGCATCCTTGTCCAGCTTCTACAAGGAAAGACAACTCTTGGTAAATGAAACTAGAGACGGCACTCAATGACACTGATTTACATAGGGTGCTAAGCCCAGTCCTGCATCGCTTAATCTATGAGTGGTAAATAGCGTGTAGGAACTTCTTGAACACGGGAAAGATCGGCTACGTACAAATTTATAGCTTTACAGGCTACCGTTATTTTGAAAGGTGTCAGACAGACGGACATCTAAAAATTCAGTTGCAGGGCAAATGCTATTAGCAGTATGTGCTCATGTAGGGATGTTACTCAAAGATGAATTGTTTTTACAATTTTAATGGCTACGAGACACGCTGTCATCAGAAGTATAATTAGCCAGTTTTGCAATTCTTTTCATCGAAAGGGTTTGCAATATCTACTCTTTTGAAACTGCTTTTCAAGGTCTTCTAAAAGTCTGCTCCGATTAGCATGAAGTAGAGCCAGCTGTTTAGAGCTAGAGAAGATGAGTTTGTGACAATCGAAGGAGGTGCTTCCAAATTTTAATAACAGTAAACAACATGCAGCAACATCTTACGTGTCTAGCAATGTGCCTAGCAACATATTGATACTAGCAGTAAGAATGGTGAGCAGTGTATTGTAATGCACTAACTATCTTTGTATTAGATGGCAGTGTATTGTAATGCAATAACTAGCAATGCACTAGGTGGCTGTGTAATGCAATGCACTAATTAATACTGTATTAAATGACAGTGCATTCTAATGCACTAACTACCATTGCATTATATGACAGTGTATTGTAATGCACTAACCATCATTGTATTAAATAGTAGTGTATTGTAATGCACAAACTAACATTGTATTAGATGACAGTGTATTGCAATGGACTAACTACCATTGTATTATATGACAGTGTATTGTAATGCACTAACCATCATTGTATTAAATGGTAGTGTATTGTAATGCACAAACTAACATTGTATTAGATGACAGTGTATTGCAATGCACTAACTACCATTGTATTAAATGACAGTGTATTGCAATGGACTAACTACCATTGTATTAGATGACAGTGTATTGCAATGCACTAACTACCATTGTATTAAATGACAGTGTATTGCAATGCACTAACTACCATTGTATTAGATGACAGTGTATTGTACTGCACTAACTACCATTGTATTAGATGACAGCGTATTGTACTGCACTAACTACCATTGTATTAGATTGTTGTGTATTGTAATGCAGTAATCACCGTTACATTAGATGACAGTGTATTGTAATGCAGTAATTAACGTTACATTAGATGACAGTGTTGTAATGCATTAACTATCATTGCATTAGATAGCAGTTTATTGTAATGCACTCACCTTCATTTCTTCCTGTTTTTTGTAGTAGTAAGCCATCATCTTCTTCTGTTCCTCTTCTGAGACCACAGGCTCTCTAGATGGCGCCCCACCACCTCTCTGTAACGTAACGCAAGTAAGGGTGAAACCCAGCAAGCATTCTTAGCAACAAAAGCAACTGGGACTTTTAACTTTTTCTACTGAGTAAACTCAAAAATCATATAAAATAATTCTTTTAGATATTTTACTATGTCATAAAAAGCGCTTACGCACACTATTAACCTAATTTGAATGTATAATCCAGCTGTTTCCACAAACAGTACGGTAAACTAAATATATTAAATGTTTGTAACACAGTTCACATATGTTTGCTGCTTAGCCAGGGAGCTGTATCCAAAACATAACAAAGTATTACCACCCCCATCACGTGTATTTGTGGCTGTCTACTGCTTGAAGACTATTTGTCAGTCAGCCTGCATGCAAGCTTGTGACTTTTGTCAAGACCGCAAGTTTAGAGACAAAACCTTTATTAAAAATCACAAACATTTACAGCATAGTTGTCTCATCTACTACAACATATAACTAACCTAGCAGGCCATGATTAGCGGAGGCTGTTAGCACCATTTGCACTGGTTGGGTATAGAAACAGGCAACCTGGCACAGTGAATTCTATCAAACATTGGAAGGATTAGAAAAATGGTGGGACTCCAAAAGGACATACACAGACTGAGCTCGCAAAAAACTCGGACATAAAATTAACATTGTTAAGAAGAACTTTGGTCATCTTAGGAACTGACTAGCTGGGAAGCCCGGCATAGCCCGAGTATTAAAAATCAGCTTATAAACAATGAGGTAATGAGAGTTGCCTGCCACTTGCTATTAGCCGGGCACAATGCCTATGAAAAATTTGAGTAAGCTTACTAATAATACACTTCTCATGACGTTATGACATCACTTTGCATTGTGACGGAAAGCGGTAGCGTATTTGCTCCCATGTAGCGACATATATCACCTAATGAATCCATCAAGCTCATGTGGCTGAATTGATAAAGCATTAGACTGGTGAACCGAAGGGTCCGAGATCAAATATTCTGCGATACAGCTTCTTTATTCCAAGGGATTAATCGATAGCTATAGCTGGACATACCGAGGGACAGATGACAAACTTTGAGAAATATGTATATATAGATGTACTAGACCTGCTACAGCTAACGCTGAATATTGTGTGACTTCCGAGTCCTGCCCTACCAGTAGCCTGTTAGACATATAATTATGTGCAACAGGACAACGTGGTGTTACAACTCCAAAAAGACCGCAAGATACTGATAATGCAGAACTCAGTCTAATATATAATTATGAAATGTACAGACCTTTTGTATTTTTGAGATGATTTTAGTCTTTTCATTTTTGCCAAGATAATCCTCAAGTTTCTTTCCTCGCACAAACTCTTTCTGCGCCCACCACATGGAGAGCTCCTTCTCTTCAATCACGTCCAGGGCAGCCTGAAGACATGAGAGTATATGACTGATAGATGGCAATAAGCTTAAGCAGATGGCAATAAGCAGCGCAGTAAGTGATAAATATGTAGGTCGGGTGGATACTAGGAGTTAGCAATTGCAACTATGCCTTGCCTGAGTTCCTGAAAGGTCCTCCTCATTGTCAAATTCAGCCTGTATAGGGTCGTGAGGAGGGAGTCCCATGGGATAAACTATCGTGACAGCTCCCCTCAATATGTCTATTGCTTGTGACACTACCTTCGGGGTGACGCAGATATCGGATGCAACCTGTTTCTTTGATATCATATCTTTTGCTTCCTTCACTGTCTTCTGTAGCACTTCTTTCATCTGACTGTTTGGGGCTGCAAAGAACATCAGTTGAATTCACTTAGTTGAGGGTATTGAGGTGGGAAGACTTTGTCAACATGGCGGGAGGCAACGCGTGAGAGACTGGTCTAATGCATGATACCCCTCCAGCCAATATGTACCTGATTATTATCTATCCAGGATAACCTTGGAAGTGTGCCAGGAGGTGAAAAAGAAGAACTCATGACTAGCAGTGACAAGTGCTTGTGGTGAGTCTATGCAGAGCACGCTCGTAACAATCAGGTACAATAATATCTAAAGAATTTAAATGCTCAACGGTAAGTTATAGCATTGATGCAACAATAAGATACCCATTTTTTATTTAGCTCAAGGTTTAAGCAATAAAACAGCGATGCATGATAGGGAGCTAATGTGGAGAGATAGTTTCCTGTTTTGATTGATGCCATATCTACATAGCTAGCAGCTAGCTAGCGCCGTTATAAAAATTCTCAGCTACATTGATGCTTACTAGGTTTAAAAAATGCATATCTAAAAATACCAGCTGCTTAGCAAACTCTTTTTAAAGCAAGTTTTTTATAGCAACTAACCAATAGCAAGCGCATTGTGATAAAGCTTAAACAAAATTCGATTGAAATCGGCTTGTTTTAACTAGCCTGACGGTAAAAAAATAATGGTGTTTGCTTATTGTCTGATTACAGATTTGAAGTTGTCTCCTTTTTAATCTTCTAGCTCAAACAATGTCTTCAGACTAGCCATATTAAAGCTGAATAATAATACATTCTTTTTAAACTTTTTCAAATATTAGTATATTATATAAATTGTGGCGGGTTTTTAGGAGCTATTTTTCCATGTTGCCTTTCATGCAGTCATATGTGCATTAATATTATAAAGTATCGCTGTAACAAACCATATAACATAGATGCATGTTCTGGTAAAACTAGGTGAAGTCTCACCGGCTGTCAATATTACCTTCACTGTCCATAAAATCACCCATTCAGAGTAGATTTAATACACTACTACTAACATCAAAATAAAAAATTAAACTAAAATTATAGCCTGATGAAAATGAATAAACATGTGAAGACAAGCGTATGATTCGCAAAGCTATGCAATCACTGGAAAGCTCTCCATGTGATTCTTGCAACGATGACGCATTCTCAAGTGACAACAGCGTTAGCTTGAGTTGGTCTTGTTACTAAGAACACTAATACAGCTATAAACGATGCAGACCTCCTACTAATACTTTAATAACCTTAACAGGAAATATTCACCTTGTCCATTGCGCCGCCCAATTTTGTCTGCACTAAAAACAGGGCCCCCACTAGGCTTGCACTTGTCAGCCCACTCATCATGTAGCTTTAGATCCTCTATTTGTTCATCATTGAGACCTTGCATGTTAGGCGGCAGGGTAATTCCATGGTCAGCCAGCATTTCTATCTCTACAATGAAGACAAATGTCTTTTAAAACATTCTACTAGCAACTGTGGTTCGGTGGTTAGAGTGTCGACGTTTGATCAGTAGGTCGATGGTTTGAGTCACAAAAGGATCATTGGTAGCGTTAGGAAGGGCATCCAACCACAAGTGCTCCCGCGCTACATCAGTACCAAGTCGGCAGACCTCGCTCAAAAAAGCCCCAGCTAATTTTCTCTCACGGGTAATAAACTAAAATTAATCGATGAATTGTTTTAAACTTTTCTATCCAGAATGATATGAAAAAGGTCTATAAACAAAGCTGACATAAAAAAGGCATCACTTTAAATACCTGCACATAGTCTCATGACCTTGAGCCTGCCATTGTATGTGAAGGCGACTTCGGCAAGAAGATCATCTACGGGCCGACTGACGGTCGTATCCATTAGAAACTGGCTCTCGTCTCCCTTTTTCACATGTATCTTAACCATCTTTTCCCTACATACATTTACTTCTTGAATGAATCACATGAAGTCTTGATAGAGATTATTCCTATTTCAATAAACTCTGCTTTACATCAATTCCGGTGATTTGATTTTTAGAGAATATTCCTGAGCCTCCAACCACAAAGAGTTTCAAAAAAACATCTTAGCAATGTTACTGAACCTGTGAGATATGGTGTAATCAAAATTACATTATTTTGTGTAGCATACTTTGGAGTTGCCTTTTCTTATAAATAGGTTAGTATTGATTCTGATGCATGATGGCTTCAATATAACTTGGTGGTCTAATGAATAAATTGTAAATTACTCATTTCATTGTTATCATTTTTTATTAGATTGCTCCATGAGTAGACTTGCATGATCTATATCATGACCTACGCATCCTACAATATAGGATGGCCAAACGTGATAAAAATTTTTTACTTTGTTGAACTATCAAACAGACAGCACTCTTTTAGTTGCTTGAAATTTCCAGATTATATAGCAAATAACACTCCATAAAGTTTTGTCACACAACACTTTGCAATTGTATATTTATATGACCATCGCACAATCATAATGACCTTCATCAGACATACTATTTCAAGAAATTTCTATTTATGTCACACACAAAATAGTTAGAAAAAATTAACAGTAAAATCATTTGAATCATATCTAACAGCTACGCATCATTTATAAACTAAAAACTACACTTGATGAAAGGCACTTGCAAGGTGATAAACAGTTTTGTTAGAAGTGACATTTCAAAAGATTACAATGAATAAACCCCAAAGTCTGCCCATTACAAAGTCCTGCACTGGATAGCATAAAATTAAATTTGAAGTAAACTAGAAATATTTTAGCTTAGATAATTAATGTGATCAGAGTTTTCACAAATTTTTTGCTTGAAAAACGTCCACCTATAGAGTGTGCAATTCATGTTGTGCTATATTTTGCATTAAGATGAAAGACATGGTAATGCCTGCTCATTACGCAAAAATTAAAACTAGCCATTTCTGTGCAAGAAAATATAAGAAGAGAGGAACTCATAATGAGACTCAAACGCTCAGACATTATTTAGCTTATCAAGCTTAGTGGTGACTTTAAAAAAAGGAATACCACTACAAACAGTGAATCTATTGTAATATTATGCTAAACCTATTCGTCATGATATCAGGCGCATCAAAATTTCAGCAATCAAATGATTGTTTTTTTTATGTTTTAGAACAACAGCGCAAGAATAAATGCGCACAAAAACTATAACTACCTCCAATTACCTCGTATTTGCCTTCACACTAGACCACTTAATGTGGAAGTGGTGTGCCTCATGATTTAATTTTTTTGCAGTAGTTTTCAGCTTTCGAGTAATTGAGTTTAATGTTAGTCAGTAGTGCAAGCTTAACTTGCTACATGAGTTTATGGTGCTTTAGTTGAGTGGTTATAAGTAAGACCTTTAATGTCTCTTATGGTTCTAGGTAAAAAACTGTTAAAGTATTCACTTTTAGTGGCATGTACGGATGATGATAGTCCTTTACCGTTTGCTCAAGTTTGAATGTGAGGCTTGGATTGGTTAATAAGTTGGTCGTATGAACTGTTCAGTGCTGAATGCTTATCCTCTTCACTAAGTATCCTCATTAAAAGTTGTAGTCTGATGTCACGACGTCTCTTTTGTAATAGCCCAAGACCGAGCTTTTATTTCGCTTCACTAACACTTTCTCATCCTTTAATGTGGCTTATAAAACATACAGCTTGATTCTGAACAGCTTCTACACATGCTATGTGTTTTTTAGAAACTGACCCCATATTGCTGCAGCATATTCAAGATGTGGACGACAAAGTGACTTGTATGCCAGCAATCGAGCAGATTGTGGAGCCCAGTATAAGGCTCTTTTTATCATGCCTAGTTGTTGCTTTGCAACTACTGTTTTTTTTCAGAAATACATGTATGCTTGTTAAATCTTAGGTTAGATTGTAACTGGACACCAAGATAGAGTGTATATTCTACACAGTCTAGAACTTCATCACCAAGAGCGTATTTTGATATTACTCTACTGTTGTTAAAGCCGATAATGTGACACTTAGTTGCATTGAAATTCATTATACATTTATCTGCCCATTGTTGCAGTGAATCAATGCTTTTTTGAAAACTATTTTCATCAGTTGTGTTGTTGACCACTTGGTAACTCAGAGTGTCATTTGCAAACAGACTTACTGAGCAGTTTATACAATCTGAGAGGTCATTGATGTACACTAAGAAGAGAGTAGGCCTTAATACAGATTCTTATGGTATTACTGAGGTCACAGGCAGAACAGTAGATTTAACTCCATTGAGCACCACACATTGATTTCGCTCAGACAAGAAGTCATGCATCCATGTTAATAAGTAACTGTCAATACCTTGTATAGTAGAAAGTTTTTGCATTAGAAGCTCATGAGGTACCTTGTCAAATGCTTTTGTGAAATCAAGTACAACCGCATGTATGTTGTTTGATGCTTCAGCTGAGTATAATAAGTCATGTAGAGTTCCACAAAGCTGGGTTTTGCAAGAAAGTCCTCTCCTAAATCCATGCTGGCGGTTATGGAATATAGAGTCTAGTTTAAAATCAAGTGTTCTCAAAACCACATGTTCTAGAATTTTGCATGGGATGCTTATTAGTGAAACGGGTCTATAGTTATTTGGTATTTCCATTCTGCCCTTTTTTGTGCAGAGTAACATTTGCTGATTTCTATGCTTTTGGCAATTATCCAATTTCAAAAAAATAATTGTATATTTTAGCTATGCATTTAGAAGTTAATTTCACATTTATTTGTAGACCTTCTTTACGAAGCATGTCTGGCCCAGCTTTACAACACATAAAAACAAAGCCATCAAACCACTCGATTGATTCTGAAAAATGCCAATACCTATCATGTCGATAAATTTTAATGACTACACCTGAATAAACCGTGTCCGTTTTATGATGGTTGTTGTCCTAAAGCAAGAGGATATTTTATTGCTAACTATCGCTAAGAAAAAACAACGCGTAGCGTAGGTTTCTAGCACTTTCTCTTAGCCTTATTAGTATCCGGTACAAAACATAACAATTTGTATTGTAGAGGGTATGAGAGCTCAAGTGTCGTTGCAGCGCAACAGAACGCTTTTTAAAGCGAGAGGAAATATTTGTACCTCCTGAACCAAAGTGTATCAAAGATGGCGGCCTCCATCAGGAGAGCGCTCACTGCAGCGCACCATTCTAGAAAATTAATTTCTCCATATTTAGAGGTTGGTTATGTTAGACAGTTCTGTGCTACTTTGACAAGTACTCTTGTTTTACTGTAAAAACAACAATATGATACAAACATATTTTTGCCTTTTTAATGCCAATTTTGCAGGAATGTCTAGTAGCAGTATTGTCTAGTAGCAGTATCGTCTAGTAGCAGTAGCGTGTAGTAGCATGTGTCTAGTAACAGCAGTGTCTAGTAACAGCAGTGTCTAGTAGCAGCAGTGTTTAGTAGTAGCAGTGTTTAGTAGCAGTAGCGGTTAGTAGCGGAAGCGTGTAGTAGCATGTGTCTAGTAACAGCAGTGTCTAGTAGCAGTAGTGTCAAGTAGCAGTAGTGCCTAGTAGCAGTAGTGTCTAATGGCAGTAGTGTCTAGTACTAATAGTATCTAGTTGCAATAGTGTTTACTAGTAGTAGTATCTAGTAGTGGTAGTGTCTAGTAGTAGTGTCTAGCAGCAGTAGTGTCTAGCAGCAGTAGCGTCTATCAACAGTAGTGTCCATAGGAAACATGAGATAAGAAATCAATGGTGTTAACCCCTCTCTTGAGAAACTCATCCTGCAGTCAGCGTTTCATGAAATTTCAAAATTTTTTAGTTGCCATTTTTTTGGAAGCTTCATACGAATCTCATAATGCCAAAGACTACTGTTTTGAAGTTGTTAGTTTGTTTAGTTTTACTATCTTAGCATTGCTCAATTTTGAGTGACATTCTTTTATAGATTAAAATCGTCTGCCATACTAAGTTGTATTCTGTTTTGTTTTAAGAGCTCAAAGTTGAATCTTGATCTAAAGCAAATCTTGCAACAATTGTAGCTATACATGGTGGAACCAAACATCTACATAGAATGTGTATGCACATCGTTCATCCAATCAACCAGCATGTTGTAATATTTTAGCCATTTTCTCATGCAAAATGTTTGCAACATCTAAACACTCGTACCTGTACAACTTCAAATCAAAAGCTACCCGCCACAGAAGACACAACCCACCACAGAGTATTGCGGATAAGCAAAGCTATGCAGGACTATCTGGAAAAAGCTCGAGCCCATGGTAATATCACTGTTAGTTTCTGGCTATTTTTAATCTTTGTTTTATTTTGTTGGAGTGATAAAAATTCTGACTTTAAAAATAGTTCGATCATTCCCAAACGATGTCTGAATTATTTTCATTTGTATTTTGTTTTTCCTGCAGTACAGTTATTTTTATTCAACTTGAATTTTGCTTTATAACTTGGTCCTAACCCAGGCGATACTGTTATGGTAAGCACCTGATGTCCCAACTAACATTGGTTATATGATAGTTGGGACAGACGCTTGCCCAATCATAGTATAGAAGTTAAATGGTGACTGCTTCCAAAGTTATCGCCTCATCTAAGGTTTAAAGCATGCATTTCAAGGTAATGTGTTTGCAACTTCACCATTATATATTTTATCAACATTCGTAGAATGTTGGTAATATGAAATATTGACAAAACAGTTTATGTAATCAAGTTGATGCAGTTGTTAAAACTATATTTACTAGTGCATACTTTTGTTTTTGTCTTTATTTATAGATTAGTTTTAATCTTGCAGTACCCAGATAATGAATATTAGGTAGGATAATGGTAGGATATTTAATGCTGCACATTCATTTGCACCCATATTTTATGATATAGAAACAAAAATTGCTGTTTTATATTATTACTGTATATTATTTGTTTATATTACTAGTTTTTATTATGTGACATATTGACATGACACGTTATGATGCTTTCAGCTTGATAGCTCCAGTACATTTAACACGTTACATAAAATCTGGAGAAAACTAAATAAAAATGGCTCCTCTGTCACATGACTTGTTGTAAACCAATCAACTTTAGTATTAAACTAGGAGTTTTACGCGTAAATGCATATTGATGGTAGGGCAACTCTACAAAACTGCTGTTACATATATGTCACATGGGGTGCTGTGGAGTTAACTACTCATCTGAGTTACATATATGTCATATGGGCACTATGGGAGTAACGATTCATCTGGTTTTCTTAACTGGCCATTACATTTTAGCTAGTTATTTCTTTTCAACTATTAGTGATCTGACACCGGAGATATTTTATCAAGATTTCATAACAAGCCACAAAACTTACAAACTTGGGCTGCTTCATCGAAGCGTGTTATTTATAAATGGTTGCTTTTGTTTGTCAGAGAACATGTTGGCTGAACATAAGGAGGAGTTTGAGATGGGAAGACGATACCTCGCTAACATGATGGGTGCGGACCCTGAAACCTTTACCCAGGAACACATTGATGTGAGCTCATATAGCAATACATCTGATATGATCTGCTACTGTAGGTATTTGATATTGTAGGTGATGCGCCATATTTGTGTGTTCAGCTCTAGACTGTCTGTTGAGTGTTAGCCAATCTGTATCTTTAATAAAAAACAGAACCCGAGGAGTTATCTTAACTATACGCTCATTTCACTACCCACAATAAGCGATTAGCTCTGATATCTTTGACCTCCATTTAAATATTTAACGAATGAAGTTCTTGCCTGGAAATGTAGGCAAGCTATTGCTGTGATCTTGCATGAGTTATCTTTGATCTTGCATAAGCCCTGTATAAGTTATCTTTGATCTTGCATGAGCCCTGTATGAATCATCTTTGATCTTGCATGAGCCCTGTATAAATTATCTTTGATCTTGCATGAGCCCTGTATAAATTATCTTTGATCTTGCATGAGCCCTGTATAAATTATCTTTGATCTTGCATGAGCCCTGTATAAGTTATCTTTGATCTTGCATAAGCCCTGTTGAATTATCTTTGATCTTGCATAAGCCCTGTATGAGTTATATTTGATCTTACATAAGCTCTGTATAGGTATTTTTATGAGATTCAAAATGTCACAAACTAGTCTTGCAGAAAAATATGTATGTACATTTTGAGTTTATTTTCTCACAAGAGTTTGACGAGTTCAAAGAGAACATGTTATGCTTTTTCTATTGTGTTATTTGCTTTAACTCAATTTAGTCACTGTCATCCTATATTGTTATCAAATTCTCTATGTGATATCAAGTATACCATCTATTTCCTGTGTAATATCAAGTGTACCATCTATTTCCTGTGTGATATCAAGTGTACCATCTATTTCCTGTGTGATATCAAGTGTACCGTCTATTTCCTGTGTAATATCAAGTGTACCGTCTATTTCCTGTGTGATATCAAGTGTACCATCTATTTCCTGTGTGATATCAAGTGTACCATCTATTTCCTGTGTGATATCAAGTATACCATCTATTTCTTGTGTGATGTCAAGTATACCGTCTATTTCCTGTGTGATATCAAGTGTACCGTCTATTTCCTGTGTGATATCAAGTATACCGTCTATTTCCTGTGTGATATCAAGTGTACCGTCTATTTCCTATGTGATATCAAGTGTACCGTCTATTTCCTGTGTGATATCAAGTGTACCGTTTATTTCCTGTGTGATATCAAGTGTACCGTCTATTTCCTGTGTGATATCAAGTGTACCGTCTATTTCCTGTGTGATATCAAGTGTACCGTCTATTTCCTGTGTGATATTAAGTGTACCGTCTATTTCCTGTGTGATATTAAGTGTACCATCTATTTCCTGTGTGATATTAAGTGTACCGTCTATTTCCTGTGTGATATCAAGTGTACCGTCTATTTCCTGTGTGATATCAAGTGTACCGTCTATTTCCTGTGTGATTTCAAGTGTACCGTGTATTTCCTGTGAGATATCAAGTGTACCGTCTATTTCCTGTGTGATATCAAGTGTACCGTCTATTTCCTGTGTGATATCAAGTGTACCGTCTATTTCCTGTGTGATATCAAGTGTACCGTCTATTTCCTGTGTGATATCAAGTGTACCGTCTATTTCCTGTGTGATATCAAGTGTACCATCTATTTCCTGTGTCATATCAAGTGTACCGTCTATTTCCTGTGTGATATCAAGTATACCGTCTATTTCCTGTGAGATATCAAGTGTACCATCTATTTCCTGTGTAATATCAAGTGTACCGTGTATTTCCTGTGTGATATCAAGTGTACAGTCTATTTCCTGTATGCTATCAAATGTACCGTCTATTTCCTGTGTGATATCAAGTGTACCATCTATTTCCTGTGTAATATCAAGTATACCGTTTATTTCCTGTGTGATATCAAGTGGACCATCTATTTCCTGTGTGATATCAAGTGTACCATCTATTTTCTGTGTAATATCAAGTGTACCGCCTATTTCTTGTGCGATATCAAGTGTGCGGTCTATTTTCTGTGTGATATCAAGTGTAACGTCTGTCCTAGAATGGTTTACATGATGTCTTAACTTAAAGGTTGACTTGCAACAAAAATCACATTACAGTTATTTGGTATCATAAGACTCACCATGTCTTACTCTGTTGTGTTGTAGGTGCAAAATATATGGGAATGTGATTACAAGCTCTTAAAATCTAAAAAAAACGTACAGTTAATCGCAGCCACACGAGACTGCCGTAGTTTGGATTCACTTTCCAAGACGGCTCAAATGGGATGTAGTTGTTACAGGATCGTTTCTGTTTACACTTTCATGCAACCTCATTCGTCGAAATATTTTCACAAATATACTTCACGCATTCAATAAAACCATGTCTATTGTTCTTACGCGTCTGTTTTATCGTCATTGTTATGCTGTCACTTTTAGAACTGATATCTTATAACTTACCGTAAAAAATCGTTAAACTTTTTAACCTTAGCTCGAAGGAGTACATATCATTGTCTGATAATCATGACGAGCCTGTTGGTTACCTGTGATAATCGAAAAGTGCTGCAAAAATTATTTGCGAAGTATTGGGTCACGTTATCAGATTACCCTAGGACACTTATATTTCGCTAGTATTTAGTTTCGTGAGTAGCTCACAGAGTAAAATTTCGCAGCCACTTAATTTCGCAGCTCTGATGAGTGCGAAAATATAGTGATGTGAAAATAAATGTAGTGGAACAAACATAATTAGATTCCTCAGGTTCAGTTCACCGATAAAAAAAATTTCATTTGGCCACTAGTTTGTAATTGTGAACCGCAGGTAGAATGGTGTGGGCACGGTCGATAATGCAATTTGATCGCTTGCTGCCATTTGTTTCTTGGACTATCAACAGGCCCGTTTTCACTGGGGCGGCTGGCCGGCTGAGCCGCCCCAACTTTTTGGGAATTTTTTATGGTAAGTACAGTCCAACTCGGATAACTCGCCCTCAAATAAAATGTAACATTTCATCTCAAACACAAGGTTAACTCAAACAGATTTGTTTGGTCAGTTCCAACGCAATGATAAATTGCTTCAGATAACTCGACCTCAACATCATTTATTTGAAAAGTTATTTGCCCAACGGACACGGTTTTTATCGCTGTAGAATATCACTTCATTCCAAGCCATAGAGACAAACATCAACTTTTAGTAGTTCTTAGGCATCATTATTATCATCATCAGAGGCAAAATCTTTTTGTTAACGACTTTTATAAAGGTTTGCAGAAGATTAAGTTTTATCAAACACCCGCTTGGCCATGTCCCATCGAAAGTGTAAAAGCCTCCGAATGAACTTAAAATGAAATCCGCAAAATTGATCTTTGTTAAAACGCTCAAAAGAAAAAGATGTCTTTTTTCTGAGCGTTTTAACTGCGTTCAAGTTTTGCCTATTTTAATTTAAAAATGTCTCGTCAGTCACATCACTTAAAACAAAACAAATCTCAAAAAATTACAAGTTATTGAAGAGGTGTCAGTGGTGAATCCAAACCTTTCCAGAGCCACGCTGCTTGTGTACTACTGTGAGTGTCAGTGTGTCTTATTTTCTTTCAACACACGGTGCTCACTGCATTGATTGATGTCCCCAACAAACAATAACGCTACTAATGCGTGTGCATTGACATCAAATTCCTATCATTATAAATCATTCTTAATAGGAAAATAATCATAATTAATTGCAAAATAATAATGTAATAAATTTTGACAGTCAAATTATTTTGTTGGTTTATATTTTAACGATGCTATAGTGGTCGTTAAAAATGTTAAAATAAATGTTATAAAATTCCATTCTACAGTATCAATGAACAAAGCTATTTAGTTTCGCTTTTTCGCTCGTTTGTTATGATAGTTTAGTTTCGCACATGAAACTTTCGCGAGAGGATGACACCGCGAAAATGCGAAAGTTAGATGCCGCGAATACATAAGTGTCCTAGGGTACGACTTGACGATTGAATATGAATAATGCCGAAACAAAACTGTAAAGTAGCGAGCATCTATATTTAATACGGGGACTTCGGTAAAACCCGAAGTGTTTGTCATAAACTAGTGCTACGATATGTTTTATAGTGAGCTTTTTATTGGCCTTTCAATACACGTGAGAACATCACGTGACAAGACGATAACCAAACTGTAATGAATACGTCAGATAAATAAACAGATTCCAATCTAAGGCAGCTTTTCGTTTTGGAGCTTTTAAGGGCTTGTAATCACATTTCCACATATTTGGCACCTACAACACAACAGAGTAAGACATGGTGAATCTTTTGATACCAAATAACTGTAATTTGAATTTTGTTGCAAGTCAACCTTTAAGGCCATACCATACGGGGAAATCTCTTTTTTCTTGCTAGGCATAGCTATGTGTTCTATGCTGGAACCGTGCAATTCTATGTAGGTCAGGGTCATTTGACAATAAATATTAATGTGGCATTCTCAAGCTTAATCCATCAATTACTAGATTATTTTCTAAAAAATCTGCCTAAAAACAATGACTTTGCCTTCAGGTTTGATAGCCTTAAATTGATTGAAGTTTGAGTGAGGATTATCCAACCTCTATCTAGTGACTACTGATACAGTAAAGAGTCATTTATTTCATGTTAAAAAGCAGCATGGCCAGTTGAAAACTATGTGTCAGTAGAGCCAACCTCAGTTATAATGGGCTTATCCATCATGGTTCCAAATTGATGAAAAGCTATTCACAAGAATCACTTGGAAACTAATAGGTTATTATTTATATATTATTGTCTAATATTGCTGTCTTGTGCCAGAGCTTACAAGACTTAATAAAATCTTATCCTCTTATTAAATCGTAAGGCATTTTTGTGATTAATATCTTTTAGGGACGTTGTCTCCTCGGGAAAATAACATTTGTAAAAACTGCCTCCTCTGTGGAGTCCCCTAAGATGAACATTTGTTTTAAAAACTGATGCTATGCCTTTTATATCTTTCATTTTTTATGACATGCATATCATATTGTTCTGTGACATACAACTGTCAACATGCTATTCATTGTCAGAGCCTAATGTAGTAGCAGCTATATTACTATAGTATAAAGGCAAACACCATAGATGCCATAGCATACCATACCATAGATGCTGAGATAGGCAAATCGCAATGCAACTTGGTACAGCCTTAGCATGACAATATCGCCTGACAAAGATATTGGTGTGGGTACAGAGTTTCTTATGTTTTTGTTGCAGGAGGCCATTTCGTACCTCCTTCCGTCTGGCCTATTCAGTAAGAAGGCTCGACCCATCATGAAGCCTCCTGAGGAAATATTCCCACCTAGAAAAGGTTTGTGATACACTGAGTGTAAAGATGTGAGGTTGACACACAGTGTGATTGAATGGAGAAGTACTTGCTATTCTTTCTTACTTCTGTAGAATTTGTGTTACCATAATATACTGTATGCGAATTTTTCATGTACATTTATATATTATAATTATGCATGAGACAAGAGAATGTATAGCGAGGAGAGTTACCTATGAGTACTGTATTATACAGCACTATGTTGTTCCCAGGCCTGAATGACTCAAGTTTTACTATGCCATGTTTAAGCTTTTGTAATATGGTGAAGTCTGTGCGAATTGCTGAAGTTATGGATAGATATTCTACATTGTTCTCTTACGTGTAAAAGGCAGGATATAAAAACTTATATGTCAAAAAGCTTTTATTTCCTGTAATGGATGCCACAAATAGAATAGATAAATATGCATTATTGGTGATAGCTATGAGCAAAGTCATAACACTATAATATAAATATTATCTACTGGCTATCATCCCTTGTTGCCATTCAACATGCCAATGCTTGAACATGCCATGAACATACCATGCTTCCTGTTTACCGAGCTCAACTGACAAATCTCTTTGTAAAGAACATATTTTAAAGAAATAAATAGGATAGGCTAGTTTTAGCAGTGTTACCTTCTTTATATCAGCTAATCAGCACCGTAGCAGTGGTTCAGCATTGATTTATCGTGTCTTTGTGTAGTCAATGTATATGTGAGGGAGACAACTCTAGTATTCCTCTTAAATCATTATTACTGATCAGTCGGAGGCCTAGTTTATGATTGGACAATATTTATAGACTGATCATGTGAGCAGGCTGCTTTTCATCTGCCTAAGTGGAAAATGTTCACGTGTTGTAAGCTACAGCAGCGGAGTTTGTCTGTTACAGCTGCAGAATTTGATGCATCTGGTCGACCACACCACTTCCTCTTCTATACTGGACTTCCTAATTATTATGATATACTTCATGTGAGTATGTAGGCATAAGATGCGCATTATTAACGAACATGTTTGGGAATAGTTTGTTACATTCGCTACTATATTTGTCAGCAATTTTCTATTGTGGACATGTTTTAGGCCATAGCAACAAAACTAGCTTCCTTCTCTATACGAATTGTGACAGATAAAGATTATGCATCAGGGTGAGTGTCTCTTTCTCTACCACCGAGTTTAGGATCTCTTCTTTGTCAATAGATTCTTTTGTGAGACGCATGACCTTTATTTTCCGGAAGCCAAACATTCACCTACTGATGATATGTTTAAATAAGACATGAAATGCACGTATGTTACAGCACTGACTTTCTCAGTGGAACCGAGTGGCTGGGTCGGGAGCAGCTGGAAGCTTTGCTAGTAGAAAAAGTAACAGAGGAAAATGTAAGTATCACCTTTATTTCATCCGTTTCCTTATCCGCATTGCACCAGCATCTCTCTCTCTTTTTATTTGCATTACACTAGCATCACTGTCTCTCTCCTCATCTGCATTACACCAGCATCTCTGTCTCTCTTCTCATCTGCATTACACCAGCATCTCTGTCTCTCTCCTGCATTACACCAGCATCTCTGTCTCCTTATCTGCATTGCACCAGCATCTCTGTCTCCTTATCTGCATTACACCAGCATCTCTGTCTCTCCTCATCTGCATTACACTAGCATCACTGTCTCTCTTCTCATCTGCATTAAACCAGCATCTCTGTCTCTCTCCTGCATTACACCAGCATCTCTGTCTCCTTATCTGCATTGCACCAGCATCTCTGTCTCCATATCTGCATTGCACCAGCATCTCTGTCTCCTTATCTGCATTACACCAGCATCTCTGTCTCTCCTCATCTGCATTACACCAGCATCTCAGTCTCTCTCCTCATTTGCATTACACCAGCATCTCTGTCTCTCCTCATCTGCATTACACCAGCATCTCAGTCTCTCTCCTCATTTGCATTACACCAGCATCTCAGTCTCTTTCCTGAATTACACCAGCATCTCAGTCTCTCCTCATCTCCATCACACCAGCATCTCTGTCTCCTTATCTGCATTACACCAGCATCTCTGTCTCTCTCCTCATCTGCATTTCACCAGCGTCTCTGTCTCTCCTCATCTGTACTGAATAGAATTCTAGATCTGTTGTTTCATTATTATTCTTTTTATTGTAATGTTGTCTCTAAATGGGGGGGGGGGTTTGGTGAGTGTAATGCTTCTACCACTTATGGGGAGTTTAACTTCAGCCGTGTTCACTTGTTGAATTGTTAATCAATATTAGTAACTCTGCCATTGCCCACATGGTTAGCTCTTAGCAAAAGGCGGACATGTTCAAACGTTTCAGTGGTAGAGATCTGCCCTGAATCACTCTACTTTGTTATGCCCAGATAAACCAACAATCTCTGGTTATTTGCTTCGGCTTAAATTTTCTACATTTCAATGCTCTTGTAGGGTAGTTTCCCCTAGAAAACTAGGGGAAACTACCCTACAAGGGGTAGGTTAGTTTAAAGGTAGGTATAAAGGTACCCTTAGTAGGTTAAACTAGGGGTAGATTAACCTACAAGTTTGTAGGTTAATCTACCCCTAGTGAAGTTCGAGTTTCTAAATAACAAACGTCAAAGTTTATTCCGGTCAAACAGTCAGACTGCCACAAAATTCATTATTTTGCTCATTAAAATTAATAATAAGATTACTCAGCAAATTAAGTAATAAAATAAAGCAAATTGGTATAATGAATAAAATAAATCGTGTTTATACTTGTTTCAATTTCCAACTTTCCACATTGCAGTAGAGCATAATGTAGTGACTGACCATTGTCTAACTGGAGTGTTTCAATCAACTCTGTTTAGTTGTTAAATTTTACACGGGTGTTTTTGTAGTGAGAATCTGTTCGATCGTATAAAATTTTGTCTCCTGTCATTTTGATAAGCCGTTCAATACGGATTGTTTTATAGTTGCAGCGCCGGTTGTTGTTTTTCCATAAACTAATCAATCAGTAAAATATATGCTTGTTGAGTTTCATACTAATGTTCGTTTGGTGAATGCAGAGTGAGTTGGGCTGCAACACTCGTTCATGCTAACTTTGATGATAAAACCGTGTGAAACATTCAACACCTTGTGTGTGCGTTTGAATCTTAGCTCACGCACCGGGGTCTTACATTCTCTTCGAATGTGTAGGCAATCTTTTTACCTTTTAATTTGGTTCTGAGCTAACAGCATATAAAGTGTTTAGAATCAAATACTTCTCTAGCAGTTTATAATAGCATAGAAGTGTTCACTAGAATATAACTGACCAATCACCAGGAGGCTTTTATATTGTTTACGCTTTATGATACTGATACTAAGTCACCTGACTTTCTGTTTCAGCTGCTGCCTTATGCTGTCATGTTTTTTTCAAATACAGTATGAAGAGTTTGTGGTACTCATGGACAAGCTGGCGGGACACCCAAAGGCTGTCCTTGAGAAGGACTTCATCATGCGTTATAGGAAACCAATAGCCTCAGGCTTTCGTAAAGTCCTAATTCCAGATGTAGTTGCCGCCCCTGACACCGGGCATAGGCAAGCGAGTGCCGAGGGCTCAAGGAAAACCTCTAAAGCTGAGGTAACTGTTAGAGAAAAGGGCACTGGCTTGTTCGACATCAATGGCAGAGGATTGGAAGACTTTCCTGAGCTTGGTCAGAGGTGGGTCCATGTCTCGCGATCTCTTGCAGGAAAGTACACAAAGCAGCGATATAAATTGTAACAATTTGTTTGTGCATTATTGAACCATGCAGATTGTCAGGTAATAACCCTCGTGTTGCAGGGAACAGTTGATGTCTCCCCTGGTGTTTGTCAACAAACTTGGGCGAGTTGATGTTGAGGGCAGTGTTACAGGAATTGGAGGCAATGCCAATGCAGGGGCTGTCAGGCTTGCCCTCAGTCGAGCTCTTGCTGCTCTCGAGGAGACAGATGTTCAAGAGCAAATGCGTCAAGGTATCGATCATTACCTTATGATACGTATTGGTTTAACACTTTTCTATGACTCACTATCAGTAATAGTGTTAGGTGACTCATGTGACACTCATCTATGACTCACTATCAGTAATAGTGTTAGGTGACTCATGTGACACTCATCTATGACTCACTATCAGTAATGGTGTTAGGTGACTCATGTGACACTCCACTATGACTCACTATCTGTAATAGTGTTAGGTGACTCATGTGACACTCCACAATGACTCACTATCAGTAATAGTGTTAGGTTACTCATGTGATACTCCTCTATGACTCACCATCAGTAATAGTGTTAGGTGACCTATGTGACACGCCTCTCTGACTCATTATCAGTGAGAGTGTTAGGTGACTCATGTCTGCTATAACTAACTGTTTATCCAATAAAGTATACTGAATGAATACTAGTAGAATAACTTTGATTAGTTGTTATTTCCTTCATGATTAAGTTATCAAATTATTCACAGTGAATTGTTTTATTTTCAAATTTTAAATGATTAAGGCAGCAGCAGAGCAGATAGTATGACGATATGTTGACCGTTATTACCCATTAGTCTGGTGATTCATGGGACACTGATAAATATTTCTATCTGAGACAGTTATATGTACACTGTACATGTGTGTGTATATACATACATGTGTGTGTATATATAACTGTGTGTGTATATATATATACACAGTTATGTGTGTACACATACACACATACGCATGCACACACACAAAGTTACACAAACACACACAAAGTTACACAAACACATGCAAAGTTACACATACACACACACAAAGTTACACATACACACACGCAAAGTTACACAAACACACACAAAGTTACACATACACACACACAAAGTTACACATACACATGTATGTATAGCTTTGTGTGTATATATAACTGTGTGTATGTATAATTATGCTATTATATATCTGGTTAATGACTCCAATAAATAATCTAGTTATTTGCTGTTGGCATCTCTATGAGTTGTCCCATCATGAGTATTTTTTGTTATTGTATAGTGATGTTTACATGAAATCACTGCTTGCTGTTTTCAGCTGGGTTGTTAACCATTGATCCACGAAGAAAAGAGCGACAAAAACCAGGACAGCGTGGGGCCCGTGCCAAGAAAACGTGGAAAAAAAGATAAGAGTGTGTGGAATGCAGGGTTGTGTTACTCCAATCAAACACTCGCATGCAATTGGCAGCACAGGAATGAGGATGATTCATCGAGCTTCATAGCGTAGAGGCTGCGCAGCTAGAATTCTGTTAATTAAAATGTTTATTACATAAGATTGTAAATTGTGTAACCCATATTCCCTGAGTTTGTACATTGGGTTTCACTTCATGGCAAATGGTACATTTTCAAGAGAATTTGTTTTCTTCATTGTTTGACTGTTGTCAGCAGTTATCCTTTTACATTTGTGAGCTGCTACTTTTTCAATTTACATAGGTCATTGTTTTATATCAATAATAATAATATGACTAAGCTATATATATTCTTAATATACCCTTATTCTTTGGAGTTTTTCTCTCCACATGTTATATTTTATCGCCTCCTTTATGGGCTGTATACAGCACCTGGCTCCTTCTACTCTCTGTCTATGGTTCACCTTGTGTTTGTAAATCAATCTACATGGTAAATTAGACATTTCGTGCAAAACTGATTTTTCCCTAAATACCTATTATGTAATCAAACAACTGCCACAAAAGCAAAGTCAGTGTTTGGCAGCAGTCGTTCTGACGTCACGGCTGCACAGAGGTTCTCTAGGTATGCATATGCCTTTCACAATATTTGGGGGAGCTTGAAGATGCCATTCCATTTCAGCCATTTTAAGTGGCTGACAACCTGTTCAGGGAATTCTCACTGGCTGTACCAGGATTACGCTAGTTCATTAAAGTACAGTTTGAATCCCAGATAATATATGTGGCTACAATTCAAGCTCGTGTGTGACAACAAGCATACCCATTTGAGAACAGTTTCATTAAGGGTTGTACAGTATGTGTAACATTTCTAAATAAGGAAACATCATGAATGCTAACTGACTGCAATGTTCCTTAGTTAAACTCTCAATGAGGCTATGGCCAAGAAAATATTAGATGTTTCTCACTCTCTTGCAGTCAGTTATGACTACTGCTTTATGGCAGCCATCTATAATGCTCTGATGTTTGCTATCTTCCGCAAGGAACTGAGATGGACGTTCTTCTGCTGCATGTTCTGTTTGGCAAAATCTTTAAATCTCAGTCTAGGCTATCCTTGTTTACTTTTTTCCTCACGGAGCTGTGAGTATAGCAACTGTTTAGAGAGTCTGTCTTGCTCCATCTTATGCACATAGTCTAGCCATCTGAGGTTTGTCTCAATGAGGATGTCAGTCATTAAGGTCAGATTTGCACCTTAGATTTGTGAGTTTGTCAGATCACTTGATTCCCATAAAGTTCCTTAGCTGTCTCACCAACTATGCATGTTGTTTCTTCACCTGGTCTCTGTATGTAATCCAGTTTTTAAATCTATATGTAAAGGAACATATGTTTCTTGTTCCATAGACTGTGCTGAAGTTTACCAAAATCCTTACTTGCCTTTCCTGCTCTGTTACTAAGTTTCGTATCGATCTGGGAGGACCTTGAAACAATATTAGCTAATTATGTAAGGTCTGATGCTTGAACAAGAGTCTCATGATCTACGCTGATCATTGGGCTCAGGAATGAGATAGAATAGTTAGAGTAGCTGGTAAAGGCATTCTCTTCTCTTGACATTGATATTAGGCTGAACTTTGTTGCCATATGTGAGAATTTGTCATGCAATAATTACATGTTCTCAGCACTGTGTCCCATTATACTATCATCTAGAAATAACATTTATCCCACAAGGATTTTGGTAGTGAGTGTCTTTGCTTTGAAATGTGAGGTGTTAAAGGGGTCAGCCGCATATCTAGTATGTATGAATATCCCTAGATTGATATGGATTTCTGCTTTGAATGTTCAAATGATATTGATATTAGTTGATTATTTGATCGATATTTTGAAGATATTGATATTCATTGACATCTTTAAATGCAACTTGCAGCATAGTGGTTAAGTAAAGTGAAAATAGTTTAGCCAATAGCACTAACCTGTTTAACACCATTTGTTACTGCAACTCCTTTAAAACCTCCCTGCATTAAGCTTGCTCCGGTAGCTGTGTGAAGCTCGAATCAAGTTAATCACTTTGTTCATACATTCATACTTCTTTAACACACACCAGAGGCCTTCTCGCGATACTGTGTCAAACGCTTTTGTAAAGTTTATAAAATTGTTGTAATAAAATTGTAATAAAACTATTGTGATACTGCTAATTCAGCCCGTCTATAAAGGTTGCGCGCCAGCTATTGCAGGCTAATTTCAAGGACCAATATAGAACGGGAAACCCAATCTCCACATTTACAATAAAATTTTATAATTTCAGATTTGTATAAACCAGCATTAGACAACATTTTCTGATTTATACCAATATTTTACTTTTTTATAACAGCTTGTTTTTGTTCAGTTACTCTTACCAAAATTGATTGCTCTAACAAAAATTTAACCAACATCAACTTTTTTAAAGTCCATAAAAACAGCATACAGCTCCTGCTTCTCCTCTGTGCACATTTCTTGGATTTATCGAAGACTCAAGACCATATCAATAGTACTTCTGTTACTTCGGAAGCCTCTCTGACTCAGATCTTGGGAAAGTTTTGTGAATTTATTCTGTTCAAAATTAGACGTGCCATTGTTTCTCCATTAATTGATATGAAAGAGACACCACTATAGTTGTCCTGTTCCTTCCAGCTACCTTTTTCAAAAATGAGCATGTTTGCATTTTTCCCAATTCTGTGGTATTTGCTCAAACTTCCAGATGTCGACTACATCTTTTGCGTTCATTCGGCCATACTTCCAAACTTCTACAGGAATTCCACAATCACCAGGGGCCATATTTTTCTAGTAGAACCAAACACCTTTGCTGGCTGAAGGCGGCTTGGCAGTGCTCTCAAGTCTGGTAAACTGTTCATCGCAGATTGATCCATAGTCTCAGGAATATTTAAGAGCTGATCACAGTTCAAGGTCTCATCCCTATTGCTTAATTCAATGCTACCAATACGGTAAAAAAAGCCAGGTGGTTACTTTTTTCTGTGCCCCGTAAACCTCCCTTATTCCATTGTGGAATGCTTGCATATCATTTTTGTTGGTTGCCTCTTGTACCATATATGTTGTTACGCAATGTATAAATGTTAAAACTGTTTTCTCATAGCCTGAGCCGTCAAAAGTTAGACAACTTGAAATGATATAAGTAGCTTAGAAACGCAAAAACTTACTTTGCTAGTGTTTACAAAAAATGAAAAAAAAAAGTAAAGTGAAAATAGGCAATTGTTTCCGTCAAATTTGAATCAGGCTTACTAAAGATTGGTCATTCACATGAGTTGGTAATATAAAAATTCAAATAATTGTAGAAAAAAACTTCATACACAATTTAGCTTGACCATTAATCGTGCAAGGAATTTTTTTGGAAATTTTGTAGTCTTTTAACAGTTTTAAAAGTTTTTAATGCATTAATATTAACGAATATGCTAACATATTTGTCAAGAAGAAAAGTGTGAGCAATATGAAACTGGGTAATACTCGCAATACAATTCCTGATGGTCAAATACGTTTCTTGGCATCTCTTTAAAGTACCTATGGGCAGTCCTTATGTAGAGTTGATGGAGACAAATTTATTAATATCTGCAGATATTATAAATACTGATTTCCTAATGACATCTGCAGATACCATAGAGGCTGATTTTCTAATGACATCTGCAGATATCATGAAGACTGATTTCTTAATGTCTGCAGCTTTTTAAATTGTGTTAAGGGTACATGTAACAAGTTTAGCTTCCAAAGAATTTTTCACTTAAATTTTAACAATCAGTAAATATATTTTAAGAATTTGTGACAAATATCTTCTTTTGACGATGTTGAGGCATGAGCATACTCAAGGTCTACAAAATACACGACGTCCCTCAACGAACTGAATCTTCTCTCTCATTGAGCATCTCGTTGGACACGCTCGATTCAATTGAGGCAGATACAAAGCCCTGCCGGTCTCAGGTTCGTTCTCAAAATCATGGTGAGCGGCATAAACCTCGACTGCATTTGGGCCGATCAGCTAGTCATACGGTGGAAAGACAGAATGGAGGTGCGGCTCGCGATGGCCGTAGCAAAAGCACTCACAGTCACAAACGACAGGTGACATATCAATTCTGGCATCCAGAGCCTATCAAAATTGAAGAGCAGCACCCAGAAAACACAGAACAGAGAATTCCAGTAACGATTCGGGTAAATGCAAAAAGGGATAAAACAAGAAATAAACCTGTTCACCGATTCGGTCAAAAGCTGAGCACGGAATACAGAAAAGAGACTGAAAAATCAGTAAGAAGGCGGAGTTCAAAGTCCGTAAATGACGTGAAGTTTAAGGCGAGAGGTCAGCAGAAATCGAGTAAACGCAAGACTAGTATGCTAGTACAAGGTTTGGAAACAGAACGTTTTTCACCTGACCTAGTCACACAGCCTGTTCCTGTTGAGCTCAAAGAGGATTCAATTATGCCGGTTGCAACAGTGTCGGAAAATGTTGGCCCCGACAAAGAAAAACAACGATGTTGTTCAATTCTTTAGCGATTTGCTTATGCCTGCTCAAGATATATTACTCTAATCCTGCACACACGCACACACAACCTATGCTAAATAGAGAGACATGAAGTACATAATCACGGTGGAATGCTGCTGATGACAAGTTAGGATAAGTTAGATTACTAGCAACTAAAGAAGTCTTTCAAGTGATCTCATAGATGGAATGACTCATACGCACATGTGAAGAATGCCTATCCCAGTTTATGTTACCATAATGATGTTCTTTTTCCAGATTGTCCCAAGGTCAAACAGAACTAATCTTTTCAGCGATTGGCTGACATTTCATAACGCGTATTGTCATATCTGTAAACTTTATTAGTGCCAGCGAGCTAGTGTTGGTTTGTTCTGCTGCTTAACCGACCAAACTGGTTAGATAAACAATTCTGCCTGGAATGTTCTGTAACTTAAAAAGTGAGCTGTACAGCAAACACACAGTCGGCTAAATGAAAATGGGTACGGAAGGAGAGGTAAGTGACAGTTTACTAGCTGCATACAGTTGGTTAGCTAATGTGGCCTACAGTCAAGTCTGGACAGTGACCTGAGGGTTTTATTTTAAATGTTTTCTTTTTTCTATCGGGTAGGGTTCGTCACAGCATTCTTTAGAGCCATGGGTACCCACGCTGGATAATTTAAGCAAAAATGGTAACTCAGCTCTAGTTTAGCTATTTTAGTACTAAATTAGCAACTAACTAAACTACAATAGCACAAGCTTAGCTGCGGCCTCAAAACATAGCAGCGGTTACCCTACTTTAGTTAAATTCTCAAGAGCTGACAACCCTTTCTACTCTACTAATCCCCTAAATGTTTGTGGCCTGCATAACAGAAATAGATTTTTTCAAAACAGTTTGCTTTTACCACAGCATATCGCCATTTTTAATATTCCTAAATCATGCCTCATCTGAACTAAATATAAAATGCTGCATTTACTTTGTTGTCAAGAGACTCATTGTATTATATCGTATGCTTTGTGAGCTGAGCGTCGCAAGCCGGTTAGTTCTAGCTAGATTTAATGCAGTACAGATTCCTTCCAGTTTCATTGCGCTGTCAATTTTGTTATTAATGAAACACCAGTTGTCTCTTTTTCCTTTAGAAAACCTTGGGGCTTCATCTCTACTACTGATGTCATATTTAAAATTAAACTCATTTGGCGTTAGTGATGAAAGAAACTTTGTTTGTTTTATAGTTGATGGTCTGTAAAACAGGATGATTGATGACTTAATTCCTAGCGGATATTCAAGCCCCATACGCAATTTCCACAGAATACTTGTAATACATCTTTCTCTTCTTTCCTTTGCTTGAAACATTTGTATTTTGTGTTCTTTATTGAAATACAGTTAAGACAATACACTGGCTCTCTTTCACATAATTGTGGTACTTGTAGACTACTTGTTTGACTTTCATAGTGACTCCTCCAATAGCCAAACTAATGCTAGTATTATTCACTGTAAAATACCAATTGATAGCAAGCGCATGCAGAAGTGTAGCTATATCATTATGAATTATGATATAGCTACACTTGTACCTATATCATAAGTCGTAAATATTATGTTTATTATCTTATTGGCAATAATTTCATTCTGAACAGAAATTATTTTTAAATTATGCCATCTAAGAACCGTGAAATAAAAAGGGCAACAGTTAGCTAATAAAATCAAATAAATGGTTTGAAATGCAGCATTTAAAACGCCTCTCTCTGCTTAGAGAATAAATATTAAGTAGGAGATCGCAACCAGCAATGACATTTCAAACTAGTTGCTGTAGGTTGTATGCAATTTATTTATATCACACGAGTTGAAATGAGTTGACAACCTGTAACTGTCATGTAATAATTGAGAACACAAACCATAAAAGATCTTGAAACCTTGAATTGACGTAAAATAAACATCCAGCATAAGCTGATTATTAAAACTTGCGCTTCTGAAAACAATAAGGAGTGAAAAGTTTTTAACAGCAGCGGGTAAGTTTAGTTAACATAATGGGTATTAAAAACCATGTCAGCAGAGCTATCTTAACAATATAATATAAAAAGTACTTTGTAAATATGATCACAGATACTGTGTCTTCATATTTCATTTTATGGTCGACATTGCTTAACATTAGAGCACAACATAATAATAATAATAATAATAATATAGAATCATAAGTAGAGTATATTCAAAGCATTAAGACTGAGGTCAAAGGCTTATAAGACAGTTGAGAAAATATTTTTATTGGAAAGTTTTGTTTATCAAATCAATACATTTTTAGGTATTATTTTTTAAGAATGATAATACCAGTACATGTAGGCCTTTTCTAAAAAATTTTGTTCATTTTATGCAATGTTTTTCATACTCTTGTGCATTAAGATAAAATTAAACTGATTTAGCCGTTGACGTCAATTCATTCTAAGACAGCATTCAAAGTGACTCGCTATGTCAGCATTACCTGCTGTTAAACACTAATCCTTAGTGCAAAGCTCATCATTTTTTATGATTTTATCACTCTTGTTTTGCACATCGACCTTCTCAAAGACTGAGAGGCAAATTAGTCATTTTATAGCAAGAAATCAGCTCCTATTGGCAAAGGGAGTTATCTCCCTTGCCGACTCTTAGCTGCCCTGATGAGACTTCAATAGCCGAAACAGTACTGTCTGTAGCATGAGTATGATAAGAACATACTTTTTATTTGGTTCGCTATTTTTAGCAACAAAATAAATCAAAGCTATTAATAAAAAGGCTACCTAGTCAAGCCACGATATGTTAAGTAAACAAAAGGCTCTCACAGTAATCACAGAAACAAAAGGTGATAGCAAATAGAAATGATATTATATAATGGAACCATTATTGATTAGGCCGAGTTCATTATGCGAATAGAAATGAACACGTACTATGCAATCTGACGGCTAAGTTGAGTATAGTGGACGAAAGGTCAGCGTTCTGTCAATAGCTGCTGACTCCGTCTAGTACTACTCGTATGGTAAGTCACATGTATGCTGTACTGTCTCTGTATTTTACACTGTTCACAACAGACTAGATATCTCTCAGTACATGGTTAACTTTACTGTTCTTTAGTTGTTTGTCTTATGGTCTGATCTGAACGACCTTGAAAGGCAAAAATAAAAGTCATATCTATTTATCTAACTTTACAATTAGTTTTCAGTTTCAGTAGAAGCAGCTGTGCATTTAAAAAGGATTCCTTGAGACTTGAATGCTGGAAAGCTATGATTGTTACAACTATTTCCCTAAAACATTCATTACAAGTGAGGATATGGTAACGAGTAACTGGCAGATTTATATGTTTTATCTATGAATTTGCACCCTAAGATGGTCTTTTCAAAATCGGAAAGACAATGACATCTACATATTCTCACCGTGTTTTAATGCATTTATGTAAGAACAGACACCATCTCTGAACCTTTATGCTATGTTAGTCTTCTGTCTAGTTAGTTTGCTGGCCAATCGCCTTTTATGTGACGAGTCAATGCCGAGCCCCTTGATAATTAACCTTGTCACACAATACCATTGATTTTTTACAGATCTGTTAACTTTGTGGTCTTAACTGTTCTCTGCATAGTCAGAAATAAAGCTGACTATCTGTATTGATTCGATAAAGGGCTTGTCATATCTGCAGCTGACCTGTTAATTCACGCCTTTGCAACTAGTTTATATGTATTATATGGGTAGGTGCATAGATAAATAAATGTAGAGACAATTGTTGATAAATGCATAGAGACATGAATGCATAGATCTATAAACAAATAGTTTGATAGATAAATTGATTCAGAGAAACTTAGATGTCCCATAACTCTTTTACAGCAAGACACACTTAACAATAGGCATTCACATTACCAACATGCTGTATTCATACTCATTATCTATGCAGTGTATGCATGTAGATGTGCCAGTTAGAGGTGCCTTTTTCTGCATAAAGCCAAATCATAGATAGAATCATTACCTTCTCTTGTATAAAAAGTTGTGTAACTACAACATATGATTATGGTCTACGAATGCCTGCTGCAAGGTAGATAACCTTGACAGTATCTTAAAGGTATAATGTCTCCTCATACATATACTTGCATGCCCATGAGAGCATTTTCATGAGTTTATACAGTTACAATGCTGTTGTGTGGGAAGGAATAGCGATTGCAATGCTAAATATAAAGAACATGGACCTGTAGTAAGTGCTAATGGGATGATTAGCTAACTAACTACATGTATAAGCATTGCGTAACTCTACATGTGCGTAATTCAACAGCTAACAAAATGGATGATGAAGAAAGCAGCTTAGAAGAGAAGTTATCGTCAGCTGCCGGCTTGGATAATCCCCAGGCACCCGCTTCAATCAGAGTAAGTCATCAGCTTCAGATATAATTCATAGAAGTAAATCATCTGAGTAAGTCATCAAAGTGAGTCATTAGCCCAAGGCACCAAAGTAAGTCATCAGAACTAAGTCAGCGGAGCATATTAAAAATATCTGTCAATGCTGTATGCTGCCAGAGGAAATACTCCTGGCAATTATGATAAGTAGCCCCAGCATTGATTATGCATCTCAAAACGTATCTTAATTAGAATGTTTATGAAAGTTGATGACATTTATTAATGACCTTGCCATCTTATAGTCAATAACAAAAGTCAGCTCAGGTGCAGGTCTATTTATCTGTGGAGACTAAATACTACTCAACTAAGTCAATGTTTGTCAGTAATCTTGCTACTCGTTATTCTTTGCAGTAATTCCTACATGTAGAAATGTGTAGGAAGCATTAAAACTTTATGCTCATGTTGGCCAACATTGATACTTACGTGCCCAGGGCTGATACTCTGAAAGAAACACCCACCTGGATAGGCCCAGACTTGGATATTGTACCCCCAATCACCTGGTTGGTCAATTGGAAATACACCCCCTAAACACTAGGAGTTCCCTAGAGGGCGCCCAGGTTCCACGCCCCGCTAAACATCCATTATGGTTCATGCATTAATAAAGCAGAAAAAACTACAAACAAAATAACCTATTTTATTTAAATACGTTTTTATTTTGGATTTTTCGTTTGTTTAATATTGCAAAAATGATCTTTTTTTTCTGCAAACGGCTTATTTTTTGTTGCTAATAGACCAATATGTTGTAGTTTACTATTGGAAAAAAATTAAACTAAAAAAAGCAATTAGCTAACCATAAATCAATTTATAAAAACCGTTGGTGTGGCGACATAATAGTCTGCCCACTAGCGTTAGTATCCCAAAACGACAAATTGTGGCTATGCTTGCAAAAGGGTTAATAAAACTGATTACAAACATCAACCATCAGATCATCATTTTCATTTACAAAGGAAAACATAATGAATATCAATGAAAGAAATATCATATGATTCATTCTGAGTATATTGCTAAAGGGTTGCTAAGATGATGCAATGCCGACTCTCTCTTTTCCCTTACGTTCCCGTCAGCAAGCATGCAGATTTTAATGCAATCTGCATTAAAATGAAGACTGGAATTTCGGTGCAACTTCTTGGTATTACTTTGGCTGAATAAAACCTTAATGAGCATGGGCCCTTACTGGCTTGGCTGTAGAAACTCCCCCTAAATGAGCAAATTCACTGACAGTGCCCTATGGTCTGAAAACCCCCCCTAAAACGTGATTTTGGGCCGAACCTAATGGGTCTTTTAGGGGGGAGTATCAGCCCTGGGCTTACGTGTAGTTTAGGTAACTAGAATCCCTCCATTTTGGCATCGGTAAATGTAAGCAGACAACTCTCTATTTTTGCAAATTTTGTGTTTACACTTTTAGCTCACTTAATTAAGTTCAGTTTATTTAAAATCAAAGATTCATTAAACTTAAAAAAAGGAATGCTGAGCTTGCCATGCGTATTAGCAATAGTAAAACAGCACCAGGTTTGATATTACTTTGAAAATCTCAGAGTAATGATAGTTTTGAAAATTTAGTTTACACTAACTGGGTCTAATAGGGTGGATTTGTAAGCGATACTGTACATTGCTAACTCGCAACAGGTATACAGAAGGAGGTGGATATTACTAGTACTGTTTACCCTCTACTCCATGACAAGTGCTTACCAGTGGATTCATCTTAATATTATATTCGATGTCATCAAAACCTATTACAACGAGAGTCTGCCAGGAGCAGACGATCAACAAAAGGCAAGTTTGTTAACAGAAACTCTTGTATCACACTATGTAACACTCAGTTTTATTTATACATGTATGTGTGAAAATAGAAAAATATTTCTTCTTGTCTCAGAACAGTCAAACAATTAAATGAGTAGCAGATTCTTTGCAGAAATACCGCCAGCAAATTATTTGTAGTACAGTGGACCAAGAAGGAAGCGTTGTTGTCGAGAGGTATAACTCCGAAGCTTGTTTTCTTCATCTTTAGAGACAGCTAAATAAGCACAATGATCGGCAAAACTTCTGTTGTCTACCGCTGCATTGTATTTGTGTGTTCAATCACTCGGAGACTGAGTATGTTTGCTTCAATTACTATAACTAGAGGCCTTCCTAGCCTGACTTATAAAGCCTTAATGGCAAGGGAACCTTGACAACTGAATAATCACCTGCTGCAAAGAGCACTTTAAGGTTCAATACCATTTCTGTCACCATCTGCGGCCCTTCTAGGAATTGAACCCAAGCCTTCCCTTCACCGGTCAAGTGTTGTAGACCGCGCTAGGCCGCAGTATTGTTAGTGCTTGCTGGATGAGTTTTATGTCAGATTCTTTCTCGCTGGCTAGTTATTTTTTCAAGAAGTTCATAGATTAAAGTTGACTGGTTAAAGTTCACAAGTTAAATACTACTAAATGCTCTGTGTTAATATATAGCAAAATTCAGTATCGTAACATTGCATATGTAGGTAAGTAAGATCAGGCTCACCTACATATGGAATGCTGTTCGAACTAATGAAATCTCCTCCCTGCTGTGTTTAATAGTTGCACTTCAGTAATGATCAAGTGACTCTCATAGCCTGTATGATTTTGACAGAGTTTAGCTGTCGACTGGCTCTCTATGGTATATATGCTGGCATACATTCCACTCATCCTGCCACAATCGTGGCTACTAGATCAAAAAGGCCTCCGTCTCACTGCCATTCTTGGCTCTTTTCTCAACTGCCTGGGTAAGAACTGAGCTTGTTACAGGAAAACCCAATAAAACCTGCTTTGCTAATACATGTACATTATCTGGGTCATATATCTGGGTCATATTGTACTTGGTGGTTGATGAAAAATTGATTTAAAGATGAGCATGCTCAAAATTTTAGTAAATTTTATCAAAAAGTATCATAGTGTTTCGTCATCGACAATTGATTTTGATGTTTGAGATGATCTGACTGTCAGGATGTTTCAAAATTAAAATAAAAAAAACTTGATCGCGGTTAAAATGCTCAAAAGAAAAATATGTGCGAAATGATGTCACTAGCTGTTATCGTTGCAATAGTTGATATCGACTATTGCAATCATGCTGCAGTATAAAGCGTCTCTATTCTGTTGGTCGCTTTGCAAATATACACGTCATAATCGGACTTTCGGTTGATCAAGATTTTAATTTTGAAACAAACTCGCAGTCAGATCACCTCAAACATCAAAAGCAACCGCAAATGATAAAAAATACGAATACTTTATGATAACATCTGTAAAAATTCTATGCAAGTCCATCGGTAATTAAGGATACATTTGATGTTTGTCATTAAAAATCTTTTTTGAATGCGACTTTGTTGTGAAAACTGTATTTGCTGCTATCAAAATTTATATATATCATTGATCATAACACTTGTATATAATTTAGCTGTTGATGTCAACTCTTTTTAGCAATACATTTAAAATGACTTGCTATGCGAGCATTACCTGCTGTAAAACTTGACTTTTGTATATATATAAGCATAGTATGTATATGTGTTGATAACAAGATCAATCAAAGCTATCAATAAATTAACAGCTCCTCACAAATACAAAAAAATAATGAAACAATCAAATATCAATGACTCTCAAACCCAGGGCTGATACTCCCCCCTAAAAGGCCCATTAGGTTCGGCCCAAAATCACGTTTTAGGGGGGGGGTTTTTAGATCATGGGGCACTGTCAGTGAATCTGCTAATTTAGGGGGGTTTCCACAGCCAAGCAAGTAAAAGGGTTCAGAATAATATACTCAATACTCAATATACTCAGAATGAATAATATGATATTTCTTTCATTGATATTCATTATGTTTTCCTTTGTAAATGAAAATGTTTTGCAGGCATAGCAACATTTTGTTGTTTTGCGATACTGATGCTAGTGGGCAGAGCGACTATTATGTCACCAGACGAACGGTTTTTATAAATTGATTTATGGTTAGCTAATTGCCTTTTTTTTTAATTTTCTTACCAATAGTAAACTACCATATATTGGTCTCTGTTAGCAATAAAAAATAAGCCGTTTGCAGAAGAAGAAGAAAAAACGATCGTTCTTGCAATACTAAACAAACGAAAAATCCGAAATAAAAACATATTTAAATAAATTGGGAATTTTGTTTGTAGCTTTTTTCTGCTATATTAATGCATGAATCATATTGGATGTTTAGTGGGGCGTGAAACCTGGCCGCCCTCTAGAGAACTCCCCGTGTTTAGGGGGTGTATTTCAAATTGACCAACCAGGTGATTGGGGGTACAATATCCAAATTCAAATTGACCAACCAGGTGATTGGGGGTACAATATCCAAGTCTGGGCCTATCCAGGTGGGTGGTTCTTTCAGAGTATCAGCCCTGGGCTCTCAAACCACTTGTGGCGATGTTTTTTATATTCAGTATTACCAGTGCTACTATAGTCCAAATAACATCGCCGTTGATGTATTAATATAACCTTACAATATCGATAGACCATTAATCTTATAATTTTACAATATCGATAGACCATTAATCTTATAACCTTACAATATCGATAGACCATTAATCTTATAACCTTACAATATCGATAGACCATTAATCTGTTAAATCAGTAGAACTACTTTCCACCCTTTTAACTGACAAATGTATCTTTGGTTGCACTTTAACAAATTTCCCTTTTTATTCTTTCATGTACTATGGAGGCTCATAAATAAATGCACTATTAGCTTTTCTGTAGTGAAGTTGTCTGCTCTGTATTTATTCCTCTTGCTCTCAGACTCCAAGGAAGAATAGTACACAAACTATAGTCTATAATCTGCCTCTAGATAAAGCCTTACAATGTTAGTAGCATTGCCCAGCGCAGCTTTTACTCAGTTTAAATTTCTCTAACAATTATTAAATGTTAAAAGCTCATTCATGTTAAGTTGACCTTAGGTAGACCTAGCATCTTTACTTTCCAGCCTTGTAGTTTGAATTTTTAAACATAAATATTCAAACAAGAATATTGTAGCAAGAGGAACCTACAAGTGTACACTTTGTTTTAATCAGACAGTTACAGCTATTTTGGTAGAATTGGCACTGTTAATTTTAAGTTTCTCAATTGGAGAAGTTCATACTTCATTTGTTTTTTTCCCAGTTTGATATTTGAATAAAAAGTTGCTTTAGGTTTTCAAGCTGTTCTTGAGTAGACCTACATAGAGTCCTAGAGCATCCTACCCAACCAAAAAGAGTCGTAATATGGAACAAAGGCTATGCGCAACTGGTTGAAATATTTAATACTAATGTGGAATAGATAGATATTGACTTTATTTAAAGACATTGAAGGCAGTCTATTGAATATTCCTGAGGACTTACCCAACCTGCACTACTAACAACAATTAGGGTGGCTGCATACATGCTTCCTTAGGGAGAGAAGACTACGTCTAAATATTCACTCAAGCTTCTGAATTTGTACTTGAAATCTGTTTCAAAATATGTCTCAAATCAAAGCTTTAAGAAGCAAACTTCAGAAGTGATATACTTCTATTGTGATATGATATTTAATAATTAAGTTGTTTTAAAAGATATGTTTGTTCATATTGCTATTAAAACTGCCGTTTTTAGTCCTTTCTATCTACCTATTCACTATCCATCTACCTATATAATAGATTCAGATAGAGGTCGAATAAATATCAATCTAAAGCTTCAGTCTACTATACTTTGTGTTCAGCCGATTACACTTATGTATACATACATAAGTGTAATCGACTTTAAACAGATTCGAGATTTAGAGATTTAAATACATGTATTTAAATCTTAAGGCCCGTCGTTTGGTCTGTCCAGCTATAGCTATTAAAATCTAAAAATGAAAGATCCCCGTCGTGCTGGATTTGATCTCCGGACCTTCCATTCACCAGGCAATAACCTAACCAAATAAGCTACACGAGATGCAATAGATTCATTAGGCAAAATAAATCATATTTTTGGTTAAAATACGAATAGCACTCGGCATTACGCAATGTCACTAAAGCTTGCTCTCGCGGCTCTCATTAGTAAGTTTAGCAATACTAGCTTGCTCAAATTAGTCATTGGCAATGCGCCAGGCTAATGGCAAGCGGCTGGCAATTACATGACCTGCCACTGTTTATAAGCTGTTTTTAATACCCATGCAACGCCGGACATTTGGCTAGTGTTTTTATATAAATTAGTATGACTACACATTTGTAAATTTTGGTACCGGCTGTAGTTACATCCTGAACATTACATGTGAAAAACTGCAACATACAACTACACGCTGTATATCAAATAACCAATTCTCTGAAAACTGCGACAATAATCACTTCTTTGACCAATCTTGATGTTTTGAGAGTGTAATATAGTAGCGCTAACCTCATTGGATACAACTCAGTGCATGAAATTAATTCATTTGTTGATCATGAGAAACAAATGTAGCTCCTCATGGATTTAGCTTTTTGTTGATAGAGGAGTGCAGCATGCTGTCATAAAAATGTGGCAGAATAGCATAAATATCTTGCTTGTCTATCTGTTGATTTTTGATTTTAGGCGCGTGGCTCAAGTGCGCCGCAGTCTCTCCCAACCGATTCCTGCTGCTATTAGTGGCTCAGACTATTTGTGCCATAGCCCAAGTGTTTATATTAGGCACTCCTCCTCGGCTTGCGGCTGTTTGGTTTGGACCGGATGAAGTATCTACAGCCACTTCTCTTGGAGTATTTGGAAACCAGGTAAAGCTTATGTAGGAATGGAGGGAGTGCAAGGCTAATCGTTTCAAATGAAAAAGGTCTCTTGGCATCACGGCATAAAAAATGTCGCGGTATCAATTACTTTTTAGGCATAACCCCAATGTAATGGGGCATTAGTATTATTGCATGATGTACTGATAGTATTGCATATGGGTGCATTACATATAATGGATTTCTGATAACTGATCCAACTGCTGCCGAGAGTATAGTGTCATTGTGTGCTGCTAACAGCATAAAGAGTACTATGTACACTTGGTGACAGTTTGAAGAGCTGCTCATGTTCACAATTATTGATTGTTGTTTAGCTCGGAGCTGCTGTTGGATTTGTGCTCTCACCCTACATAGTAGAGCTGCATGAAGACCTCAGTCTAACAGGGAAAAGCTTGAGCTACCTCTTTTATGGCGGGGCTGGATACACAACCCTGCTCTTCATCCTTGTTGTCCTAGGTGAGCTATTTCGCATGCTGCGAGAACTGCATCAATCTATAGCTGTTACACCTGCCTAGGATTTTAGATAAGCATCATATGCAAATATTTTTTGCATTTTTATGTTTTGGGCCTAATTGAGGAATGTCTGAAATCTGCCAGTCGATGTATTTTTCTCACAAAAATTGCCATGGGAAGACAACTTTACTTTCATCAAGTGTAATGTATTAATGAAACATTTATAGCCGTTCAAGGCACTTGCTCACTAGCAGTAATTTTGGTAATAAGGTGTGGTCGACCGTAATAAAGTGCGGACGACCGTAATAAGGTGTGGGCAACCGTAATAAGGTATGATGTACCGTAATAAGGTGTGGTCGACCGTAATAAGGTGCGATTGACCGTAATAAGGTGCGGCCGCCGTAATAAGGTGCGGACGACCGTAATAAGGTGTGGTCAACCGTAATAAGGTATGTTCTACCGTAATAAGGTGTGGTCGACTGTAATAAGGTGCAATCGACCGTAAAAAAGTGCGGCTGCCATAATAATGTGCGGTAAACCGTAATAAGGTGCAGTTGATCAAACACTAAGAACTATAATCTATTTCTTTTGCAGTAGCTTGAAAGTCAGCAAAGGGTTTAATTTTTGTTTTTTCAACTTTCTTTAAATGTATAATTTAATATTTTGATAATTATAGAAATATTTAAAAGGACAACACTTTCAAAATCTTCCATTTTAGCTGTACCGGTAATATAAAAACTGTGCAATTAATTAATTTGTGCAAATAGGTATATGATTGATTTTGATGTACATTAAAACATCAGAAAGTTATTACTGTATAATATTGTAGTGTTGTTAAAATTATTGTCTCACACTTTCTATAACTCCCTGTTTGACTTGCTAGACTTAAGAGACTAAATGTCTTCATGAGACTTCTAACATGATCAATTCTTAGGTACGATTGGTTACAGTTTTTCGGAGTTATCCAAGCTTGCCTCCGAGCAGAGCTCAGTATAAGATTGTGACCAACTCCTCTCAAGTAAACTACCTTTCTTCTTTGAGGCAACTATCCAAGAACTTCCCATTTTGTCTTCTGGTTCTAACCTATGGTAAGCAAGGGGTTTATTGGCTTGAGCTGGACTAGATAGAGTTCAACTTTAACCATGGCTTTTCGAAGAACATTGCCGGTCATACATTGGTAAATCATACAGTAAAGTGGCAAAGATTTAAGTCATCAGCTGACAAGATTGTATCCGAATACCAACAAGACTATCTTATGTAAAATATGGTTGATATCAAAATTTGCATCAACTGTTTGTGTTTGTTTTAGCTATTCTGTAATCAATGTCTATAAAAATGGACTCTACCAGCCAATGAGTAGTAGTCCAGTGATGTAACTTGCCTGTATGGACTACAATCTGTTTGCCTTTCAACCCAATCAGTACCAACTATGTTTATAATATGATATTATATTACATGACTTCACAAAAATATTTTTATATCTCCACTGATAACAAAATGTTTTTACCAAGTGCTGCTTTGATGTATTTAACATGAGCTCTATTCTGATGTTCTGAATACTTGCAAAGTAACTAATGAATATCAAAGGCATAACTTCTATGCAGTAAGAGTAGATAACTCTCTTTTAGGATTGAATGCTGGAGTATATTATTCTGTGGGAACACTTTTAAACCCAATCATCCTCGGATTCTTTCCAGTAAGTCGGCGGTTTAAATGAGTAGAACAGTGAAAGTACTTCCTGTATTCTAGATATGCTAGTAATGAAATCTATGAACTATGTATCTATGGATCTATAAATCTATGAATCTATGAAAGTTATGTATGCTTTTATTATTGTCACTCAAGTGATGATCAATACATTATAGTATATAGTATGTTATAAAATATAAATAGTACTTAGCTATTGGCTAATCACAACAATTGTTTTAAGCAGATATAGATCTACACTCAATCTGATATGAAACAAATTTGTAATTTTTTGCTAAGTTCTTTTTATATTCTATATTATAATTAAATTAATTGTGTACCATAGTGTACTGAGTGCTCTCTCTTTATTATTCTTTATTAAAATATCTTTTCTAACAATAATAGTATGTACTATATATATATATGTATTTGTATATAGCCTATATTTAAATATGTTTATGTAAATGCATGTATATTTATAGGTTAATAATATGGAAACCCAAATTAACTTTATCCTAAGCTTCCATTCAGTATACTAGGATACAGTATATATAGTATATCCATAGGAAAAGCCAAATATTTACGCGCATCACTGTATTATTCATCGCTATCACAGAGAGCAGGTCATAAAATGTTGTTAAGAATATACTTTTTTCAATTATACATGAGGACAACCATTTTAATCTATTTTATTTTAATTGATTTCAAATATCTTTCCGAGTCATATTTCTATTTCCCTAAGAAGGGGTGTACATAAAATGAAACAGTTTGGGGGTCTGATCATTTACTGTCTATTAGAATATTAAAACTACATTTCATTTTATGTTCTCCACCCGGAGTACTAGCAACTTGTCAGACATACATGTGGGTGCTGCTAAAACACTCACCAGATTCTGGTTAAAGTTGCTATGACTTATCCATCACCATACCTTGTCTATGCTGTTTCTTTCTTGTTATACTCTTTAATGCTAGAGCTAGTTGAACCTCTATTCAGGTAGAACAATATCCAAATATTCACACCCACTGTGGCTGGATTGGTCTGACTCTAGTGATAGGAGGGCTGGTAGGATCGGTGCTCGCTGGAGTTTGGCTAGACAAGAGTAAACACTTCAAGTAAGTCTGTCTGTATATTATAACTCGTACATAGCCTGTGATCATACACAAAAGCCTTTACAATGAAGCTGTTCTATTTTTAGTTGGTTGAAAAGCTAAAAAGCAGTAAAACTAAATGCCGTCATAAAAGTGTGATATTCAAAGACTCCAAGAATACTTGGAAATGCTACTTGCAAATATTCCAGAAACATGCAGAGCAGTGACAATTCAATAAACAATTGAATCAATTGAATAAAAATGCTAAACTTTTTTGTGACACGAACTGAACTGGAGCGGCTCTCATAGCTTGTGACATCTGAATGTAGTGTATTTAAAATGGATGTACTATTAACGATAGGCCTACTCAGAGGTAAATATTTTGCAAAAAAGATGACTGTCATGACTACGCCAGGTTTACCTCTATAGTAACTATAAATTTATTTGAACAACATATCTTATGATTGGTTGTTTGTCAGTCATCAACATATATGTGTATATCTATATGAATACTACACTAGGTGCTGTAAACAGACATTTTTCTACACACTTAAAGAGGCAAGTTTTACCTACCCCGAGTACTTGGATCATGTAGTCATTTAGTCATAAGCTGTAAAAAGAATTAGTTCATTGATCAATCATAAAGTGGCAAAATTTTCTTAGTTTTTATAAAATAATCATATATATTTTGTAAACACAAAGAATAAACAAATTAAAATAATTTTAAGAACTGGAGCTGTTAGTTTGTAACAAAATATAATATAAGTTCTTTTCTTTTTGCCCTTTTCATGATATAATGAATATTTTGAAGGTAAACTGGGAAAGTTACTATTTCTGAAAGGATGTGCTTTAAGTGTTTGATCAAAATTCTGAAATGGCTGCCTTTGACTCGACCAATCAAAGTTCACACTCTTAAGTAACAATAGTTCTTTATAAGTTTTCTGCAATCAAATATTAATAAGGAAGATTTACTGCTAAAACGTAATAGCCTGTGATTATGAAATTGTTTGCTGACCCGCTGGTTGTCTTCAGAGTGCTTCATTTACATTGCAGACTCACCACAGTGGGAATATACGTACTCAGCCTATCTGGCTGTATTCTCTTTACAGCCACTCTCTACCTTAAGCAGATGTGGGTAGTTTACCTAGCAGCTGGTATGATGGGGTACGTTACTAATATCTTTATGGGTTGTGATGGAACGTTACCGGTGATGGTTGTCAGAAAATAAAAAAAACAAACATAGTTCTGAAAAATTCGCAGAAAACACATACATTTTGAGGTTGTGTGTTTTCTGGTTTAAATTTTAAAAATACATATGGCACCCTAAATGATAGCTGTTTTATAAGTTTTATATGCTTTTTAAATTAGTATTCGATCAACAGTCTTGACTCATATTTTTGCTACTACGAGTTTCTGAAAAAATTATGTTAAGAAGGAAAAAACCTAAAGAATTATCGTTTACATAGCAGATAATTCAAATAAAAAATTTAAAATTATTTTCATCATCACTTTCATAGCATTTTAGATTATAGTAAAAATAATTCACAGTTGGTATCATAGCACAGTAATAATAAACTAAATAATATAATATATTTTGGTATTTTTAATATAATAGTTTTAAGAAACAACAAAATAACTTAAACAAATATCATTATTCAGAACTTTAAAAAATCGTTTAGTGATTGTGTTTGATTATTGAGACTCGAGAATATTACCATAGATGAAGCCTTTGATTTTTACTATTGCTTTGTCTATTCTCAAGGTTGTATGCTTTACATTTGCAGCAAGCACCTTTAACGAGTGTGTCAAAGTAGCAACAAGAACCTTAGCAAGTATGTCAGAGTGACAAAAGGCAGTTTAGCAAAAGTGTCAACAGATTTCATTTGAGTCATAGTGAGCGGTAGTAGCTGCAGCCAATCCTGTCAGGTTTATTGCGTTTTCTAAAAAAGTGACACTGCCAGCAGGTACTCGCTTAGAGCTAGTCGTATTGCAGATTCCCTGTTTCAAAATTTAATAGTCGATCACCTCTGGTCACTCGCTGTGACTAGTTTATCATTGCCATTTAATCTCTCTGGCAGGCATTTAGTTGCTTCAGTTGTTTTGAACCAATGTCGCGACTGTAGTTTGCTTTTTTTATTGCATGACGTACTTACATGTACATATAGCCGATATAACTTTTTGCGGTCCAGTTCTAGTTAGTTCAATTAAAACTTACATGTACAGGCAAAAGTGGCACGGTAGCAGAAGAGCAAGTACTATCGCAGTACACACAATATTATTCATTGATGCCAATAGGGGTTGTTACTTTTGAGTGTGCATCAGGCAAGAGATAGAGTTTTGTTTACTTTTACAGGTTTTTTATGACCGGATATCTTCCAGTGGGGTTTGAATTTGCAGCTGAGTTGACGTATCCAGAGTCTGAAGGAACTTCATCTGGTCTGCTAAATGCTTCTGCCCAGGTATGCCACTAGCAACTGGTGCCACATCTATTCCTGATGTACACATTTATCACCTGCTTTGTGTCAGCAAATATTTACAGGCAGCTGCTACTGTATGGGATTCTTGCATAACTATCTACTTCAGAATATTTGCTGTGAGTTTTTTTATAGGCTTTTACAAATTAGTTTGAAGTATACAACATAAAACCTAAGATACTTTATATTAAGTTCTAGCAATATCAGACTTTGTGTATATCGCTGCTGACAGCTGTTTGGGATCGTGCTTATTCTGTCAATGGGATCCTTAATGAGAGGTAATGGAGAAGAGAAACTCAACATAAGGAACTCTTTACTGCTAGCCAATGGAGTACTTCTACTAGGAACTGCCCTGACTGGTGAGTCATTGAACACACTCACTCTCACTGTTTATCAATCGGCAGTGAATGTGTTTTAGTGCAGCGGCACCCATATCTTACATACTGTAGGGGTTAGCTAAGAGTTGCTGTTAAAGTTGATAGAGAAAAACTGTTGGGCATCCAAATGGCTTTTATTACTGGTCTGCTAATATTTTGATAGTGAATTACTTATAGACGGTTTGTAACAACTTTAGGCTTGTCTCTGTAAACATTCACGCTTTTTTACAGCCGGATTTGGAATAAACCTAAGAAATCAACTAGTTTTTTGAAGTCAACTTTAAGGAAATCCTTAATAAGTTATTTGTACCATTCTTTAGTATATTATTTAATTTTTTACTCTAACACCAAGCAGTTTATAAGATCTGTTAGTAATGTTTGTATCGTTTCCTTTTGCAGTCGGGATAAAGAACAATCTTTTTCGACAAAGGGCGGAGCGGCAACACATTTATGTAAGTAATGGATGGAGTGGGAATATGAATTGCCTGAGTGTGCGATAGGAATGTAAATGTTATAAAGAGTAACTGACAAGAGACAAATCTAGTGATAGTTCAAATAGAGAGATAAGTTTTATACCCCATTTATACGAGTAGAGGACAGATTTCATGGCTACGTGGACACGCAGACAAGTCTCATAAAACATGAAATACTATCACGACAGTGATAAATAAACTTAGCCTAGTGTAAGGACATTTTACATTTACATAAAACTAAAAACTTTATCGCAGCATGCAGGAGAACACGACTACAACTTAGACTGGTACACTAGATAGCCTACTCTAGAACCAATCTTGTCAAAGTAAACGTATTATAAACTTATCATCGTTTGATCTTAGGATGATCATCAGTTAAGGCAATTACTTATTGGTTCCTTACGATGCTCATATATATTAAGCAAATATAATATTAGCTTATATCAGCGCAAGAGATCACTGACACACATGGTCGTGTATTATGACTTAGTTTAGGCTAAAACAAAGTTCAGCGTGTGTTCAGTGTGTCAAGTTCAGTACATGTTGGTGATATTATATGGTATCCCATAAGGTAGGAAGATCTTAACCCCTATGCTTTGTTATGTAAGCTACAAACCCAAAAGGCTACAAGTTTACTTAGATTTATGTCTAAATACCTTACTGAGATCAATCGCATTCGCTGAAAGTGTTGTACAGATATCAACCCAAAAAGGAACATTTAAAAGTGAATAAGTTATGTGATAAATTATAACTTCTTTAAAGCATGCAATAAAGTTTAAGATTTCTTAAAAATATGTTTGATATAGAGTTTAAGTATAGCAACAAACGAATAAATAACAAAATTAAAAATAAACAAAAGATTATTAAATCCTAAGGAAATAGTATCTTCAACTCGGCTGCCATTTTCAATATGTAAATTATGAATGTCTCGTAGAGCGGCATTAATAGCAGCATTAATGTGTAGCACTGAATAATTTTGTAATGAAGTAAAAACTAACGCAAAGCGGGTGATAAAACTTTCACTCAGAGACAAAAAATACACTTCCTTGTTAAAAAGGAAAACAAAGAAAATTTAGAAAAGCAAAAATTAATTTCATTGGTTGAAATGAGATAAAATGAGATTTGTGTTATAATGGCTAATATTTCAAACTAACGTTTTTAAAGTGAAAATATCTTATCAGAGGCATAATTTAAAGCAAGATAATTGTAGATATGTATCTAGAAATAGAAATGGCAAAGAATAAACATGTGGTGAAATGTAATCATGTTTTCTATTTAAAGATGGCTCAAAGTGTCAAAAAACCAATAGTTGTTATTAATTCTATATGATTACTAATTAATATATGGGCTTGATAAATGACAAAACTTTAAATTGTATGAATATTTTTCTATAATCATTTGCGATTTTTATGTACATGTATGTTCTCACTAAAAATGTTTTTTATACGCCCTTAATAACTTATATGTAAACTCTAACATGGTTTGAGACTCAAGCAGGGCTCTAAGACATGATTTAAGGTATTCAGTACTTTATTTAAAAAATCTCAAACAATTTTTTTGTCAGAGTGTTTTAATAATATTTAATTGCTTAAAAATATATGACAACTATTTGATAATAATAACAAAATAATAAATTTTGTTAGATGAGTGAGGCCAAGCAGATTAGAAAGCTGTTTCTTTTTGTAAAAGATGCCTGATTTACTGGCGAAGCAGTCACCGGCACAATTCTTGACAGTACACCATCCATGGCTTGTAGTAAAACTTTTTCAATACTAAATACTTGGTAATTATTTTTAGTGTACAAGCAGACAGTATTTGACTGGCTGATGTTGTATTATTTACCTTGTTGCTGCCACCACATTTTGAGAGATTTTAACAACAGAAGTGATCAGACCTTTAGTAGTGACTGTAGTTGCCTTTTATTTTGTCTAATTAAAATGTTAGTAAAAACTAAAAATGAGAATAATTAAGGTTTATTAAATAATAAAAAGTTTATTAAATAATAAAATGTTTATTAAATAATAAAAGGTTTATTAAATAATAAAAGGTTTATTAAATAATAAAAGTTTTATTAAATAATAAAAGGTTTATTAAATAATAAAAGGTTTATTAAATAATAAAAGGTTTATTAAATAATAAAAGATTTATTAAATAATAAAAGGTTTATTAAATAATAAAAGGTTTATTAAATAATAAAAGGTTTATTAAATAATAAAAGGTTTATTAAATAATAAAAGGTAAATAATTGTGGCAAAATTTGTTACTCCTCGTATTATACAGCTCATTTCAAGTGCATGCTTACTTACATTATTAGTCAACCCGCGTCATTAACCCATATATGGTCATTATTACCATATATAGTCATTATGCCCTTATATGGGCGAGCTGCAACCTATATAAAGGAAGGCATAGCCGCAGTGGGGGCAGTTGTTTGTAATCTAGTCAATACAATTATATACACACATACACTCTCTCTTCATTTCTCGCTTGAGCGGTCAGCAAGAATTAATGCCGGATAGTCGACCAGTATAGGCATCATCGGTCAGCTGGTTGACTACGGGGGTCAGCAGCTAAAGGTGCCCTGACTGGGTCGACCTAAGCTCGACAAGAGAGGTCGATCTAAGCTAATCAGACGACGGACCTTAGGGTTGACGTGGTCTTCTATAATCACATACAGTTATAGGCACGGCAAGCTAATGTAAGCCGACCTGTCGGGTCGCCATTAGGTACACTGGTAGACCAAGACAAAAACCAGTACATAATATACATGAGAGTGTAAGTAAGATAAAAACAGTATTACATGAAGCAATGATAGCAAATACCAAACAGCAACTTGGCAGATTAATCACTGACATAAAGGCCTTTGTGTAAACATGCATGCAGCTTTTTTGTTCTGTATCCGTGCAGCTACAGTGTATGATGAAATGGCGGATGAGTGTTAAATGCCTTCAAAGTGGGAGTGTATGTTGCTCATAGATATATATACCTATGATGTATATGGTATATATATCTATGATGTTGCTAAACTGAACAAGTTTTAAAATCGAACAATGCATGGCATTGTGTTATACGTAATGCATGGCCTTTTGTAAAAAAGGCTTTTATAGGAGAGTTGTTATTGTTTGTTGCTGCTGTGATTTGTGATCATACCATACAGAATAGAAAATATGTTTACAAAACAAGTATGGTTGTGTCATACTTCCTGCTGAGAAGAATCTTCAGGTTCTCAAGCAAAACCGCAGTGTCTAGTGTGTCACAATTCCCTGCAGTACGCAAAAACTTTACTAAAATATTAAGTGAACTAATATTTCATTTGTTAGCATAAAAGCTAACTTTAATATACCTTGTAAACTATTTGCTTGTTCGCGCCGAAAATTATTAAATACCAGAAAATCAAGTGTGTCCAGTTTATTTATACCTGTCAGTATTCCTTGACTAAAAGCAAATGCTTTAAGTACATAATTTAAAAGTGGAGATATTTCTTGATTTACACAAACCTTGTAATGGATACTTGAAACAGCATAGGGTTCTCTGACACCTTGAACTTACACTCTGCAGGAAACAAACAACGCAGAAAATTATGGAGAGGAAATGAAACCTATTGGTGAAGAACAAAAGTTCACCCAAGATTCAGCCAATGGCAGATGAAGAGACAGAAAGAATATTCTGCTCATTGAAAACACAAATGTTCTTTCAATAATATGATCAATAATATGAGGAGTGTGGACTAGGTTTCATTTGTTTTTGGTTTATGTAATTATGAAACAGTTGTATGGTCACTCTTCAATAGTAGTTATTATTAGACGGTTATAAGGATTGGCTCGTGATCGCAGCGATATACCAATATCTAATAGGTCCGATTAATCTATGCAAGTCTTTGAATAAAATGAATCTTATACCATGTCATTGAATAGCTTTGAAAAGATGCTTGATGGAGTTGCTGCCAAGTGAAATTTTGAATATAAAATATAACACTTTCAATCATCTAACTTACATATGCATTAGTAAGTAATTCTTCAGAACACATTTGGGACATACATTGTACACAGCTTCATTAAGGTGTTGGCCTAAATTTGTGCTTGATTATGAATATACTCCAAATGTATATAGTTTAGGTTCCCGAGTTTGAGTAAGAGGGATTCAATAGAAATTGCAGCCTGTGTGAGCCATAAATAGACTGAAAGTTTTTGCAGAGTTACTCAGTTCTCTTCTGTCTACCAAAGAGAATTCTTAAGTTTAACAACTAATACTAAATGCAAGCACGTTTTCAGCTTGATGGCCATTTTTAATATAATTAATATCACAAGGTTGAATCACTACAATGCTCAGTTTTTAGATATGTGATGACAACTCCCATTTATAAAAGTATAGAAAATATTAAATTACTAGATAAAATAAAAAAAATTATGACAAAGTTCCTACTGACCCTAGCAGATATTCACAGACAGTAGCTTAAAGGCAGTTTTAAGACTCGAGCAGCAGGGCTGAAGGTTAAAGCTCAGCTGAGACCTTTGTTTATGCACACTCACCTCCTGCGGGTCATATTATCAAATGTATTTGAAGTTTAATGGCTGAATGGACAGCATAGAACAAGAATAACACCAACACCTGATGGTTGAGTAGCTGGCAATTAACTGCAAAGAGCTAAAAACACTTCAATATTGTTAACATACACTCCACTGTTAACATTTATTGTTAACATAAACTTTACTGTTAACATTTATTGTTAACATATACTTTACTGTTAGCATTTATTGTTAACATACACTTTACTGTTAGCATTTATTGTTAACATACACTTTACTGTTAGCATTTATTGTTAACATACACTTTACTGTTTTGTCTTGTCTGTCACTAGTTTACTTCTGAATACAAATTTGATATTTTGCCAAAAATTGAACATCTTGTAAATTTTATTTACAAAACTGAAAATTTACAAACAGAAAAATGTTACCAAAAATTACTGATTGCATCATGATTGCCTGCACGAAATAGTCTAAAGATATTAATGTGACATACAAGTAATTGTCTAGTATGAATGTACATTTACTTCGGATCAAAGCACATGTGTTGGTGGTGTTGAATACGGTGTCCTAAATTAAAAAGATCTCATAGCTCTGATATGTATTCTACAGCAGCCAAACTCAAAGAGGCTGAACTGACACTTTGACTTGCTAGAGGATGAAGTTTCCACAAGTAGGAAAACCTTTTGGTACTTGAATACTTTTCCCATTGACATCTAATACCATAGCCATTCCTGCAATAAAAAATCACTAAAAAAATATAATAATATATAATAATAACTCACGAAAAAATAAGCTCACTATAATTTGGTGCTAAGCATTTCAACTTGAGTTAAAAGGCTAACACCAGATACTTACAAATATGAAAACCTTCGCAGCTAGCAAGCGTTTGATTGACTTACGACAGCCAACCACCTGCCAAACATGTCTTATATAAATACTAATAGACTGTTTTACAAATACCCAAACAAATATGCAGAAATGAGAAGTTTTTAGTCTTTAGGAGATAACTTCAGGTTCCTGTTAGAAAATGATAGGTATTTTAGAGCTTTACATTCAAATTTCTATCTAATAGTAAAGCACATGAAATGCATGATGTACTCCATTGGGGAAAACTCTACATTTGAAATTGTCTTACCCTCATGCAGATGCTCCGCCTGGTGACAATGAGCCATCCAGTAGCCAGGGTTGTCTGTGAATACTCTTATAATAGCATAACCTCCTACAGGGATTAACACGGTATCCTTTAAGGGTGGTCTGTCTACCGCCACATCTCCGAGTGTTGAGTTTATCCAGCGAGCATCATGACAGAAGTCATTGGAGCAGGCAATGTCTCTGTTAACTGCATGAAATAGAGACAAAATAATTGGAAAGAAGAAATTGGAGAGGTAACAACTAACAGCAGCTACTGGTGTACTGAGAATTATATTATTATTATTACTATAGCGTGCATAATTGACATGATAATAATAATAGTTAGTTACGTGTAGACATGATGAGTCCAGATTTGTAATCTTTCGGTGGGTAAACAACTTTCAACACAGCAAATCTGTATCCATGCATGTGCCATGTGTGAATAAAATGTTTAAGAACATGATGCATGATGATGATCTGGACAATCCCCTGTAAAAGTTTATTGTAAAATGAGGTTATTTACATGAAACAGTAATAACAGTCACACAATAACAACAACAATACTTGTGGGTGTTGAAGCTTATTACTACACTTATTCTTATCTCTGTGCTGAATGTCTTCAACATGATTTATTAATATGTCCTAAATAGTTCATAGCACGCTAAAGTTTTCGAGCTTGCTTTTTCAAAACTGCATAGTGTTTAGTGCATACTGCTTAGTGCATAGTGCATACACCAGGTTTTCTTATTCATGTCTATTTATGTTTAAAGGTTGACTTGCAGCAAAATTCACATTACAGTTATTTGGTATCTAAAGATTCACTATGTCTTACTCTGTTGTGTTGTAGGTGCCAAATATATGGAAATGTGATTACAAGCTCTTAAAAGCTCAAAAATGAAAAGCCGCCGTAGATGGGAATCGGTTTATTTCTTTGATGTAGTCATGACAGTTTGGTTATTGTCTTGTCACGTGATGTTCTCACGTAAATTGAAAGGCCAATAAAAAGCCCAATATAAAACTTATCGTAGCACTAGTTTATGACAAACATTTCGAGTTTTACTGAAGACCCCGTATCAAATATAGATGCTCGCTACTTTACAGCTTTGTTTCGACTTGATCAAATCGGCAAGTCGTAATCTGATCATGTGACCCAATACTTCGCAAATAATTTTTGCAGCACTTTTTGATTATCACAGGTGACCAACAGGCTCGTCTTGGTTATCAGACAATGATATGTACTCCTTCGAGATAAGGTTAAAAAATTAAATGAATTTTATGGTAAGTTATAAGATATCACTGCTAAAAGTGACAGCATCACAATGACGATAAAACAGGCGCGTAAGAACAGTAGACATGGTTTTATTGAATGCGTAAAGTATATTTGTGAAAATATTTTGACTAATGAGGTTGCATGAAAGTGTAAACAAAAACCATCTACCACAACTACGTCACATTTGAACCATTTTGGAAAGAGAATTCAAACTACGGCGGTCTCGTGTGCCTGCGATTAACTGTTCGTTTTTTTAGCTTTTAAGAGCTTGTTATCACATTCCCACATATTTTTCACCTACAACACAACAGAGTAAGACAAGGTGAATCTTTTGATATCAAATAACTGTAATGTGAATTTTGTTGCAAGTCAACCTTTAAACATAAATAGATATGAATAGGAAAACCTTAAATGTAATAATAATGTAACAAATATAAGGGTGTCTATTTATGTTTAAACATAAATGTCTATTTATGTTTAAACATATAAATAGACACCCTTATATTTGTTCTTTGTAATTACGTACAACATCGGTGTTACATGTCTATAGGGTGTGACCATCTTGGTAGGTCTTCTATATAGTAGCACTAGAAGAATGGCTGGTGTTGCCCGAGTAGCAAAAAAGTCTTTGCACAAACAATTTATTTTTATTTAACATATACAACAGTTACCATTTTAACTTTTAAAATTCATATCGTGAAAAAAAGGTTTTGTGCAGTTGAAATAAATTGGGAGGAAAAATAAAACAACTGTAAAAGTGTTCAAATGCAAAGGTAGAATAATTAGCCAGTAATGACCAAGTAAAGTCTGTTTTGCTACGATTACAATAAAAATAATTTGGTATACAACTGTATGATTTTAATCTGTTTCAGTGTTGGCGGCGTAAGGCGAAAATGTCATATAGAGTGGTATAAAAACCCAGAGTGATTATCTAATGCAAACACTCACATTGGAAAAACATTAAAATTTTATATACAATGTGTACATACTAAATTTTTTTTACAAAATAACATGTTAATCTTAGTAACCATAATTACCTGCAGTAACTTTAGTCTACTTAGCGGTTATGATTTGCAATAAAATGTAACATTACAGTGTAAGTTGACTACGCGCAATACGGCTGCGCAGTATGTATCGTAGAAAGTTTTTACCTTTGAGACAAATGTATAACATAAATGTTGAATTTAACTGATTTAAATGATTTTAGCCTACTAAACACAGACTTAGGGCTAAGTTTCAGTATGTAATGTATCTTACTAAAATAAACTTCAGCTTTGTCATCAGCTAAAATTTTATGACCTATCTGTTTTCGATTTTGTTTTTATTATTTAATAATGCTGAACTAAAATAAAGCGCAAGCATTGTATCTCTTTCAGGTGTTGTGAGAAAGATTTCAACAAATAACATATCGGCATTTTCATTATTTCGATGTAATCAGCACACCGGCTACCAAATTTTAATTTGGATAGAAATTTTTACTGGTATCGTATGATGACAAGAAGTTAAGAAAATGTGCTCATTTTATGGCACAGACAAAAAAAACATCATGTTCTAGATTGAAAGGAAAACAAAAATCCTATAACAAGGGCATCATAACTCCAGGGTGTATTGTATTAACTTAAAAGCACCTTTAGCGTGTGCGATCGCAAAAAGGATATACAGTATATGATAAGAGCGATGGGTGTGATAGGAACTGCTTAGCCTGGTGGTTAGGCACGCTTTTTAGTAGGCTTGCAGGTAAGTTTTCGTTGCTAAAACTTTATCGCTATTACTGGACAGACAAACAACAGACAAACACTGTGGCTTATATTTATAGATGTACAGATCATAATTTATAACTTTTTTAGTATCAGACTGATGCTGACCTATAAACTGATGCTGACCTATAAACTGATGCTGACCCATAAACTGATGCTGACCTATAAACTGGCAGCTTGTCTGTCTAGTTTAGCTATGATTAATGTCCGAACATTACAACAATGTATAATTAATTAATTATTGTCAAAAAAATCAAACATTAAGTTTTTTTGGGATGAATAGATAATGGTCTAATAGAAAATATTACTTTGGTTGTCCCATCCAATTACATATCTGTTAATAGGTAAGATATCTCCAGGCTTTACTTTGCTACTTACGTTTTCAGGAAGAGACTTAACATGGGTGCATGAGCAGCCGCGAGCATTGCAAACTGTGTCATTACAAGCAACGCCTGCAGTTCTATAATCAGTCTGGTAGAAAGGTGAAGTAGGGAAGGACATTGTTCGCCCACTGATTGAGTCTCCGGCCATATAACTGTAGGCTAAGAAGTGCTCACTGATTTTGTTTCCTCTATAATATTAAAATATTATATATAATAATATATCATATATAATAGATATAAATTATATATAATATACATATAAATTAAGCAATTTATGACTAACATTTTCTTTTGGCAGCTACAATGTTGTTTCGTGCTTGGCGCTTAGAAATTAAAATTTAAAGTAACAAGAAATTAAGAAAGAAATCACAAAAAATATTTTTGATAAAAGATGATCAACAGAAACACCTCTTGTGTATAATCCATGTGTATATATTTCATCCATTAGCTAACCTGATCAGAGCCAGTTCTCCGCTGTGGTAGGAAGTAGAGCGAAGTGAAGAGATTGGTATACATCTCCAACCAGGAGCCCGGCTAAAAGGACAGTTAAGGGCCACGCAAGGACTGTCCTCTCTACAAGTTTTAGCCTGGCTGGTAGGATCCTGTGCTATTCCATCATAGGAAAGGATTGATTTTCCCAAAGGAGTCTGGTTCTTATGCGGTGCTCTATACCGGACCCAGTAGTTACCTGTCAACAGTGCTGTCTTGTTAAGTACTACTTTTAGACACTCTAACCAACAGCTTCTTTTACTTCAAATACAACTAGAGTCAACATTTAGTACGTCAGAAGCTATTATAGTTAAAAGCAAATCTTTGTACAAAACATGCTGAATTTGTTTGTACAGGATTGTTTCCTTATAAGATGCATTTAATAATTAACCAAGTGGAATGATACAGTCAAAATTTTAATATTAGAGTAGAAACTCATTTTAGTGGTTTAAAATTTAATACAGACAACAAATAAGACAGTGTGTAGCTAACTGGTTATACTTTATATGTAGACCTTGAGAATAGAGCTATACTGGTTTTTCTCAACAGCTCCTCAGCTAAACTCTTGTTGCAAGGTCTCAGGAAACTTCAGCTATTACCTTTATTGTATTATTACTCATCATGCTTGAACCTGCCTTAACCTGCCTTAACCTGCCTAAACCTGCCTTAACCTGCCTTACCTTGACTAAACCTGCCTTAACCTGCCTTACCTTGACTAAACCTGCCTTAACCTGCCTTAGTCTGTCCTCATCTGCCCTAATCTGCCCTAACCTTGACCAATCTGCACAAACTGCATTCACTTAGCTTGCTTATAATTCCAAACCTAGAGTTGACATCTAACTTTCTGGCTACAAAACCCGCACCGGGATTGAGAAATAGTAAAATTTGATAGCCACTCTGCGCGTTTCCTCTATCATTGCAAAAATGAAAGTAATTGCATGCTAGTCACAATCACATCTACATAAATCTCAGTGTTTGTTTATCTGCCACTCGTGTGTTCAGTTATAGCGATAAAATTTTAGGTAGCAGAGGATTTAAACTTGCAGCCTCCAGGCTAACAAACAGGCAAAGTAACTTAATACACTACATGCCCAACTGGTTATAGCAATGAATAATTGTGCAAATATTCATGACATCGTTTAAACTAGGCATGCTTAAAGCACTTTGAAAAGTATTATTGGTTATTAACTAGCTCGCTTGATCATTATGCGGAACGTAACGTTTAGTAAGCTGGCTTCTGACACTTCTCTTACTACAGTAAAGATTTAGACTAGCTTAAGTTACTAGCTTTACTAGCTTAAGTTACTTAAATTCATTGGGTAATTATTTTATTACCTATGCAATGCCAAGCATTCAGCTAGATGAAAATTCATTTGCATTCAGCTTATAAAAATGAAATGCTAAATGAAAATTTATGGCATAATTCGAAGCGTGTTGCTGTTTGAAATGAAATTATTGCCAATGAAGTAATGTATATAAATTTCTGCTTGTTTGCAAGCCAAAAAATGAAAAACTTAAAATTTCAAGGATATTAATTTAACGATTTTACAATGGTGACAAGAGAAAGTTTTAATAAACCAACCTAGCACCTGTTACACCGCATATAAAAAACTTATAGTCTTTAGGCCTTGCATGATTTTGCCTTAGATCATAGTGCTACTTGCGGTTTAAGAGCAAATGTATTTTCATTAAAAAAATCTTTACATAAACAATGTCCAGCCTCGCTACCCAACAAGATACAGTGCGCTAGCCTACAAGCTGGTTAGCTATAACTGGTTATGTTACCGGCTGATTGGCTTGCCGTGACAAGAACATTAACTCTTTCACCAATAGCTAGGAACACAGAGTTGACTCTGGTTGGCTCTACTTCTGAGCTGTCTGTTCCAACTACGGTCATCTTGTGGTCATCTATCGATACCTGTGAGCATATCATTAAATGTGTATACGTATTTGCATAAGTGAAGAATATGCTATGACTAACCATAGTCAAAAGGGGTGACCAACTTCAAATTGAAGATGATGTCACTTGAGAACCTTAATTAAATAAATGTAATACAGAGATGAATTTGGGGTAAAATTGAAAGAAAATGATTTGTTCTCATTATAACAAGCTTTGAAGCTTGCCAATGTCTGAGTGCTGACAAAGTTATCATGAAAATACATTTACTGCATAGAGGCAGGACTAAAGACATACCATAAATTTTTTTAAATATTTCTCCATGTCCAGCACTGTACTAAATAATTAAGCCGAAATGATCTCTTTAGCCAACATGATAAATTTTTTTTTGGCCACTGATGTTGAATCTAATATAACTCAAATCAATTAACATTCTAATATTTAGAAAGCCATCAAATGTTTGTTTTTTAGACACAGGGCAGCCATATAATATACATGTAGTATGTATCGTATATAATGCATCTACCTCAATCATGTTGTCGAAGCCTGTATTGATAAACCTGAACAGATACTGCTGTCTAGAGGTGACCTTGTGAACTGTCAGCGGTGCTGAGTTATTGTTAAACCGGCCTCGTCCATTGATAAGGAAGGAGTCAGACTTTAGATCTCCGACATCTTCCTCCGCCAAATCATCATATCTATCAGGAATTGCTGAGAAAAAACGGTTACAATCACTGACATGTCTGAAAGTAACAGAAAAACTTAATAGATTATAGTCATGTTCAAGATTTGCTTTGAAAAATTGACTCCTTAATGTGTTTTTTTGTAAAGAATCTTCTTTATAATATCTACTTTGTTCTATTCTTCTTTTATTTCAATTTTATTCTAAAAATCACTCATATCTTTAGAATAGTCGGAGCAGCAGAAATTTACTTTAGCAACTAACTTTATTGTTTACACAAGTAACAAGCTTTTAAAGTTTTTAAAACATGGATTTCTTAGTCCGACATTTGAATATTGGAAAACTTACGATTATAAACAGCTGTCTCTTCTCCAGGACCGTAAAGGTCTGTGGCAAATTGATCAGAGTCCATGTGAAGCCAGTCATGAACTTGAACTGTGAATGATGGAAAGGAAGGTCTCGACATGTCATGAACTATCAGAGCTCCAAACAAACCGTCCATCCTCTGCATGTCCAGGTGTGAGTGATACCAAAAGGTCCCAGCATGCTCTGCTACAAATCTACCAATACAAGAAAAATACACTATAATAGCTTATATTCACTCTTCAGTATCAGTAACTACTAAATTACAGCTGGCATCCAACCCAGCTATGCTTTGAGTTAATATTATTACTAGTACAATGGCAGGCCTGTGGGCAGTAAAAGATCATCATGTGTAATAACTATGCGCACAATTATTCCTTGAAGCAGCAAGGTGGTCGAGTGGTTCAGCTGGCAGCATACCTAGCCGTTTAGTCGAATGCCAAGTTTGATTCCTGTATGAGGCAATACATTTTCTTAACCTCTACACCTAGTTTTGGACAAACGAACAGGCGAACACGGCTCTTATTATAGTAAAGGCTACTAGTATTCTAGAGGTCCGACGTGTTATGAGAGATCGTGAGGTGTGGCAATCAAGCGCAGAGTATAAGTATATGCATAATAACTCCGTAATATAGACAGAGAAAAATTGATTCAGTGGTTAGTGTGTTGGTTGACCAACTTGCTGATCAAGAGTTCAAATACCCTATAATACAATCGTTTTTTCAACATCTACTCATGGCTTCAGATAGAAAGATGGGTGAACATGGTTCTTACTACAACACATATTAATTATTTTGACAGCTATTACTTGACTAATTTAAACAGCAAACTTGTGACAGTGTACATAAACAGAATAAAGTTCTGATTCAAAATATAAATATATAATACGACAAATTATTCTGAAGTTAATTTAGACCATATGCAAAGCTCACTTGTATGTAAAGCTGGTGTGTGGCGGTATTGGGCACTGAGATATGTATGGCGCTCCATCTGACCACTGTGTGTTACGTTGTGTTAGACCATGCCAGTGTATTGTGGCGCTGTCTGTCAGAAGATTATTTTGAACTTTGACAAACACCTACAAAAAATCAATACTTCCTTGAAGTAACCACATACTTGTTTAATCACGTCACTTCTTATTACGCAAAGATAAACATCAGCATTTCCTTCTTGTTTTATTCAGGTAGGACGTTGCGCGGTTATCATCTCAAGTGTCACAAAATGTCTTTAATCCCTCTTAAATATGTTTTGTGCTTGCACAGCTCAAAAGATTAAGAAGGTTTCAATTCTAACAGAGTTCCATATATGTATTAGAATCTAATCTACAGGTATGTAATTTAGTAGGAAATTTGTTAGCGATTAAGGAGTGGCATGTTGCTAAAGTGTATTTTGTGAGAACTGTTAGGGTATATATCTACTGGATAATTTGTGTGTATATTCTCATAAATGTACATTTTGTTAGGTTGCTGATAACTATTTTACTAAGATACCATATTTAGTAATATTGTATGACTTTGTGTATATGACAACGAGGACACAGTTTTAATCCTTTTTTTGGAATATTTAGATAAGTTTGAGGAAAAGAGCAAAACTTTTAGCTATAGTGATATAATATATAGAGATAATATTGAAGCATCACTAAAAATTCTTCAGCAAATAACAAACCTCTACTATTATCTCAATTGTAAAGAAATCTTTTGCTAGTAATTGACTAATTTAAGCCGGGTTCCCATATACGTCGCAAGCATCAGTGACAGGATTGCAAGGTTATCGACAGTGAAATAGGGACCTACGGGCTGAGTATCGCTGGTAGTTGCCGGCGGTCATCGCAACATTTTAGCATTGTTCAACCTTTACAAGGGGCTGCACTCAAAACCCGCTTGAAATGCACACTCTGCAGGTGAAGGTCAGCACTCTCGAAACAGCATAGTGAGCCGACATTTTTATGCGATCACAAGTGGTGCAGCTTTATGTGAAGATAAGACGTCAAGCCTAGTGCCTCAATGTCTTTCTGTACGAGATTATTGCCGAGGTGTCGCAGCCGACATAAAAACCAGGCTTTAGGGAACTTTCTAAAAGACTTCAGAACAAGATAGTAATGATGTCTCGATCCGATTACATGCATGTGATGAGAAAAGGTACTTGACTAAGACCTGCTTAAACAAGTTTACAATTAATAAGGAAGCGATTCCAGGAAGAATCAGTATTTTGCATTCACTTGGGCTCCTATTGAGTCAAATTGTTCAATTGAATAATATTTCATGTACCAATAACTCCAAACGGAAACAAAGTTGACCACCCGATAATCTAGTTTGCAAAATGCGTGGACTTGGCCGGTGTTGGACCTCCTTTAAAAGCAATTGATTTCTTTGTTAGCGCAAACACGGGTTGAAGAGTACACAACAAGGACTACTTAAATTGGAGTGAATAGTATTAGTGCACCCTTGGCTCTACAAAGACATATGGTATTACTAAATATATATTTCATCATCAAAATACAGTTAGAGTGTTTTTAGGAAGCTGTAGTTTTACACCTGAATAATTCTTATTTGTTGTAAAGCATAGGGCTTTATCGACTAAAATATGCATCTAGATAGCTGAGAAAAGTCACCAAATAAATGGAAAGGCTGGTAAACAAGGAAAGCTGACTATGTGAAATAGCAGATGGCAAGTTGAAACATTGTTTTGCCACATATGCGATGAATACTGTCGGAATCTGAATTTAGTACTACGGGTGTTAAAGTTTAAGTGAGGCTAGAGGTGGTGCCTTCTAATCGAGCTGAAAGATATGCGGGCTGTGCCCCTCCCTTGTGGAGTTGACGAGCCAGAAAAGGAGAGCAGTGAGGAAGTATTGAAGGCAGGGATAAATGTGGAAAATGTGGTTTCTCTATAACTAGAGTTCTAAACCCGGATAGTTAATACTGCCTAAAATAGAGTTTTTAATGCAGCCTGTTTTAACTTTGAGCATTGTCTTTGCTTTTAACACTATATCAATGACCTATACACACATACACATACACATAAACATACACGTTCACATACACATATACGTACATGTTCACGTACACGTACACGTATATGCGTGTGCGCTCTGCAAAAGAAAAGTTCCTGAATTTATATTGGACTGCTTGAATAAAGAACACAGACATAGAAAACATAGACGCTCTCGTGATTGCAAGGAAACTCGGTCTTCGGTTTTGCAACCAATTCGACAACTCTGAAGTAGACATGTCTCTGTAGAACACAGAGTGCAGCCAATCAGAGCAGAACTGACCGTAAATGTTTAACACTGGCTATTTCCTGCTTGATGGTTGCTCTTCCATTCATTGGGTTCTGAAACACTAAATTCAATGGGTTCTGAATCAATCTATGGGACAAAATGAAAGAAATATTACAATTGCTAGTAATATATTGTCCAAACGCTAGCTTCGGCTTCCAAACTAAATTGAATATGACTGAAGCCATTCAGTTGCTAGCTTTTGGGTTAATACTACTTTGGCTTCCATCCCAACCCAAATTTTCTTTGTCAGAAGCTTTGCATCAACAGCGCAATGGCAAAAGGTCTAAAAGCTAATTTGAACTGGTGTTGAAATAACATTCAGTCATCAATAAAATTAATAAATGGCAAATCTAAAAGTATCCCCAATTTTTCAGCAGTGCAGTGGAATCCCGATGCTATATTTAGTTTTTACTTAAACAATTGGGTACTCAAACAAAAAGGATTCGAGTAAAAAATACATTTATTTTTGAACAGATTTTTGGTGCGCAAATTAGCAGAGTTGAGCCGGAGAACGCCGAGAGAACAAAAAAATCAGAGTTGAGCCAAGCACACTCCTCAGTGAGAGATATTTTATATTGTAAATGAATAGGCTTTTTACAATTGTAAATGAGACTTTTATTGCTTCTCGGTTTTCCATTATACAGGGTCAGGCTTGACGCTATGCATGACGTTAAGCAAAACGTAAAGTAACATAAAGTAGTGAGTGTTCATTTTGAATAGGTTGAGTTGAGCTTGTTGCTCGGTAATTTTGTTATCTTGCAATACAAACTGTGTGTTATCACTTATTCTAATCTTGGTTCATTTTAAACTCGGCCCTTTGCGACGATTTGTTAAAACCTGACTTGCAACAAAATTCACTTTACAGTTATTTAGTATCAAAAGATTTGCCATGTCTTACTCTGCTGTGTTGTAGGTGCAAAATATGTGGTAATGTGATTACAAGCTCTTAAAAGCTCAAAAACGAACAGTTAATCGCTGCCATCTCGAAACTGCATTAGATTAGAACCTCTTTCCAAAACGGCTCAAATGGGACATAGTTGAACGGGATGGGTTCTGTTTACACTTTCATGCAACCTCATTCGTCAAAATATTTTCACAAATATACTTCACTCATTCAATAAAACCATGTCTATGGTCCTTACACGTCTGTTTCATCATCATTGTAATGCTGTCACTTTCAGCACTGATATCTTATAACCTACCATGAAAATGCGTTTAATTTTTTAACCTTAGCTCGGAGTACATATTATTCTCTGATAAACATGACAAGCCCGTTGGTCACCTGTGGTAATCGGAAAAATGCTGCAGAAAATAATTGCGCTGTTTGGCAGGAAGTATATAGGTCACGTGATCAGATTACGATTAGACGATTAGACAAAGCTGAAACAAAACTGTAAAGTAGCGAGCATCTATATTTGATTTGGGCTTTTCGATAAAATCTTAAGTGTTTGTCATAAACTAGTGCTACAAGATGTTTTATATTGAACCTTTTATAATAATTGGCCTTAACAGCTTTGGCCATTGGCCTTGGTCAAAACAATAACCAAATGGATTGAGCACGTAAGAGAAATAAAATGATTCCAATCTACAGCGGTTTCGTGATGACGGCAATTAACTATTCGTTTTTGAGCTTTTAAAAGCTTGTAATCACATTTCCACATAATTTGCACCTACGACACAGCAGAATAAGAAATCATGAATCGTTTGATACCAAATAACTGTAATGTGAATTTTGTTGCAAGTCAACCTTTAAGTGTCTATTTGATTAAGATTGTTAGTGGACTAAAACATAAGATCGTAAGTGGACTAAAACACAAGATCGTAAATGGACTAAAACACAAGATCGTAAATGGACTAAAACATAAGAACGTAAATGGACTAAAACATAAGATTGTAAATAGACTGAAACATACAATCGTAAATAGACTAAAACATAAGATCGTAAATGGACTGAAACATAAGATCGTAAATGGACTAAAACATAAGATTGTAAATGGACTAAAACATACGATCGTAAATGGACTGAAACATAAGATCGTAAATGGACTGAAACATAAGATCGTAAATGGACTAAAACATAAGATCGTAAATGGACTAAAACATACACAGCTCATTAGAGGATATTTTTGTTAGTTATCTACTTTTTGTATTGCTTTAACCTCTAATTTGAAGTCCAAAATTTAGATAAATTTTGCTGTTTAGATACACGTTCTTTTAATATTTCAGGTATTTCTCTTGAGTTGGGGTGAAAATAGATTAGAATATTGTAAGGAAAACTGCTGGCTCCCTTTACTCTCCTCAAGTCAGGTAAACAACAACACTGAGTGTTAAGTGCCAAAGAAATATGTATTTACTAAATGAATATGTAAGTTTATGTACATGACAGGTAGTAAATTACAACTCAAAGCGTGCAGAGAGGGTGTGCATATCACTATGCCAAAATGATCGAATATCCATCGCTTTTTTTAAGTCATCACCCTGTTTGCACATGCGCTTGTCCACAAAAAAGCCGTCATCTTTGTAAAAAACGATCGTCCATTCTTTTGATTAATAGTATTTTTCGGTGTTGTTTTAATACTAAAATAAATAATTTGCAAACAAAAGCATTGTTTGCAATAATTAATTGCAGAAGCTTCGTGTTTTTAACAATAAAAGTTGTCCATAAAGATGGCAGACAACGATAGAATGACTTCACCAAAAACGAAGGATACTTCCTTTTATACTTGTACCTCCATTTTAGGCTCCGGTATTTTTTCCTTCGTTTTACGCTCGAATTCTTTTTCACATTCTGCTCGGTTTCTTTTCAATCGCTCAGTTTCTTCTCAGTAGCCGGAGGGCCCTAACGGAGGCCAGACCTTCCTCAGTGTCTTGAAGACATGGCCCTATGATCATGATGACCAGGAGGCTTATCAATACGGCCCTGGTTACACGCTCTGCCATAAAAATACTTACCATTGTTTCCTAAAGGAAATGGGTTTCAGTTTTCAAACATCTTGGTGCTCGATCACCAAATCTGAATGAATTATGATCGAGCACCAAGGTTTAATTTTACCTGACTTTGACAAGACCTTAGCTAGCTGAAATAATTCAGCATTGCCAGTTGCATAAACCAGATCATAGCCTGATTACGTGCAGACTTGTTCAATTAATTCATACTAAACATGGCCACTGGCTAAACGCCTCACAACCAATGTTTTGCGAAATAAATATTCCTTGACTTACTGTGGCGCCGATTGGGACCTCTATTGTTGGTCCAGGCATCTGGCCGTTGATGGCGATGTACTTTGTTTGGTAGCCGTCTAATGTCGCAACATCTTTTGGCTGTAGAAGTCTTTTTGTTCCATTTGGAGAAGCAAACAGGTGTCCACCCTTCTCCATGTCAACATTCTGTATAAAAAGGATGACTTAAGCATTAATCAGACTCCCTAATTGCTGCTACGTACTACGTACTAGGACTACATGCATAAAAGAGTGTTGAGAATGTACACAAATATATTATGTATTATACTTATACGGTGTATTATATATATATAATATATTATAATATAATATATTATAATATATTACATTATAATACATCATAATATATACTGTATACAGTATATATTATAATACATAATATTAGTATGTAAACTATATACAGTGTATATAATTATATATTATAATAACATATATATTATCTCAGCCAAGTACACTTTCATCTGCACCCCTTGCCCACCTTTTCACAACTAGGAATATTTATGCCTATAGTTATTACACAAGACAATCACATGATATTAGTTTTTACTATAATAAGTATAATAAGAGCCGTGTCTGTCCATCTGTCCGAAGATATACAACGATCGTTACAAGAAAAACCTCTTGCACAGGAGTTATACAGGAGTTGCACAGAAGTTACACAGGAGTTGGACTCAGGTATCTGAGTTCTGCAGCCAAGCGCACTGCTAACAGCACCACCAGACTAGCGGCATCAAGTATAATACAGTATCACAAATTTTGTCTTATACCTTTTGCATGTTTTATGTAAAGGTCTACTTTGCCTTCTCTATGAGTTCCCCAGAGAGTAGTTTTATGAGATTACTAATTGAATTTTTAGAGTTTATTTTCTTCTCTTCAACTCCTCTTTTAGACGTTCCATCAAGTCTTCCATTGCTTCAGGTCAACACATATTTTTAATCAATAGAATTTTTTCAGATAAGAATTTGGATCACAGCCTCCGTTTTTATTGGTTGGCAGTCGAATCCTGATAACCAGAGACCATAATTACAAGATTGTTCTACAGACTTTTAGCAATCTCTTCGGCGCTCAGGGCTATGGAATTAAGATTTTTATACGACCAATTTTTTCTTTTAATAAATTTTAGGGACAGCAAATTAAGTGTAAAACATGTTGAGGCAGTGGTGGAATATAAAAAAGAATGTGTTCACTAGCATATTAGGTGACCTACATGGGCTCTTAGAGGTTAATGTTTTGATTATTAATCATTCCTTTTTAACGATTGTCTGCGATTATTGATTATTGATCTTTTCTTATTAACCATTGAATGTGATCATTGATTATTGATCTTTTCTTATTAACCATTGTGTGTGATTATTGATTACAGATCTTTTCTTATTAACGATTACCTGTGATCACCTTGTTCAAGACAGAAATGGTTGTAAAAACATTTTCACATCTAATTCGCTTGATGACCATTAAGAGTAGTATTCATGAACAGTTCAAAACATTTCTTAGTAGGAGTGGCTCATTGCACTAAAATTATTGCTTTTTTCGCAATGGTTTGAGAAACAACATTCTCGGAGATATTTAAGTTGTATTAGCATTAAACCTAAAGACTTTGACAATCTCATCACAGATATAACTTGTATGATCTTCAGAAATCTAATGTTTGCCTCTGTAGCACACCTGCAGATTCAGTACTACATCAAACCCTCACCTCTAGCTTCAGTACCACCTTTCACCCTTAGATCTAGCTTCAGTACCACCTCTCATCTTCACACCTAGCTATAGTGCCACCTTTCATCCTCGCATTTAGCTTTAGTACCACATCTAACCTCACACCTAGCTTCAATGCCTCTTCTCATCCTCACATATAGCTTTAGTACTACCTCTCACCTTCACACCTAGCTATAGTGCCACCTTTCATCTTCACATTTAGCCTCAGTTCCACATCTATCCTCACATCTAGCTTCAGTACCATTTCTCACCCTCACATTTAGCCTCAGTTCCACATCTAGCCTCACATCTAGCTTCAGTACCACCTCTCATCCTTGCATTTAGCTTCAGTACCATTTCTCACCCTCAGATTTAGCCTCAGTACCACATATATCCTCACATCTAGCCTCAGTACCACCTCTCACCCTCATACTGAGCTTCAGTACCACCTTTCTATTTTTTGAATTGCCTACATATTGGCTCTATCTCTAGTTTCAGTTCTCTACTTTCCCAGCTGCGTCAATCTTTGTTATACCTCAGAGTTGTTGAAAACTGATATACAGTGCTTTCAGAAGTGGTTATCAAAGCATTCTTGCATAAGAAACACTATCCAGTATCCCTTCCGTAGCACTTTTTCTACCTTTTGCTGGGTCTATTTAGCAGTTTTCTTACTAATAGCTTGTTAAACTCTACACTTTTCTTCTAGCAACCTATTTAGCAATACTTTACAATAAATAACAAGTCCTAGTTGATACTATATTCTCTTCAACTGTTACTGTGGCTCAGCAAAACTTCATTTTAGGATCATACAGTGATATTTTTTGTCAAAATGATCCTAAGTTACTATTTTATAATGCACCCACTATTAAATCCTAAATAATATAATTTAGTCATTTTATTAAATTCAAGTGAAACACATGTAAAAAAGTTATTTAATCCGCAAAGGTTTTGATGTGAAAGTAGAGCTGCAATGTTTTTGCAAATTGTGCAAAACCAGTACACTGCCAATTCTCTGCATTATTAGAGATTGTCATGTGTAATAAGTATGAACCAAATTATTCTATAATGCTGCAAGGCTTTCCAGGGGTTCATCTAGTAATGGGTTAGGCTGCAAAGCCAGATAGCTGAGTTCAATTTATGTGCAATCTATTTCCCCCCAATAAATACCCTTAGGGTGGTTGTAGACAGATGAACATAAGAATTGCGGATTTTATTAGCGTATTTTAAAAACTTCCAAACTTTTATTTTCGACCCATGATTGTGTTCTCTTTAGTAGAGTATTTTAACTTTGGTTTCTTTAGTCTACTTCTATTGCTCTCTTATATGTATATAAACTTCCTGTTTGACTTCCTCAAGTTAATACGTAATGACTTTGTTGTTAGGTGAGTGAATAACTTAAAACAAACATAGTAGGTAAACATCTATTGTAAATAACATAATACTTGTTAGCAATACTGTTTGCTCATCAAAACTGAACTTACCTGACACTTAAGATATATGATATGTTTTGCATTAGAGTGACTCACGGCTGATACATACTGGCCCGGATAACAAAAACTTACAGGGAGTGACTATTTGGAGCCTTATATAACCCTTATACAACTTGCCCTCGGAATGACCGAATAACATGCCAGATGGAAATTCACAGAATGACTGACTAGCACGCCAGATGGAGCTTCACAGAATGAATGCCTAAAGTATATCTACTTAACGCTCAGCAAATCACTATAGGAAATCTAAAATTTTTGTATGAGAAGATAACTCTTTCTGTATCAAGCCTTTAGGACAGCCTGAAGGGTTGTACTTAACACAAATTATTCTTGTAGGCTTGTAGTATTCATTGAGACATGTGACTGGAATGTTAAGGTAGATTGTGGCGCTGTTTCATTTTACTTTTGAGAAACCAAAGAAACACAAGCATGATAACCATAGAAAACTACAAAAATATCAATTGTTTACGCTCAACTTTTCCATAGCATGATATGGCACCTCTGAAGATAAAAGCTCAAAAGATAACATAACATATAATAAATTATTACAGGTTTCATAGTTTTTACTCATTTCTCTTTTTTTTAAAGTTGTTGGCTATTCTTCTTTAAAAAATTTTTATTTTGAAGCTGATCAAGCACTCATGGCCAAAATTCTACTCCAGTGTTTTGAAAAATCGCAAAGCCAGCTCCAATCACTGTCAACTCTCACCATACATGTAAAGCTGTAAACATTTTATTAAGCATTCTAGCATTCTAGCAAATACATCCATAAACAAAAAGACTTTCAGTTGGCCCACAGAATGACTTGTTTCTGACAACAAATTCAGGCTCAAAATAGATAATATGGATAGATTAAAAATAACTTGCGGTTGGATTACTTTGTTTTCTTGTTACTCTTTCGCACTACTTTTTAATATGTTGATAATAAAAACTATACATAAATATTTTAAAACATTTTATAAACATCTATGCCAAGTTGAATACCGCTGCCGACTATCAACTGTAGCTATTGCGCTTGTCAGTGCATCTACAGTAGTTACTAAACAATCGGCTCTTGTTCGCCTACCCATTGAACTCCATCTTTATCCGTGTAGAGCATAGACTGCTCCCAAGTCAGCACAAAGGTGAAGTTGTGAACATTTTTGTCAGCGAGTCTAGAATCTCGATAAGATGGCTCTTCCAGCAAAAAACCAAAAGCGCTGAGAGACAAACAGCTCAGCAGTAGTAAATGAGGCATCTTTAAATATAGCCAATGATACACTATGTTCAGTCTTAATGTGAAAGTTGCACCTTCACAATGAATATTTATACTCTATGCCACACCCACTTAGGTGAGTATTGGCATAGACACGCCCACTTTGGTTTAAGGTAGTGACGTATGTATATATAACAGCTCTTAATACTAAGCATGTTCCCATCTATGATTTTATATGATTCTAATATAGTTGTCTTCTCTTACTCCCATCATGCATCTATTATAACAAACTTGTACTGTTGCCGTCTAAAAGTATACGATGTTAAAAATGAAGCTAAAACATAAAATCATTTAATCAATGTGTTCGCATCCTGAACATTACAAAGGTTGACCTAATATTACATACAGTCAAAGAATAAGTTAGGAATTATTATGACTTGTGAGTTCTTTTTGTTAAATAGACTAGAAAAATATAACGAATAGTTTAATTTTGTAATCTTATTATTTTATTAAAGAGTTTATACAATTTTAAAGTCAAGAAAATTTCAAAACTACAAAATTAGTTTGCTAAAGCTGTTCTAGCATAGTTATTTCATTAAAAAGAAACCATTAAAAGATATAAAATAGTAATAAATAATTTAAATTGTTCAAGGTCAAGGTTCAAGGTCAACTAGTGTTATCAATGAATAAAAAGCTGTGGTTTGCATTGTATTATGTAATGTATCATGCAACACCCCCTTTGTTACATGACTAGAAACTAATCCTTAAAGCCAGCATTGGTGAAAATACATGCATATCAATTTGGAAATTTATGATTGCTTTAATAAACCACACTAGCCATTTGTTGACTGCTTATATGATGGTCCTGCGAGGAGAGAGAAATTTTAAGTTTGCCATATTTGTGTTCTGAAACACCTTAAAATCACTTTCTAATTGCATGCATATGCGGCAGGCAATTTCTTCTAAACATTTAGGAGTTTTGCTACCACAAAGATGAGGTAACTGCAACTCGGCAGCTCAGTTTGGCTCCAAGTAAAATGTGGAGCTGAGTGTCAAGTGTACGTCCATACAATGTTGAAGTTCTTCTCTTCAGGTCTCTACTTTGTCCAAATTTTGACCTTCGTAGAGGAAAAAGCCTAGGAGTTATTTCTTTGCTATCTGCTGCAGGAGTGGACAACTTCCTATAAGAGCTTATGCTTATTAAAGCCTGGTTTCCATATGACAACGCAATGATTGTGCGCTACCTAGTGATTGGGTGCAATGCATTTCTTGGGCTGCGATGCAGTGTTTCCATGGCGCGGAGGAGCCATGCTTGCATTGGACAGGGTGGATAATTTCCTTACTTTTTTGTTAGAGAGATCGAGCTCTTCGGAAAACGGCCCTCTGTTTGAATTGTGGGATAGGTTGAAAAGGTCGAGCGGTGTATTGTGGGATACATCATTGTGCGCACTCATCGCAAGGATCCATTCTGTTGGATCCTTGCGATCAGGGTATGCACATCGCACGATCGTCGTGCGTTGACGTTTCCCCATCACAGCCAGCCTACGCACGACGTTGTGAGCCTTGATGCGCGCCTCGTGCTATCATATAGAAACCAGACTTTAGCAGCTTACCTGCCACACTACTGTAACCTGCTCTTGTATAATTGCTGCTGTGCTATGCTAGCTATGTAGTTTACATAGCTGCCTTTTACTGGCTTAACAAGTAGACAAGGGACCCGACTTCCCTGATAAGCAGTAATATGCATAACTTTTAGGATAAACCAAAAAGAATGTTATTCATGTTTTCTCTGCTGGTAACATTCCTTACAGCGCTTTATGTATTTCACATATTTATCCATAGGTTGTAGGTGCTTGCAAAAACACTTATTCTACAACAGGTTGAGATGACTCGCATAGACAAAACAGCAATGTACTGCAAGTAGTAAAGCTTTTCTAGAGCCTAGTCACTCACGATTCTATAGTAAGGAGAGAGCAGGTATGAATGCACCACTGCTCTCTCCTCACCATTCTAAAAAGCACCGAACTTAGGTAATCTAAAGGTTTTATAAGAGCTTTTGAAAAATAGCTACAAGTACCTAACTAGTCACTGGAAAGTGTAAATCAAAGGAGTCATCCAATCATGCAGCTTGTTACATTATTCATGTAGTGGTTGATGGTTATATGAAGATTACCTAGTATTTCATTACTTATCGTAATTGTTTATATTATTATTTATTTTTAAAGTTGTATTTAGAATATATTGTCATTTTACAGTTACAGTAATAGATATTAAAAGCTGGGAATAATCATCCGATCACTGCATCTTTCATTTGAATATTTCTGCTTCTCACTAGATATGATTACCTATTTAGTAGGAGTTAACCTCTCTTTGTGTTTGTAACATGAAAAGGCAAGGTTCATCATACAATAGTTTTTGAAATACATATTCAAAGGAAATGCTTTTAAGTATTTATATAAGTGATTATGCTTGTGATGAGAAATTGTTTCACAGGTTATAATAGGTCTGTTAAAAACTTGGTAGATGTTTTATGTTTATAAAATTCATTACATGATGCGCAGCGTTGAAGTCTGCAATGATACATCTGACGTAAATTTACTCACTGTATGTTAGTAAAGCCAGATGATACATTTTACAATGCAGGACTGGATAATTTAGGATAATTTTCGAATAATGCTTATGTTAAAGAAGAAAAAATCAGAATAGAATGATATTTCTAATATAGAAAATTGCCCATATTCATATTCTGAAATTTCAACTCGGTTAAAAGGCGGTCTCATTAAGCAAGAAATCTCCACAACCAGGAAATCCATTAGGAACATCTACTGTTTCTCCAGCAATGTCATAGATCATAGCCATGCCTACAAGTCAAATCTTATTTCATTCTTCTCAATTCAATTTATGCCACACTGAGATATTTCTAAATGACATGTTTGCTCTTCACACTCTAAAGGTCTATAACTCATTCTACACATGTAGGTAAGTCATGCCTATAGTGTTGAGGCATCATTGCATTTCAATACAAGCAATAAAATAGAAAAAAACTGCTTTTATAAACTCCTTTGTTAGAGAATATCTCTAAAGATACCTATTTAAGGAATTGTCTTACCCTCATGCAGATGCTCCGCCTGGTGACAATGAGCCATCCAGTAGCCAGGGTTGTCTGTGAATACTCTTATAATAGCGTAACCACCTACAGGGATTAGCACGGTATCCTTTAAGGGTGGTCTGTCTACCGCCACATCTCCGAGTGTTGAGTTTATCCAGCGAGCATCATGACAGAAATGATTGGAGCAGGTAATGTCCCTGTTAACTGTTTAAAGTACAAATTAGTATGAATGAAAATGTTAATAACCACCTAGTTGATCTTTAAACTCATAAAGTCTCTCAGGTTTTTAGAGGAGCCTCTTCCTCTGAGACTATTTGCTTTGCTTATTCTCACTTCTTAGTTTATCTATGCTAAGTGTTTATTTCACTTCAATTAAAGGTTGCAAGATCTTTTATGGTTTGTTTCTTTGTTTTTCACATGACAATTACAGGTTTCCAATTTAATTCAACTTACGTGATATGAACAAATTGCATACAACCACTACCTGTTCATTTGCTTGTCATTGTGTCTGACTGTTTGTTTGTCATTGTGTGTCTGTCTGTTCGTTTGTTTGTCATTGTGTCTGTATGTTTGTCAGTTTGTCATTGTGTCTGCCTGTTCGTCTGTTTGTCATTGTGTCTGTCTGTTCGTCTGTTCGTCATTGTGTGTCTGTCTGTTTGTTTGTCATTGTGTGTCTGTCTGTTTGTCTGTTTGTCATTGTGTCTGTCTGTTCGTCTGTTTGTCATTGTGTGTCTGTGTGGCTGTTAATGTCTGCGCGTGTGTGTCCATCAGTGTGCACACACGTTTTTACATTTTTGCCTCATCTCATCTAAATTTCACATTCATATGCTCCATGCCTTCCATCATTTTGCCGAGAATTTTTGGTTTCAGAACTCCGCCTGGTTTCTGAAAACCAACCTACTAAACAACCACCTGCCTCTAAACATCCAAACATCTGAATGCACATGAAAGAAATGCAGGCATCGCTGGTCCTACTGCTAGTTATTAATAAATATATTTATTGTTTTCAACAAACTACTCTAAGTGCAGCTGATTATACCATGCATATAATTAGTACCTTTAGTTTGTAAAGATTCTGGAAGGCATAACTATGCTCATAGTATCTTAGCGATATCACAAAGAATAGTAACTACTAGATTAAGACTTTCATAGCCTTTAAGGAATGAGAGTACTATAATGCTTTTTAAATTATATTCAACTTACATTTTAATAATTTAATAGTAACTTAATATCTAGTTTATATAGTATATATCACACATGTACAAATTTTTATACAGTTTGTTAATTAATATTGATGTGTTGTTTTTTGTTTTTAGCTCTTCAGACTTTTCATCCAAAAATGAATATTTTTCTGAAATGATGAAGGAATTCAGGTCCATAGTTTTAGAGTTGTCTACACATTGAAATAATATGTCAAATGAAAGTCTAGTTGAAGCAAGCTAGTGTTGAGCCATAAAGTAGCTAATAATCCTCAGATATCATGAGAGACAAGTAAACCTCTCAAAACTAACAAAACAATCTCATTCTTTTATATAAGCAAGGAAAAACTTTAAAACCTTCAAATTCAAATTTTTTGGAGAGTTAAGCTAATAATTGTTTCATACATTACAAGAAAATGTCAAACTTATAGTAATTCCATTAAGAAGAGCGTACATAAGAAACTAGCACTATCAACTACTGTATGTTAGTCCCAGGCAATACCCCATTTATTCTAAGTTTCCTGATGCTGATGTAAAGTCGATGCTGGTATGTTAGTACGAGTAGAACATCTGTTCTATTTCTTAATAATGGGTTCCCTTATGTTCCGCTTATACTACCATCCCAATGTTGCATGAAAAAAAACCCAGAATAAATGTGATTTGTAAGACTATTGTCTGCATAAATGTGTTTCTAGCTACTGACCCAAAAGGAACAGTCTGTGGAGCCTAAAAGGATTGTGTCAGGGAAACTTGTATGTCCTGCGTATGGATTATGCGCCGCTTGCTTTCCATAAAAGGCATAAAAGACTCACGTGTTGACATGATAAGTCCAGATTTGTCATCTTTTGGTGGGTAGACAACTCTCAACACAGCAAATCTGTATCCGTGCATGTGCCAAGTGTGAATGAAATGTTTAAGTACATGATGCACGACGACTATCTGTATGATTTGCTGTAATATTTAAATCGGCGTTCATGCATCTGTCAACAAAGACCAGCCTTTTAAGAAAAAAGCAATGTGTTCGCTACAGTCATGTGACTTACATTTGGAGGTAGACTTTGTACATGAGTGCAAGAACAGCCTTCAGAATTGCAAGTTTGTTCATTACATTTAATTCCTGAAGTTCTGTAATCTTTCTGGTACAGCGGCGAAGGAGGTAAGACTAGAGTACGCCCGTTGAGAGAATCTCCGGCCATGTAGCTGTAGGCTATGAAATGCTCACTAATGTTGCTTCCTCTACAGTCATAATGTTTGCTGATAGATTCATCAAGGCATAGAGGTTGCCTAACAGCCACAACTCATAAATTCATCAAGGGTATAAAGTCCCCTAGTCAGGCTCACTTAAAGAGTCTGTTAAAACCTGTATGACAAGAGTGCTAAGGGGTTCACGAGGTAGTTAATAGGCAGTATATGAGATTCCAGTAGTAGCAGCCTTTTCAAAGGCATTTATATTAAGTTAGCTGTTTTACTACATTACATCAAAGTAGATTAATAAACAAGATTAGTCCGTGTTTGTCTAGTCCGCTTTAAAATAAAATAAGCACTTTCAAAAACATTTTTATTGCATCAGTAGTTGAAACAGATTGGTAAGCAGGATTAATTATGTCGTCGCCTGTCGTCGCCTGTCGTCGTCGTCGTTTCCAGCAAAAGCAATTAAAATATACGAACGAAAAATCCGCTTTGAGTTGGTTTAGAAATCACAAAAACTGCAAATACAAGTTTGTAAACAGGTGCACCTAACCACAAGGCTAAGCCGTTCATATCGTGTTCCTCGCTCGTACCATATACACATGTCGGTACTCAGTATCTTTTTGCGCGATTGCATGTGCTAATCGCACACTTTTAATTATTGCTTAATATTACTTTTTGCATTTGTTATTTTGTTTAAAATTTTTGAAAACTAAATTTTTGCTACCATTACCCATTTTTTAATTTGTAATTTTAAAATGTGCCATTTCAATTTCAAATATACTGTTACACTCATTTTCTGGGTTTTCCTAGGGTTCGGTTGTTAAGTATGTCAAAGCAAAATACTTTTCTTATGAACATTTGTATTATCTCGAGTAGGAATAGCTTCTACATTCTCTCTCCATTCGGTCAGAAAAAGTACCAGATAAGAACAGTTCGCCATCTCATTTTTAATTTTGTACCATTATCGCCGTATTCAAAGTTTTGATGGATAGCTTCTGCTGCAACGGTAACCTTTATTATACACACACTTCTATACACTAATTTTTATTAATAATTCAACACATTCAGAATTTTTATTTTTTTTTTCAAGTTCGTATTAAATGTATCATCACCAAATACTTTTTTTTAGTAATCATAGCAAAACAGACTTAATTTAGCCATTACCTGCTAATTATTTCACAATTATATTCAAACATTATTACTGTTGTTCTATTTGATTTCTCTATTTATTTGACCTGCACATTTGAAAGTTACAGTTGTTTGACAAAGTTGGAAAAATCGTAACACTTGCTTTATTTTTTCTTAATTTACTTAACCTGTATGAAACACTTTTTTCATGATATGAAATTGGAAAGTTATAATGGCAACTGCTGTTATATGTTAATTAAAAATAAATCTTCAGTGCAAAGATTTTTAGTACCCGGGCAATGCCGGGCATTTGTCTAGTCTCATATAAACACTAACCTGAGCAGAGAAATCTCAGTACTATGGTAGGAAGTGGAGTGCAGTGAAGAGATTGGTATACACCTCCAACCAGGAGCTGTACTAAAAGGACAGTTGAGAGCCACGCAAGGATTGTCCGTCAGACATTTCGTCGCTTCAGATGTTGGATCTAGTGTTAAGCGTTCATAGGAGAGAATGGATTTGCCCAAAGGAGTTTGACTTTTGTGAGGTGCTCTGTATCTCACCCAGTAACTCCCTATAAGGTATCAGCAGACAAGTGTATACAAATACCTGAGTTTATGGAGCGAGGGACATAGCAGGTAGTCAGTGACAGCAGCAAATCCATCAGACAGCAAAGAGCTGAGCTAAAGTGAGATCCATATTAGCCACATGTTATTCAGTATTGTCAGTGTATAAGAAATATAATAATCAAAGTATCTATACCATGTTATATACTGTGTTTTCATGTTTCAAATAAGACTGGAGTTGTCCACTGCTGACGAATTTGCATCCTACCGTTTTAACAATTTAGAGTTGCAGCGGTAGGATGATATGTTTATACATCTTTCTAAGACTCCCACAGTATCCCTCAAAAAAATGTTAAAGTAGACTCTCTTTTGGGTCCCACTGACTTTTAAATTCCTGTGTGGTCAACCAATTGCGCTAAGCCACAGTATATGATCATAATTGATCGCAAAGCTGAAGTATTTTACCTTCACTAAAAAACTTAGCTACCCTAAGACACTTATGTATTTGCCTCATCTAACCTTTGCGTTTTTGCGGAGTCATCCTCTCGCAAAAATTTCATGTGCGAAACTAAACTATCATATTGAATGAGCGAAAATGCGAAATTAAATAGCTTTGTTCATTGATAGTCAGGCCTGTATTCACTGGTTGCAAGTTGGGGCGGCTAATGTTAGGCGACTAGTTCTGACCACCTATGGGTGTGGAAGAGGGCGGTGTAAGCCCCCAACAGGTTTCTCTCATGTAGGGCCTCAGCCGAGCCTCTCATGCGAAGTTTTAAAATTTTTTATCGGAAAATATCAACATTTTTCTAGTTTTTGAGATTTGTTTTGTTTTAGGTGATGTGACTGACGAGACGTTTTAAAATTAAAATAGGCAAAACTTGACAGTTAAAACGCTCAGAAAAAAGACATCTTTTTCTTTTGAGCGTTTTAACAAAGATCAATTTTGCGGATTTTATTTTAAGTTCATTCAGAGGTTTTTACGCTTTTGCTGGGACAATGGCTAAGCGGGTGTTTGGTAAAACTTGATCCTTTGCAAACCTTTATAAAAGTTGTTAAAAAGAATATTTTGCCGCTGATGATGATAATAATGATGCCTAAGAACTACTAAAAGTTGATGTTTGTCTCTATGGCTTGGAATGAAGTGATATTCTACAGCGATAAAAACTGTGTCCTTGGCCGTTGGGCAAATAAATTTTCGAATAAATGATGTTGAGGTCAAGTTATCTGAAGCAATTTATCATTGTGCTGGAACTGACCAAACAAATCCTTTCGAGTTAACCTTGTGTTTGAGATGAAATGTTACATTTTATCCGATGGCGAGTTATCCGAGTTTGACTGTACTTAGCCGTGAAAAATTCCCAAAAAAGTTGGGGCGGCTCAGCCAGCCGCCCCAGGGAATACGGGCCTGTTGATAGTCCAAGAAACAAATGGCATCAAGCGATCAAATTGCATTATCGACCTTGCCCACGCCATTCTACCTGCGGTTCACAATTACAAACTAGTCGCAATTTGAAATTTTTCTTTATCGGTGAACTGGACCTGAGGAATCTAATGTTTGTTCCAATGCATTTATTTTCACATCACTATATTTTCGCACTCATCAGAGCTGCGAAATTAAGTTGCTGCAAAATTTTACTCTGTATGCTACTCACGAAATTAAATACTAGCGAAATATAAGTGTCTTAGGGTATGTACGGTCGATTCGAATCAATCAGCAGTGAAAGATTTTATGATGGCAATAATACTCTTTTAGCAAATGCATGTGCACAAATTTAGCAAAGCGAACTGGTTTCACATGAGTTTGAATTTGACCGCTTCTACGATTGTAAGTGCGAGAAACTGCAAACCCATTTACAGCGGGAAAATGCAGGGATAGAAAAATTGTCTTTCTTTGTAAACTTAATGAAACTCTCACACTTTGTCACTCAAAATCTTTTAGCGCGAGTGCAGTAGACATCTGTCGAATAGTTTAACTTTTTAACACTGAAGATATTTTCTATGGAAAAATATTTGCAGAGGACCTTCTCTAAGCAATGGTCCCAGCTACATACATGTATATGATAAATGCTAGATAGACTGGAATTAGTTGTATTGAATAATGGCATAGCAAGAAGTGTTCTCATTTGATAACTATGACTTCACCTGACATTTTCCAAGCAGTAATAAGAGCATCTACTCTCTCTCCAATAGCCAGAAACACCGAGTCCACTATAACAGGCTCTACCTCTGAGCTGTCAGTACCAATAACTGTCATCTTGTGGTTGTCTATTGACACCTGAAAAGCAAAAGATATAATGAAGTGAAGGAGGCTGTGCCACAATCTACTATTATTACATTTTCTTCATTCGAATACATTTGCTAAATTTGTGTGAAAGCATTTGCTGTGAAAGTACTTTGACATCATAAAAACGCTCACTCCTGATAGACTTGAATTGATAATATTTGGCTAAGCTCTCCCCACTGGAAGTAAAAAAATTCAGCAAACAACCACATGGATCTCTGCTACGAAAACTTTCTGCTATTACTTACTATTGTTTCAGTTTGAATTTTTGCCTTCACTATAACATTTACATGCAAAGGATAAGTTGCTCGTATAAAGATTTTCAAATAATTTCTTTTTAGCGCAACTAGTTGAAACATGAATTGAAAAATGACCTTGACCTAAAAGCCAATCTACTTTAACAAGATTTGTTTCAAGGGATACATCACAAATCTTGGAAAAATCTATGGTGCAATGCCGAATCGCTGAACTGGTAAGAGTTGAACTCGTCAGCAGCAGGCAACTCCAAATTAGTTCAAAGCATGAAAACAGTGTATTTGAATTTTCAACAACTGAAACATCATGAAACAATTTTTTGAACTAGACTACCTCAATCATGTTGTCGAAGCCTGTATTGATAAACCTGAACAGATACTGCTGTCCAGAGGTGACCTTATGAACTGTCAGCGGTGCTGAGTTATTGTTAAACCGGCCTCGTCCATTGATAAGGAAAGAGTCAGACTTTAGATCTCCGACATCTTCCTCTGCCAAGTCATCATATCTGTCAGGAATCGCTGCCAAAATGGGCAAGGGAGCAGTAATCTTTAGGCTTGTACTTGTCTCCCTTTTTAATGCAAGTTCAATGATATAATAAAACGAATCTGGTCATCAAAGTTTATTTTGTTAAGAAAAGTTAGGTTGCCATCAACTTTTGCCACATTCTTGTAACAATGAGTGCATTTATTAATAAAGTTATTCTAACAATGTATAGAAATTTTATATATAATTATATTATGTATATATTATATATATCAAATATAATATATTACATGTTATATCTTATATATAATGTGTATAACAAAATATATAATATTTATAATACTATTATATAATACTATAAAAGATATATTATATATACATGTAAATGCAATGCAACTGAATTTGTTCATTTGCTCTGGCCAGGAGCACGAACAATTGTTACTACTATAAACTAGAAACAATGGATGCACAACAGGGATGCAAAAGAAATAATGAGTGAGTTGATGCCCATCTGTGAAGTATTGAAAAAAAAGAAAATTATCAAAAATTAAAAATGGCCTACTATTTATCCATTTCATCCCTATGCAGCTGGAATCAATATTACGGTACTTTACTCCAAAACTCACGTCTATACAGAGCTATTCCATCTTCTGGACCATAAAGGTCTGTGGCAAACTGATCAGAGTCCATGTGAAGCCAGTCATGAATTTGAACTGTGAATGATGGAAAGGAAGGTCTAGACGTGTCATGAACTATCAGAGCTCCAAACAACCCGTCCATCCTCTGCATGTCCAGGTGCGAGTGATACCAAAAAGTTCCAGCAAGATCCGCAACAAATCTGTCAATCAAATACAAGAAAAGTTATACATAATATATACAACAGTTGGCCAATAATGTATTTTCTTACCATACAGTAGCATACTGTATGATGCCTCTAGTAATATATACATAATATATACACCAGTAGGTCTAAAACATGTTTATTAGTATAAAGTAGTCTACTATATACTCTCCCTAATGTTGTACACTTTATGTATATAAATTTAAGTGACTGTTTGTCTGTAATATGTTCAATTATAACGATTAAGGTACGCATGTTTAAATTACTAAGAATAAAAAAGTCCACCACTCCTGTTCAGAGCCTAACACAACATAAGCCCATCATCACATGTTCAAACTATAGCACCGCAATTATTATGCCATCACATGCTCAGAGTATAACACCACAATTAGAACACCATCATATGTTTAGAAACTAACACAACAATAAGTCCATCATCACATGCTCAGAGTGTAACACCACAATTAGTATACCATCACATACTCAAATTACAACACAACATATTCATGATTACATGCTCAGATTGCAACACAGCAATCAAGTCATCACCACATGTTCAGGGTATAACACAGCAATCAAGTCATCACCACACGTTCAGGGTATAACACAGCAATCAAGTCATCACCACATGTTCAGGGTATAACACAGCAATCAAGTCATCACCACATGTTCAGGGTATAACACAGCAATCAAGTCATCACCACATATTCAGGGTATAACACAATAACCAATATATCACCACATATTCAGGGTATAACACAATAACCAATATATCATCACATATTCAGGGTATAACACAATAACCAATATATCACCACATATTCAGGGTATAACACAATAACCAATATATCACCACATATTCAGAGTATAACACAATAACCAATATATCATCACATGTTCAGAGTATAACACAATAACCAATATATCATCACATATTCAGAGTATAACACAATAACCAATATATCACCACATATTCAGGGTATAACACAATAACCAATATATCATCACATATTCAGATTATAACGCAATAATCAATATATCACCACATATTCAGGGTATAACACAATAACCAATATATCATCACATATTCAGGGTATAACACAATAACCAATATATCACCACATATTCAGGGTATAACACAATAACCAATATATCATCACATATTCAGATTATAATGCAATAATCAATATATCACCACATATTCAGGGTATAACACAATAACCAATATATCATCACATATTCAGGGTATAACACAATAACCAATATATCACCACATATTCAGGGTATAACACAATAACCAATATATCACCACATATTCAGGGTATAACACAATAACCAATATATCACCACATATTCAGGGTATAACACAATAATCAATATATCACCACATGTTCAGGGTATAACACAATAACCAATATATCACCACATATTCAGAGTATAACACAATAACCAATATATCATCACATGTTCAGAGTATAACACAATAACCAATATATCATCACATATTCAGAGTATAACACAATAACCAATATATCACCACATATTCAGGGTATAACACAATAACCAATATATCATCACATATTCAGATTATAACGCAATAATCAATATATCACCACATATTCAGGGTATAACACAATAACCAATATATCATCACATATTCAGGGTATAACACAATAACCAATATATCATCACATGTTCAGGGTATAACACAATAACCAATATATCATCACATATTCAGAGCACAACACAAGCTTACTTAACATGAATATTTATAGCTTTTCGTAATCTTAGCTTAAATTTCACAATTTCCTAAACTATTAATATTGGGAATGATCCACCCAAAACTATGGCACGCATAATCGGAAACAACACGTACTGGTAATTCATTTGTTGTTTTGGGTAGCAAGTAAATGTACTGATGTTTACACATTGGCTGCTGATTTATGCTTCAGGTTATGTGTATTTCTTAGAATTCAACTATAATTTATGGAGAAGAAAAATGCAATTAAATGAGAGCCTGGCCTGGGTATACAACCTTCACCCCAGCATGACAGTCTTGTTGAATATGTTAGTCATGGATTAAAGAACTCACTTCTTCATTTTCTCATAAGATTCTATTTCTGGTGATAGGAAGAAATGAAACTAATGATTTTCATAAGAAAGGAGGCCTTTTAAAAACAAAAACTATGTACTAGCAATTAATAAATGAAAATATCATTGAAAGAGGTAGAAAAGATTGAAACGATGTATTCCCAGGTAGCTAGTGAGTGTGTTTATCTAAGTACTTATAAGTGAAGGTGCTGCCGGGTGTGTTTATTTGAGTACTTATAAGTGAAGGTGCTGACGGGTGTGTTTATCTAAGTACTTATAAGTGAATGTGCTGCTGGGTGTGTTTATCTAAGTACTTATAAGTGAATGTGCTGCTGGGTGTGTTTATCTAAGTACTTATAAGTGAAGGTGCTGCCGGGTGTGTTTATCTGAGTACTTATAAGTGAAGGTGCTGCCGGGTGTGTTTATCTAAGTACTTATAAGTGAAGGTGCTGCTGGGTGTGTTTATCTAAGTACTTATAAGTGAAGGTGCTGCTGGGTGTGTTTATCTAAGTACTTATAAGTGAAGGTGCTGCCGGGTGTATTTATCTAAGTACTTATAAGTGACGGTGCTGCTGGGTGTGTTTATCTAAGTACTTATAAGTGAAAGTGCTGCTGGGTGTGTTTATCTAAGTACTTATAAGTGAAGGTGCTGCTGGGTGTGTTTATCTAAGTACTTATAAGTGAATGTGCTGCTGGGTGTGTTTATCTAAGTACTTATAAGTGAATGTGCTGCTGGGTGGAATAGGACATTGTGAGACATAAGCTGTTCCATCAGACCACTGAGTGTTTCGCTGCCTTAATCCATGCCAGTGGATCGTTGCACTGTCTGTTAGCAATTTGTTCTTAACTTTCACGTAAACCTACAGAAAAAGACACATGAGCTGAGACTCTGACACAGTACCAATGTAAGATGTCCAGAGCGGCAATAGCCCAGCAACTTAGTCAGTCGAACATTAAAATTACGAATCACTATAAATGTTGCGATGCCCCAGCATTTTTCTATTAAATCTATATATATATATACTAGAAATTCTCCTGTCATACAGCCCACGACCTGATAATAGAATAAGTGATAATGGAAAAAAAAGGGTAGTGCTGGTTGTTGAAAAAATAGTTATCAACAGGAATTGACAGAGTATAGTGTAAATGAAAGTTGTTCGAAATAATATAAAATAAGCTGGAGATAGCACGACTTCAAAAAGGAAATTCTAGTAATCTAGGAATTTGACAGGAGAACTTGTTTGCACGTATGACATAATTGTATTTGAGCATTGTATGTAATGAAATGTTTTTCATTACATCCAGTACATGTGAGCTGTGATATGTTGTCAAGTCTGCCTAGAAAGTTGTTACGCAGTTCTTGATAATCAGGACAATCTAAAGATTGAAAATGAGGAGTATGATGAAGGGGGCAGCATTTGGAGGAGCGATATTGTTTTGTGCAAAACTTTCATGATCAATGATGTCCATAAAATCATGATCATCACCTGGAAACAAAGAGGCTGCCAAGATCATGTCATTTACATCGCCTACAACATCTACTAAAGAATTCTCTGAATCAGATTAGTTGTTGTTATTAATTTGAGTAGCTTGTTGTTGAACATTAGCATTTGATGCTGATGGTTGCTGTGAGGACCTTCAATTTATCCTCCTATTGAGCTGTAATAATTGAGAGATACGTGGGCGGCCACTGCGTCGGCCACGACGTGGTCTTCTGGAAAGTTGTATGTCCATAGTAGTTGTCAAGTTGTTTTGAAATTAAATTCAAAAATTCAATTATGCAAAGCAAAAGGCTGTAAAAATCACACCTAATCCACTACTATCTCAAACCTATGTTTACAACAATAAAATGAATATCAATTAAAGCTGTAGGCCTAACCTACTGTAATTTATGTAATTTAACAGCAATAAGGAAATATGTTTATTATATCTCTGAAATGCAAAATTAGAAGTAAAATGGCAACTGCTGAGTAATAAACACAGTGTGAAAGTTGGTTGTGTTGAATGTAGAATGGTTTTGATAGCGATCTTTAACAGAAAGCAAGTCTGAGCGTTCACGCGTCTGAAAGTTTTCTGCAAACCAGAGTGAAATAAAAAAATGTTCTCGTCATAAAGGGGCATTGTAGTTCAGCCCTAGCTTGTACATAAGATGTAAAAAATTTTGGTTAACGTTTTAAATAATTTAATGAAACCTTCGGTAATTTAAAAAAACAGGCTGACAAAACTGTGTACTGCAATTTCGTACCTGTAAATCGGTCTAAGCCTCAAACGGTCTACATTTATTACAAAAACCTGCGAATAAATAAATTTGAGTAAATATTCTTATAATTAAATCTCATAATTATTTTATAAAATGAACAATTATTCTTATAATTAAATATTTTTGCAAGATATGAAAAACGGAAAAATATTAGAAACCTTCGGCAATTAGACAATGCTATAGACTGGTGAATAGTAAATGCGCCTTGCCTAATAGTAGTTCTATTATCTGTCGCACGGCTTTATTGGGGTATCGTTGGCCGGTCTTAAATTTGATTAAAATAGCTTGTCAAGTTTTTTTATTGCAAATTTAGGCCAAATTAATCTGCCTATTTGTGTATAATCTTGTCAGATGGGTAAGGTTTAGGATATTGTCTACAAATAATAAAGACTTGTTTACATATTTAAATAGAATTATATGTGTTTTGTATCGTTATTATACTTAAAAGACTCTATTGAAAAATGGTTAAATTTGTTGATGAGATTTCGGTACAAGGGTTTGCGAAGATGTTGATGAATAATTTTCGTGAGTTGTGTCCACATGCATTTATTATAGACCTCCCAAACAATTGCTCCACTCGTGTTTGGTTTTGGGAGAAACCTCGAAACTTGTCATCATTCGTCTGTTGTTCGACCTGTCCAGCTACAGCTGATTATTATCTAGCAATGAAAAATCCGTATCGCAAAATATTTGATCTCAAAACCTCCTGTTCATCAGTCGATTACCTAACCTATTGAGTTATGCAAGTTGCAACAGATTCCTTGGTGATATGAGCTGTTATCTTAATAAAAACATGCCTAGCAACTTTGCATTACATTCTGCCCAACATCACTAAAGCTTGCTCTCACAGCTCTTATTAGTAAGTTTAGCAATACGGATACTAGCTTACTTAAATTAGCCATTGGCAATGTGCCAAGCTGATGGCGGGGGAGGGGGGGGCCCTACATTGATTGCCTTTGTTTATAAGCTGCTTTTAATACCCACACAACACTGGGTGTTTGGCTAGAATATATGTATATATATAGATCTGTGTTTTTCATCCGTGTGTCAATTCAAAACAATTTAATCTAGCAACGGGAACCCAGTTTACCCCGAATATGAACTCGAAACCACCAGTTCTGCAAACAGGTGTGCTATCCATTACATTACGCTGTTTTTGTCATACTATGGAATACTTGTGCACATGCTTATGCAGCAGAATTATGCATACTTGCGCAATGATGTTTGATACTTAACATAATGAATATAAACAATTAACGATTATCAGCAAATTGGCTTCAGAAGCCACTGCTTATAACAATTACGTTATGTATATATCTAAATATCTAATATAAATCTAATATAAATGGCTTCAGAAACCATTTATATTAGATTTATATTAGCACAAGTTACTCAAGCTTATTGAGTAAGGAAACTTAATCAATGGCAACTAAATTTAGCAAATAATGCTTAATTTTAATGCCGTGTTTGTCTGAAACCACTTTTGGAGATTAGAAAAAAGTTTTCTTGAACAGTACATGAACTTATGAAGTTTAGCTTAGAAGCCCAACACAGTAATACTTGCACCTATCAACTGCATTCCATTATCTCTTAATAATTGTGCGCATTAGTATTTCATGTGCTTAGTCAGCACACCTGATGATCTTTCACACTAGACTGTCAGGATAATAGTAGCAGTAAAATATTTGAATCTTTAGCCCAGCATTTAGCGCAGCAGGTCATTTGAGGTTTTTTGAAGTACAAGCGGTTTATTTAAAACTAGTAACATTGAGAATAGCAGAAGTAATACATTCTGTTAGACTACTAACATGCTAGCTGAGTATATTGCATCTATGATTCAGTTAGACTACTAACATGCTAGCTGGATATATTGCATCTATGATTCTGTTAGACTACTAACATGTTAGCTGAGTATATTGCATCTATGATTCTGTTAGACTACCAACATGCTAGCTGAGTATATTGCATCTATGGTTCTGTTAGACTACTAACATGCTAGCTTAGAATATTGCATCTATGATTCTGTTAGACTACTAACACGCTATCTGAGTATATTGCATCTATGATTCTGTTAGACTACTAACATGCTAGCTGAGTATATTGCATCTATGATTCAGTTAGACTACTAACATGCTATCTGAGTATATTGCATCTATGGTTCTGTTAGACTACTAACATGCTAGCTGAGTATACTGCATCTATGATTCTGTTAGACTACTAACATGCTAGCTGAGTATATTGCATCTATGATTCAGTTAGACTACTAACATGCTAGCTTAGAATATTGCATCTATGATTCTGTTAGACTACTAACACGCTATCTGAGTATATTGCATCTATGATTCTGTTAGACTACTAACATGCTAGCTGAGTATATTGCATCTATGATTCAGTTAGACTACTAACATGCTATCTGAGTATATTGCATCTATGGTTCAGTTAGACTACTAACATGCTATCTGAGTATATTGCATCTATGATTCTGTTAGACTACTAACACGCTATCTGAGTATATTGCATCTATGGTTCTGTTAGACTACTAACATGCTAGCTGAGTATATTGCATCTATGGTTCTGTTAGACTACTAACATGCTAGCTGAGTATATTTTGTTTATGGCAAGTGTTTGAGATACCAGTTAAAAATAGTTGCAGCTACTAAAAAGTTTGCATCGGTCATCATAAAATGGTGTTTGATTGAAACTGGCTGTTACAGAAATGATCTTGAAGGCTTACCGTGGCTCCCAGAGGCACTTCAATGGTTGGTCCGGGTATCTGACCGTTGATGGCGATATACTTTGTCTGAAATCCATCTAGTGTCACCACATTTGCTGGTTCTAGCAAAGTTCTTGTTCCATTTAGTGAGGCATACAGATGCCCGCCTTTTTCTAAGTCAACATTCTGAGAACATAGTGTAGTACTATGTTAAAATGTTTGTTTTTCATGTTTTTTGCGTTTTTCGTCGACAGAGGTAGTGGAAGACAAGACAAACGCTTCTGATATTGCAGCAGCTACCCATTTTTCTTACAGTCGTATCAAGTACAATATCTTTTTATACTTCTATGACTCCACTGATCTACCGCAAGCTAGCCATGATAATGCACATGTAAATAGGAAGAAAACTTAACTATGGTCATGGTGAACAGGAGTGACATGAACGAGAGATCTTTCTCTAGATATTTCATATCTATAAAATGCTCTCGAAGAAGATTGTTTACCCAAATACCAGTATGGAAAGCTAAGGAGTTTGAAGAATAGCGGCTATTGTTCCTAAAGAGCACATGGGCTATTGTTCCTACAATGTACAGAGGCTATTGTTCATAAAGGGTACACAGCCTATTATTCTTAAAGGTTACACAGGCTATTGTTCATAAAGGGTACACAGGCTATTGTTCTTAATGGGTACACAGTCTATTGTTTTAAATAGTGCACAAGCTATTGTTGCAGAGGGTACTCAGATTATTGTTCTTTACGAGTACACAGGCTATTTCTACGCATATTTCAAGATGTCTACTTCTGATCTATGTTTGCATCAAAAATTTGGACCTGCCAAAAAGTGAGTAAGAATAATTACATGTAATATTTGTAGCAGTGAGTTTGAATACAGTTGTAGAAGTTGACAATTTTAAACACAGATTTATCAATACGATATTTCCGAAAAAGTTGAAGGATTTGTAGAGTACACCAAAAAAAGAGAATAACTACTTCGTGAATCTAAAAAGTTACTCACGATGTATAAAAAAATATCAAGTGCTATGATTATAAGAAAGTATCATCAGTAGGTACCTACCTTAGTCACGGTGAACAAACCAATGAAGACAGCTTAGGCTAATACATAGTCTACTAATAGCAACAATAGATTTTGTACTAGAACTTTCTATAACTGAACACAGAATTATTATGATACTTACCCATTGAACTCCACTGTTATCTGTATAAAGCATAGAAAGTTCCCAAGTTAGCTCCAACTTAAAATGGTACACATTTTTCTCTGCTAATCTGTCATAGCGAATGGAAGGTTGCTCTATAAAATGGCTAAAATTTATATAAGCAAAGGTGACAGCCACTCTTTGATCTACATCACAGTTTAATTGTATCATAATCAATGGTTTAAAAGCTACGATTAGATACTGTAAACTCAATATACATGTAAGATAATCCTCTAGTCCGGATCAATAAAAAAAGTCTATTGTAGTGTCATAGCAAATATAGCTAATGCGATAAACATATTCATAACTAGCTGAATATCTGGAGTTGCATAATAAAATAATAACACATAATAATATAATTATTTATTAGACGGATAATAAAAAAGGTTTTTGCACAAAAAAATAAGCATTAGTTGTTAAATTTAGTTGCCAATGGCTAAGTTTTTTTCCCCAACCAATTTGAGTAATTTAAGCTAGTAACCTATGCTAGTCTAAATCTTTACTACACTAAGATCCGTGCCCAAAGCTGTCCGAAGCCAGCTTGCTGATAATCGTTACGTTACAGTCAAGCGCCTTAGTAGTAACTAATAGTATTTTTGCAAGCACTTCAAGTGCAAGTATTTAACTGGTGTAATAATTATTACCACAATTATTCCATTGTGTAGCAATGTAGCTGCATGGCATAGTGGAAAGCCCGCTTGGAGGTTACTAGTTAAAATCCAATGCGCAACAGGTTTTTTCATTTCTGTAGCTTTATTACTACAACCGGTCACATGAAAAACAGACACTGAATTTATATATGTAGTTACTATGTAGTTGTAATACCCAGAATTGTCCGGGTAATAGAAAATCTTTGCACAGGAAATTGATTTGTATTTAACATATAACATCAATTTCCGTTTTAACTTTCAAACTACATATCATGAGAAAAGTGTTTTGTGTAGTTGAAATAAATTAAGAGAGAAAATAAAAACAACTGTAATGGTTTTCAAGCTTTGTCAAACAACTGTAACTTTTAAACTTTATATCATGAAGAAAAGGTTTTGTGCAGGTCTAACAAATTAAAAAAAGTAAAACAATTATAAAAGGGTTTAGATGTAAATGTGAAATAGTAAGTAATAGCTAAACTAGGTCTGTTTTGCTTTGATTGCAATAAAAGATGATTTGGCATTGATCCAAATAATACCGGTGAGAAAACAAAATAAAATTTCTGAATATGTTGAATTAATAATAACAATTCTTGCATAGAAGTGTGTGTATAAAAAGATTACTGTTCCACCTGAAACTATCCATCAAAAATTTGAATATAACGATACTGGTACCTCTTGATACTGGTACACATTTAAAAATGAGATATCGTAGCCTACTGTCTTGGTTTGCCGAACAAAGAGAAAATTTCGAGGCTCTTCCTATTGAAATAATACCATTGTCCGGGTAAAAAAGAATTGGCCTTGACCGTGATATAGCAATTGAACCTTATGGAAAAACAAAAATAGATGTTCAAGAAAACATGAAAAAGCATCGTGTTTTATAGAGTTGGTATAGTTTGTAGAGTTTTAAATAATGCGTAATTTAGCATGTGCATACGCTATAGAATATATGATAACGTCTTTGGTCAATACGTCTTGTATAGCTTAATGGTAGAGCGCATGAATTTAAATCCTGCGTTGCGATCTCCATGAGTTCTAATTAATTAGAATGTGGAATTTTGATTTTAAGGTTTTAATAGCTACAGCTGGACAATTACAAACACATACAAACAAAGAAAAATATAAATATAGATCACAGTTTTCAAACAATATATGTTATTGTTGTTTTATGAAATGTTTTTATTAAGTAACAGGTTATTAATAAAATTGAGGCACACTTTTTATTTACTCAACACACTTGATACTGTACTAGAACTGCATTAAAAACCACAGCCAGAAAATAACTAATATGTCATTCTTGTTTAGTTGCTGTTGTAGTCTACAGTATTTAGTAAACATATACATTTTGTATGTCAATTAAGTATTTACTAGACATGTATGTCGGGTAAGTTTTTGGTACACATGTATGTAGAGTAAGTATTTAGTTCACATGTATATAGAGTAAGTATCTACTACAAATGTATGTCAAGTAAGTATTTAGTACACATGTATGTAGAGTAAGTATTTAGTACACATGTACGTAGGGTAAGAGCTGGGCTATTGACTGTACACACTTTGTAAAGGATTCAGCAAAACCCTACAACTGATCTATTTGGAGAGGACCTTCTGATACTGAAAGAGTATGACTTTTATTATTATAACACATTACTAATCCCCTTTTTGATTACTCTGGTCTGAGGTATCTCAAGTATCTAGCAAATACATGTAGTTATATAATTATACTGGTGATGCCTAGTTTTCTCCTTTAGCTACAATTCAACTCCAGTTATTAATTATTTTGTTTCTCCAATGTCGACAAAAAATTATATCTCTCTTTATGTCTTAAAATTATATCTCTCTTTATGTCTTAAAATTATATCTCTCTTTATGTCTTAAAATTATATCTCTCTTTATGTCTTAAAATTATATCTCTCTTTATGTCTTAAAATTATATCTCTCTTTATGTCTTAAAATTATATCTCTCTTTATGTCTTAAAATTATATCTCTCTTTATGTCTTAAAATTATATCTCTCTTTATGTCTTAAAATTAAATCTCTCTTTATGTCTTAAAATTATATCTCTCTTTATGTCTTAAAATTATATCTCTCTTTATGTCTTAAAATTATATCTCTCTTTATGTCTTAAAATTATATCTCTCTTTATGTCTTAAAATTATATCTCTCTTTATGTCTTAAAATTATATCTCTCTTTATGTCTTAAAATTATATCTCTCTTTATGTCTTAAAATTATATCTCTCTTTATGTCTTAAAATTATATCTCTCTTTATGTCTTAAAATTATATCTCTCTTTATGTCTTAAAATTAGATCTCTCTTTATGTCTTAAAATTATATCTCTCTTTATGTCTTAAAATTATATCTCTCTTTATGTCTTAAAATTATATCTCTCTTTATGTCTTAAAATTATATCTCTCTTTATGTCTTAAAATTATATCTCTCTTTATGTCTTAAAATTATATCTCTCTTTATGTCTTAAAATTATATCTCTCTTTATGTCTTAAAATTATATCTCTCTTTATGTCTTAAAATTATATCTCTCTTTATGTCTTAAAATTATATCTCTCTTTATGTCTTAAAATTATATCTCTCTTTATGTCTTAAAATTATATCTCTCTTTATGTCTTAAAATTATATCTCTCTTTATGTCTTAAAATTATATCTCTCTTTATGTCTTAAAATTATATCTCTCTTTATGTCTTAAAATTATATCTCTCTTTATGTCTTAAAATTATATCTCTCTTTATGTCTTAAAATTATATCTCTCTTTATGTCTTAAAATTATATCTCTCTTTATGTCTTAAAATTATATCTCTCTTTATGTCTTAAAATTATATCTCTCTTTATGTCTTAAAATTATATCTCTCTTTATGTCTTAAAATTATATCTCTCTTTATGTCTTAAAATTATATCTCTCTTTATGTCTTAAAATTATATCTCTCTTTATGTCTTAAAATTATATCTCTCTTTATGTCGTAAAATTATATCTCTTTTTATGTCTTAAAATTATATCTCTCTTTATGTCTTAAAATTATCCTCATAAAAAATGTCTTGTTTTCTTACTGCGCTCATATTGTTATCAAACAGAGAAAAGGATCGCTCTGTTCAAAACAGTAATATTATTTGAAGGGCATGGTTAGAACATAAAGAAGGCTAAAGGAGGTTATAGAAAAGTTAGCTCGCTATCGATACTAACCGATATCAAGAGGTATACCACATTCTATGTGTCAACTTATAGCATAAGCTTGTTGCAAAAACCTTGAACTTACCAAAAGGTAAGTTCTGAAAAAGGTAGTCACTGAAAAAGTCAAGTAAAACAATGACTTACTTTTATTGCTAAACTGCCAAATGAAGCAAAGGATAGTTAATTTATTGATGAAAGGTAAGTCTGATGCTTCAGTCAATATTACATTTGTAAGTTTATTAGGCAAAATTTAGCTATCTTGTAGGATAGCTCACCTATTGTTTTTTTTCATGCCGAAACAGTTTGTAGTGTCTAATAACAATGTTAACATATTATATTTGGAGAGGCGGCTGAGCTCAATTAGTGCATGTGTAAGATTGTTGAACTGCCAAGCCTAATGTCACGTGTTTGAATCTCACATGATGCAATCTTTTTTCTCAACTTGCAACCATGGCTTTGAACAGATGGACAAACAGACGGACAAACAGACGTTGCTCTAATCTTAGTAAAGAATTAGTTAGGCATTGTATTTGAAATTTTTTTAAACAAAGATTTTACAAATCTAACCTTTATTGGCGACTTTCAACATCAGATCAATGTCATTTTAGACAGATTTTTAGAGAGCAAAATAATTTTTTAATTAATTGTAATTGTTCCATATTCTTTTTTGCTATTTGACTCCAAAACAGATTAAAGTAGAACAGAACTTGAGGTTATCTTATGTAACTGTTTTGTTACTTACCTTTGGAATTCCTTGCGACTTTCATGCTTTCGCCTTAAATTCCCATTTTGATCATTATTTCTCCTGCTCTTAGTTTGGCTGCTTCTTCTTTGTCTTTTGAATTCTATGTTTTTCTTAGTATTGCTGTTGCTCCTTAAGATGGAGGCAATAGCTTTGGAGTTGTCAGCGTGAAGGTTTTTGCCTCCACTGACTGCGCTGTCGATTTTATCACATCTCCCGTAGCCAATGCCTTTTAAGTAGACGTGAGTCGTCAGAAAGAAGATCAGTATTAAAAATATTCTCATGATTGCAGCTCAACTTTTTAAACAGTCTTGTGTTCGAAACTTTCTGTTTAGTGTAGTTTTATACTTGTTTAGCGCACCTCCTCTCTTGGCTTACGTTTATTTCAGCTCCAACTTACTTCATCTATATTTGATGCTATGGAGTATTTACCGAGCGATTGACCAATCTTTGAGCACGGCAACTTTATACTCGCTTATCTCTGAGCAAGTTTGGGGCAAGCTTCAAGCATGAGAATATTTACCACACATGAATGAGCTAAAGATGGAATCAATGACCTAAAGGAAATCTGGTACCAAAACCAAATAGACACACGTAACAGCAAGTTACATCAATTTCATAAATGCAAACTTATAGTTTACTAGTACGCTTGCTAGTTCTGCGCTGTAACGGATCTTCATGAATAATGACTATATAGATAATTATTAAATGACTCTGATGTGGTGTAATGGTAGTGTAGTGGTAGTAGTAGGTAATGGTAGTATGCGTGCTTTCAATGTGATGCCCTGGGTTTGATTCTCAGGTGAAGTGATCTTCTTTCTTAACACTCTTAGTGTAGTTTTGGACAGAGCGATAGTCACTGATCTTAATATAGTATGGATTGTAGTTTAGTTTTCTCTGTTTATGTCTAGTAACATTGTAAGTTAATTTCGGCCTCATTCAGGATATATTCTTTGAAACCGATTTAAGCTACTTGAAGCTAACCTTTGTTATATTTAATAGGTCACCTAACCTACCCAAACTAGCGTAAATACTAAAGTGCGTGGTGTTCACATTTTCTTTATCTCCTGTACTCTTGTCTATAACATTTTGGTTTTGCTGCTTTCAAAGGTCTAATAAGATGATTATGATGTGATAATAAAATTGAAACAGTTCATATAATTTTCCCATTAAAGAAAGACAAAGTTCACTTGTGCTTCTTCCAGTTTGAAACTGGAAGAAACAATCATAGGATTAACTGAGTATAATGATTTTTGTAGTAAAGGCATATGCCCTTTTAAAGGAGTTACCGTATCACTAAGATTATTTTAGAACTTCATTTAAAACAAATTTGAAAAAAGAGATGGTTTATCATAGCTTATTTATTTCTGATAGAGAGCTTATAGTCTGAGAATTGTATTTGCATAAAGTACAGGATGACCTTCGCCACCGGTGCAACTAATATACATTATTGAAAACAGTAAATAGTTTCTTCAGATTTTCTTAACGAATGAACAAGTATTTTTCAGTTATGCACAATTTCTCCTCTGTTATTTACTCTTTTGAAAGCGTACTCCTATATCAGCTATAGTCTTTGTACCGTAAGTAGCTCCTATGAACATGTACCTGTGCTATTTCTTACTGAAGGGCTATCATTGTGTCATCCCGAGGTGACATTACTTTCTCATTATTACTGGTTTCTAGTTTATACGCAGTGATCAACAGCGTGCTTCAATAAATGAGGAAAATTTGCTGCAAAGGTTTTAAATAAAGGTTTGTGTTTTTATATATTCAATACAACAGAGCTTGAATCATTACATCATTAAATTAAGGCTAAGCAAGTATTTATCAAAGTAAGAAAACATTACATGGTGTATTTTAAGTATTTAACTGATTATTTGCAGCTTGATTTAGACCTCACTGAGCAGAAATATTTGATCCAGTTTAGACCTTACTGAGCAGACATATTTGACCCAGTTTAAACCTTACTGAGCAGACATATTTAACCCAGTTTAAACTTTACTGAGCAGACATATTTGACCCAGTTTAGACCTTACTGAGCAGACATATTTGACCAAGTTTAAACATTACTGAGCAGACATATTTGACCCAGTTTAAACTTTACTGAGCAGACATATTTGACCCAGTTTAGACCTTACTGAGCAAACATATTTGACCCAGTTTAGACCTTACTGAGCAGACATATTTGACCCTGTTTAGACCTTACTGAGCAGACATATTTGACCCAGTTTAGACCTTACTGAGCAAACATATTTGACCCAGTTTAGACCTTACTGAGCAGACATATTTGACCCTGTTTAGACCTTACTGAGCAAACATATTTGACCTAGTTTAGACCTTACTGAGCAAACATACTTGACACAGTTTAGACCCTACTGAGCAGACATATTTGACCCAGTTTAGACCTTACTAAGCAAACATATTTGATCCAGTTTCGACCTTACTAAGCATACTTGACCCAGTTTAGACCATACTGAGCAAACATACTTGACCCAGTTTAAACCTTACTGAGCAAACATACTTGACCCAGTTTAAACCTTACCGAGCAAACATATTTGACCCAGGTGTGTTTCATGCAGGGAATATTTTAGTATGTTAATTAAAATAATTTTATTTAATTATTTTTATTATTTTAATTACATAAAATTATTTTTGTCTAAAAAATGCATTTTTGAAATAACAAAAAATAGGCCAAATTCCTTGATCTTAGAAGAAATGAAATGAAAGGGATTTTCCAATTAAAAAAATGCATGGCATGGCAATTGGAATCCCTATGTTCTAAAAATGAATAAGTACATCCAACTAAATTAAATTACCATTATCATACATTCTCATGGCTATGGTTTCAATTATCTTTATCGTTCCTCAATGAAGACTGCTTTCATCTCACTTACTCTGTGCTGTTTCAACTTGCTGGCTCTCAAGTATTACATCCAAGGTATAGTAAGTTGCAGACAAGTGTATGCAAAGTTAAAAATCTTATGTTATATACCTAACTGCAAATAATGTTAATAACTTCAAATTGCGTTAATTTCAGCAAATATCACGTTAAAAGTTGCAAAGATAATTAAGTTGTGAGCCATAAATAGTCACCACTGTCGAACAACAAAATGTGTGCACCAATATGCAAGAGAATCCATTTTTTGATATAACTACTATATACTACTAATTTAATGCTTTGCAGCTAGAAATCCTCATAACTTGGCCTACCGGAAAACAGCAGCACAAAGTAAAGCCAGTTTTTTTCTACCCCCTGTGCTAGCAGTTGATGGCAATTTGGATACAATTCCTCGTCAGTATCACTTTAAATCAAAACAGTACAAAAAGAGGTGGTGGGCTGTAGATCTTCACCAGATATACTTTGTGTTTCGAGTGACCATCTACACGGAGCTAGATTGTATGTATCCGCTTATATTTACTAAGAATAAACACTTTTATCCTACAAACTGTTTTATGACCAGAAAAATTACTTCTTGCACAGTTTGATGTGCCATCGTTTTTAAGAAAGTTAAAGACTTGGGCTTAGAACCAGTCAATGAAATAAACAAGTGTTATAGAACCTTGTTTTTATGGCTTTTGCAACTAATGGTTGTGTCAGCATTAACCTGATAGAAGAAAATATGCATGACTTACCCTTCTCTCAGAAATTTGCCGTGTTTTATCAGGTCATTGGCTTAAAGTTGTTTTTAATGATTTTATAATGACACACAATTTAGTGAAAAACTTTGCTAGTGTGTTGATTGTTTAAATTATAAAATTTATATTTATGTTTTATTTGATACAAGTAGTAACTTAAAATTGCATTGCAATTTGAATGTGAATTACCTCTAGAGAAATTGCTGTATGTTAACCTTAGCATTAGCAAATAAAGAATATTTGTTACTCATGAAGCTATGGAGAGCTCTGTGGGTTGGTGGTCATAAGCTTAACCCATTCAAAATTGGTTAAGCTTCTGTAGTCGTTATAAATACTAACTCTGAAAGTGTACTATACAAATCTTGTAGCTTATGAGTTTTTGTATCCTTTAGCCTAGTTTAAATCATTTTGTCACCTGGGGTGTCATGGTGGCCTAGTGGTAGCGTCTATGACTTGTCAGCCATGAAGTTGGTGGTTTGGTTCCTGCTTAATGCTGATATGACAAAAAGCTCTCAGCTTTCACCCATAAATTGCTGGGTCTTCCGGATCTAGAACTTGGAGGCGCCATGTACCACACTGATGACATCAGGCAAGTGAAATGGCTACTTTGGTTCTGTCAAAAGATGCCCTTGACAAGTGTTAGGACCACCCAAGGTAGTTTATAAAAAACTAGTCCTGGTGGCTGTTTCTCTACTTGAGAATATGAGAACGCTACCAAGCATTGTCACTACATGACAGAAGCACGCCATTTCTTTTTATAAATCATTCCGTTTTAATTTAGTAGATAGCTTTAGACTATATCTTTTGCTAGCAGTCTGTCAGGCAGCTTGGTATGGGTATATCAGTTTTTTACAATAGATTATCCTGACCTGAAGTACGCACACTTGGCATCAACAACTTCACCATTATCGTTGACTGACTTTCCCCTTCTACATGGTTTCTGGCAATTGACAAAGGAACATTCTCCTCTTACTACTAGTTTTCCAGCGAGGAGCTGCCAAATTATCGGTGTCTACAACTGGCATTCATGGTCAGATATTTCTGAGTTTATCGTAGAAGGCATAGGTAAGAAAAACCTAACGATTGTTTTATTAAAACAGCAAATCTTTATTTGTTATTAGTTAATTTACGTAATGGGAGTTCTAAAAAGTGAGCTAGGATACAGCCAGTTGTGTTTAAAAGATTGATTAAGTGCAAAACTTTCTTAAAACTTTAGCACAAAACATCGTGAAGATAGATATTATATTCATGTATAATAGACGTCTGCAATAGATTTTACTAGAACAACTCTAAATATGTAACTGTGACAAGGCCTGACCTTGACATTCAAATTGTAGTTATTACACGATTCATTGAGATCAAATACCATAATATGTTAATAAGTGCTCATACGCTAATAACATGCTTGAGTGATGTTTAATAATATACAAATCTAGATAGGCTCTTCCAACTGCAGCGAAACTGAACTGGATAGTAAATACTGCTTAGTACAAGAGTAGGGTTTTAGTTTTGCACAAGTAGAGCTCCTCTCTGAGCTTTAACAAGAGTGGGTGAATTCCGATATTAAGAATATCTGTTTAATTATTATTTGTTTATTTATACCAATACTCATATATTCATATGCGTATATATGTTTATAAATGAATATGTAGTCAGGTCTACTGCTAACAGCACTCTACGCTCTAAAAAGTACAAAGTGTTATAAAGAACTAGAGTGTTGGAATAGGTTAATGTTACTTTTCTTTTGACAGGCTGATATTTTTTTGTCCTGACTTCAGCGTGAAACATCAACTTGTAAAAAAATAAGTAACTTTAACCAATTGCAACACACTAGTTATTTAGGTTCATAAATATATTATATATTTAGATATATAAGTCTATAGCAATATAGATATGTAATTATTCCGCTTAAGTTCTGGGATAATGCTCTGCATTACCACTGCTGCAGCAAGAGCTGCATGCACTGCACTGCAACTATATACCGCTGCTGTATGAAATACACTGCACTACAATTGTATACCGCTGCTGTACGCAATACACTGCACTACAATTATATACCGCTGTTGTATGCAATACACTGCACTACAATATACTGATGCTGTACGAAATACACTGCACTACAATATACCGGTGCTGTACGAATTGCACTGCACTACAATATACCAGTGCTGTACGAAATTCACTGCACTACAGTTATATACTGGTGCTGTACGCAATACACTGCACTACAATTATATACCGCTGTTGTACGCAATACACTGCACTACAATATACCAGTGCTGTACGAAATACACTGCACTACAATATACCGGTGCTGTACGAATTGCACTGCACTACAATATACCAGTGCTGTACGAAATACACTGCACTACAGTTATATACTGGTGCTGTACGCAATACACTGCACTACAATATACTGGTGCTGTACGAAATACACTGTACAACAATATACCGGTGCTGTACAAAATACACTGCACTACAGTTATATACTGGTGCTGTACGAAATACACTGCACTACAATTATATACCGCTGCTGTATGCAGTACTCTGCACTACAATATGCTGGTGCTGTACAAATACACTGCACTACAATATACCCGTTCTGTACAAAATACACTGCACTACAGTTATATACTGGTGCTGTACGAAATACACTGCACTACGATATACCGGTGCTGTACTTTTATACACTGCACTACAATTATATACCGCTGCTGTATGCAATACACTGCACTACAATATACTGGTGCTGTATGAAATGCACTGCACTACAATATACCCGTGCTGTACAAAATACACTGCACTACAATTATATACCGCTGCTGTACGCAATACACTGCACTACAGTTATATACTGGTGCTGTACGCAATACACTGCACTACAATATACTGGTGCTGTACGAATTACACTGTACAACAATATACCGGTGCTGTACAAAATACACTGCACTACAGTTATATACTGGTGCTGTACGAAATACACTGCACTACAATTATATACCGCTGCTGTACGCAGTACTCTGCACTACAATATGCTGGTGCTGTACAAATACACTGCACTACAATATACCCGTTCCGTACAAAATACACTGCACTACAGTTATATACTGGTGCTGTACGAAATACACTGCACTACGATATACCGGTGCTGTACTTTTATACACTGCACTACAATTATATACCGCTGCTGTATGCAATACACTGCACTACAATATACTGGTGCTGTATGAAATGCACTGCACTACAATATACCCGTGCTGTACAAAATACACTGCACTACAATTATATACCGCTGCTGTACGCAATACACTGCACTACAATATACTGGTGCTGTACGAAATACACTGCACTACAGTTATATACCGGTGCTGCACGAATTACACTGCACAACAATATACCGGTGCTGTACGAATTGCACTGCACTGCAATCTACCGGTGTTGTACAAAATACTTTGCACTACATTATACCGGTGCTGTACAAAATGCACTGCACTAGCTGTAGCACATCATTTACTCAGCATCAGATCCATTATATATATACTAACTGTACTACCCGGCGTTGCTTGGGTAGTAAAAAGGTCTTCGAACAGAAAATTGATTTGTATTTAAAATATAACAACATTTTCCCTTCTAACTTTCAAACTCCATATCATGAAATAAGTGTTTTGTGTAGTTGAAACAAATGTATAGAGAAAATAAAAAAACTGTAAAAGTTTTCCAACTTTTCCAATTTTTCCAACTTACAGTTTTCCAAAAAAACTAAAAGTTTACAATTTGGTCAAACAACTGTAATTTTCCAACTTTTTATCATGAGAAAAGGATTTTGTGCAAACAGGTTCTTTTCTTTGGAGGCATAAGACGATGTGTAACTTCTGAAAATACATGTATTTTACAGATGAATAAAAAAATATGACAGATCATGGTAGTATTTTGTAGTTAAAATTTTATATGAACATTGTCTGCCAAAAATGGTTGAGTAAAAAATTAATATTAATAATAAAGATTGGAAAGAATGAAAACTAAGTAATAATAACAGTGATAATAAAATAAATAATATTTAAACTTCAAACACGATATTATACTCAACTTATGTTTAGAAAATGCAAGTTGAAGTAAAAACGATAATGCAGCAAACTTTAAAAACTTACATGTATATTATAAACTTCAAAAGTTATACAAAGTTTATAAATGTAATAAAAGAAAGTAAATCTATCTATCTATATGTATATTTCTCAAAGTATGTAAACAACTATTACAGTGGAAAATAACTAATACTTGTAATCTTACACAATAAGTTTTACAGTAAATCTTACAGATAATCTAACAAATAATCTTACAGTAATCTTACAAATGTTTGTTGTCAAATGCGAAATTAATTACGAGTCACTAATTGATTGGGTTTACAATGAAATATGTAAAAGCTAATACACAAAGCGAGCACTGATAGGAACATACAAACAAAAATGTTTTAATTTGAACTAAAAAAAATAACGTGAAAAGATATTTTAAATGAACAAAATCTTTATTTGAGTTTAATGATTGTGTAGCGCAAGGTACAAAATCAGAATCCAAAAAACATTATGTAGCTGGGAAAAAGTATTCTGAGCAGCTGGAATAAATAAGTAGAGAACTATTTGTAAATGTGAAATAAATAGCAGGTATGTAAACTATGAAACAGATTATTTGGTAATGATACAATTAATACAAATTGCGAAAATAAAAATTGTTATGATCAAATAAAAAGCACTACAACATTCACCAAACTTTATTTCTGTAAAAAAAGTTTGTTGATACAGTTTGGTGGAAAGCATCGTGTTTTATAGGGGCATATTAACCCATGGGCGCATTGTATCAATAAATACTGTGGCAAATGGTGTCTCCTTACGTTTACCCATGCCAAGCAAAAGCCAAGCCAAGCCAAAGCCTTGTCGAGTCAAAACCGAACCAAGTCGGGCCAAGCTGTGCCGGGTCCAGCCAAGTAGAACGGAGGTGGAGCTTACTAGCTATATAAGCTTGAACATTTGTGTAGAAGAGCAGAGCTGTTCTGGGCCTGTTCATTGCCTGTTTATTGCCTGTTACTTGATAATTCTTGTACAACTTATGAACTAAGCAGAAACATATGTATAAGTTCATGCACCGAGTCTTGTACTAGTGGAGGAAAAGTGAAGGTTACACAAAACCTTTACACTGGTGGCAACAGTGAGATCGCTGACGATCCCAAAAACTCTACCACAGGACTCGCATCAGGATCACTAGACATTGGGAAGACTGCTGGTCTTTGGATGAACTGGGCTGCCTGTAAAATGGTGAGGCTGCTCCTACTAGAAAAACTTCCTGACAACAGGAAAAAACCCAGAGCTGGTTTAACGCTTACCTGGTGGATAGCCCAAGTCTTGCCCGGAGGGCATTGAAAATGGCCTCCTGGTCCTCGAACCATCCGCAGTCTTCGGCCTGTTTGCCCAATGCTTCCCGAAGGTGCAATAGTGTTGCTCCGCTTTTCCACTGGTTAGCATCGGCTACCTCTGTGAAGCGAGCAATAAAATACTCCACATCTCCTTTTCTAGTATACTGGGAAGTCCTGAAGCGTGGGCCATGTCTGGCTTTCAGCAGGTTTCTGCTCTTTTTCCAGAGCAATGCCTCTACTGTGTCCGTAGCTGTCAGCTCCTTTCCGGGTTTCTTCCTGTAAGAATTTCTTCCGGTAGGAGCTCGCTGCCTTCTTGGGCAAGTCCTGTTGGAGCCTTTAGTAGGTTTCCGATACCGCATACCTCCGATTCTGAGGCTTTCCACCGAGAGAGAGAGCTGTGGACTGTCTTGCGGTATCGGACCCAATAGATGCACTGCTCTGGGAGCAGAAACCTACTAAAGGATCTAAAAAGACTTACCTGAGGAAGCAGCGTGCTCCTACTGAAAGAGCTTCCTATGGGAAAAAACCCACAGAGAGCTGCGAAAAGCCCTGCGGTATCAGACCCAGTTGATGTACTGCTCCAGGAGCAGAAACCTACTAAAGGCTCCAACAGGATTTCCCAAGGAGGCAGTGACCTCCTACCGAAAGAAATTCTTACAGGAAGAAACTTGGAATGGAGCCGACAGCTACGGACACAGTAGAGGCACTGCTCTGGGAAGAGAGCAGGAACCTACTGAAAGCCAGACATGGCCCATAAGAGAGCAAGAAGTGCTGACCCGGGACCCGACCGACTAGTCGAGGCATTAGAGAGGGTGTTACTGATGCCAAGAGCTCAGGAACTGGCACCACGCTTCAGGACTCCCAGTATACTAGGAAAAGAGATATTGAGTATTTTATTGCTCGCTTCACAGAGGTAGCCGACGCTAACCAGTGGAAAGACGGAGCAACACTATTGCACCTCCGGGAAGCACTGGGCAAACAAGCTGAAGACTGCGGATGGGTCGAGGACCAGGAGGCCATTTTCAATGCCCTCCGGGCAAGATTTGGGCTATCTACCAGGCAGGCATTAAGCCAGCTCAACGACCTTAGGCGAGAGGAAAGGACGACACTTCAGGAGCATGCTATGGAGGTTGAGAGGTTGGTACGCATTTCGTACAGAGACCTGCCGAATCGACATCAAAATAGTATGGCTATGGAGACCTTCTGCAGCTCACTAAGAGACCCTGCCTTGCAGTGACATCTGTTGGCCATGCAAATGCCCATGCTGGCTGACACTGTGCAGGCCGGGAACGACTCCTTTCAGATCCAAGGAGGCGAGCGCAAATCAACCGGACCTTCGGTACGAACCCTGGAAGGAGGAACCTCCGATCAAGTGAACTTGACCGAAACCGATGTTATAGGACAACTAGCCCGGCTGGTCCAAACTCTCACGGACAAGGTGGAACAGCTCTAGGAGCAGGTTCACACTCTAACCAAAAGAAGGAGCCAGCCTGCTACCCTTTGTTAATTATGTGGGCGACCGGGGCACCTACGGAAGAATTGCCCTTGCTACACCAAACCGGCTTCAGGAAAAAAAAAACGGCCACAGCAATAGCTCTGGCTACTGGCTGTACCAATGCCAAACAACCCCGGAAACACAATATGACTAAACGGGATTCATTGAAAGCCAATGGTTGGTCTTATCTAGCAAGGACTGGGCCGAGGAAAATATGTGCACAGAAAAGGCCTGTGGAGACACGAAACTACTACCAGTCTTTGAGTGAGGCCAATCTAGACATTCCCACTGTCCCGGATATCGCCTACGCCCCTCCGTGTGAATGGCAGGGACGTAGCCCAAAACAAAGGAGGGTGACCCCTAAATCCCTTCCATCCAGACATCAAGAACCACCCACACTGGATCGGATGAGTAGAAGCCTGCTTTAAAGGCAGCAGGGCTGACCCTTTCTCTGCCTTGGGGATGGCAATTACAGGAGCCGCCAGTTTACCCTGGATGTAGGATGGCCAGAGGGACCGACCCCGCCCCACCACAAAAAGGAAGGCTCCCATGCCTTCTGGAATATGTTTTGGAAGACACCTCTAGGGCGCAAGCCCTCAGTGGACCTCACTCCACCAGCTATTTCCTCCCAGGAAAAATGGAGGGGCAGCCCATCCAGTTTCTTCTAGACACAGAATGCACCACAAGTGAAAAGTGCATGTTATTTTTTCAAGAAATGAGCACGAATTAATGGTTCTATTCTCTGTCGCTCGGTGTTTCGTTTGCCGATCTTAATTTTGATAAAAGTAAGGCTTGGCCAGTTTTAATAACGATTTCCGGCCAAATTAATCTGTCTATTTGTGTATAATCAAATCAGATGGGTAAGTTTTAAGATACTCTCCACAATTTGCAAAGACTTGGTAACATATTTAAATAGGTTTATATGTGTTTGTAACATTATTATACTTTAACTACTCGACAAAAAATAGTTAAACTTGTTGATGAGATTTCAATACAAGGGTTTGCGGCGTTGTTGATGAATAATTTTCATAAGTTGTGTGCACATGCATTTATCATAAAAACTCTCAAACATTCATTTCGCTCGTTTGGTCGTGGATTATATCAACTACATTAAGTTTTATACTAAGCACATGATACTAGATTTATTGAGAAATGCTTAACGAGAGCTGCAGTGAATACTATGAACTTGTATGTCTTGTATTTTATAGCTCAGTTTCCAAATTGAAATGCTTTAGGTGACTAGTAGCAAAATGCAGTGAGTGTTTTCCTGCTTGCAGATATAATAACTCATTTTACTAACATTTTTGGATTCGAAATACTAAATGGTTTAACCCCTTAATATATCACTGATATGTTTGATTTCTCAAGTACGAGTTATCTATGGCGTGACAATTTTATTTTTTACTTGTCAATAGAGTACTCAACACCAATGTTGCTAACTTTTTAATCTTCTGTCAAACAGGATAATGTTTTACCTAAGCTTAGTAACTTCAAGTGTTCCTTGCCTAAATTTCTGTTGTTGCATTCATGACAGCACATTGCAATACTTACTATATGTGAAACATTTTTTTTGTAAAAATAAAAATATGGGCTGCCCAATCAAAGTATATTGTATATGTATATTATTGTATTATATTATCATATTGTACAGTATATCATTATTAGTCCTGTTAGATGTATAAATTCACCATTGCCCAATGCACATCTTCTGCACATTAATCCAGTTAGAACACAGCTTGCCTCTTCACTATAATTATTATCCTCTGTTTAGATACTGCCATCCAACAGTTCTTTATATCATATGGCAAACCAACCCATCAATCTACTACAGCGAATTGTTGTCACTCTAGCTTAGCGGTAGATGGGTGGTACTCTACTCCTTCTCACAGCGCTACTCTTGATGGCCAAGTTCATTCTACCAATTGGCTAAAAATCTCTCTACTAGCGTTTTACTTCCTTGAGCGCGTTGTACTCTACCCCCCTCCAGGTATGCGCACAAACTTCTACCATTGCTATATTGCTCTGTTTGTGATTGCTTCATAAACTGAATGAGAGCTACCGCTATCATTCAGCGTCATTATCTTCACATGTCACAAAAACATACCTCATGCATTTCTCATCTTTATCAACGATACACTTGACAGTCCCACGCACTTTGAGAGATCATGAGTAATCACCATAAGTAAGATCATGAGTAATCACCATAAGTAAGATCATGAGTAATCACCATAAGTAAGATCATGAGTAATCACCATAAGTAAGATCATGAGTAATCACCATAAGTAAGATCATGAGTAATCACCATAAGTAAGATCATTAGTAATCACCATAAGTAAGATCATAAGTAATCACCATAAGTAAGATCATGAGTAATCACCATAAGTAAGATCATGAGTAATCACCTTAAGTAAGATCATAAGTAATCACCATAAGTAAGATCATAAGTAATCACCATAAGTAAGATCATGAGTAATCACCATAAGTAAGATCATGAGTAATCACCATAAGTAAGATCATGAGTAATCACCATAAGTAAGATCTTGAGTAATCACCATAATGAAGATCATGAGTAATCACCATAAGTTAGATCATAAGTAATCACCATAAGTAAGATCATGAGTAATCACCATAAGTACGATCTTGAGTAATCACCATAAGTAAGATCATAAGTAATCACCATAAGTAAGATCATGAGTAATCACCATAAGTAAGATCATAAGTAATCACCGTAAGTAAGATCATAAGTAATCACCATAAGTAAGATCATGAGTAATCACCATAAGTAAGATCATGAGTAATCACCATAAGTAAGATCATGAGTAATCACCATAAGTAAGATCATGAGTAATCACCATAAGTAAGATCATGAGTAATCACCATAAGTAAGATCATTAGTAATCACCATAAGTAAGATCATAAGTAATCACCATAAGTAAGATCATGAGTAATCACCATAAGTAAGATCATGAGTAATCACCTTAAGTAAGATCATAAGTAATCACCATAAGTAAGATCATAAGTAATCACCATAAGTAAGATCATAAGTAATCACCATAAGTAAGATCATGAGTAATCACCATAAGTAAGATCATGAGTAATCACCATAGGTAAGATCATGAGTAATCACCATAAGTAAGATCATGAGTAATCACCAGAAGTAAGATCATGAGTAATCACCATTAGTAAGATCATGAGTAATCACCATAAGTAAGATCATGAGTAATCACCATAAGTAAGATCATGAGTAATCACCATAAGTAAGATCATAAGTAATCACCATAAGTAAGATCATGAGTAATCACCATAAGTAAGATTATGAGTAATCACCATAAGTAAGATCATGAGTAATCACCATAAGAAAGATCATGAGTAATCACCTTAAATAAGATCATGAGTAATCACCATAAGTAAGATCATAAGTAATCACCATAAGTAAGATCATGAGTAATCACCATAAGTAAGATCATGAGTAATCACCATAAGTAAGATCATGAGTAATCACCATAAGTAAGATCATAAGTAATCACCATAAGTAAGATCATGAGTAATCACCATAAGTAAGATCATAAGTAATCACCATAAGTAAGATCACGAGTAATCACCATAAGTAAGATCATAAGTAATCACCATAAGAAAGATCATGAGTAATCACCATAAGTAAGATCATGAGTAATCACCATAATTAAGATCATGAGTAATCACCATAAATAAGATCATGAGTAATCACCATAATTAAGATCATGAGTAATCACCATAAGTAAGATCATGAGTAATCACCATAAGTAAGATCATGAGTAATCACCATAAGTAAGATCATGAGTAATCACCATAAGTAAGATCATGAGTAATCACCATATGTAAGATCATGAGTAATCACCATAAGTAAGATCATGAGTAATCACCATAAGTAAGATCATAAGTAATCACCATAAGTAAGATCATGAGTAATCACCATAAGTAAGATCATGAGTAATCACCATAAGTAAGATCACAAGTAATCACCATAAGTAAGATCATGAGTAATCACCATAATTAAGATCATGAGTAATCACCATAAATAAGATCATGAGTAATCACCATAAGTAAGATCATGAGTAATCACCATAAGTAAGATCATAAGTAATCACCATAAGTAAGATCATGAGTAATCACCATAAATAAGATCATGAGTAATCACCATAAGTAAGATCATGAGTAATCACCATAAGTAAGATCATAAGTAATCACCATAAGTAAGATCTTGAGTAATCACCATAAGTAAGATCATGAGTAATCACCATAAGTAAGATCATGAGTAATCACCATAAGTAAGATCATGAGTAATCACCATAAGTAAGATCATGAGTAATCACCATAAGTAAGATCATGAGTAATCACCATAAGTAAGATCTTGAGTAATCACCATAATGAAGATCATGAGTAATCACCATAAGTAAGATCATGAGTAATCACCATATGTAAGATCATGAGTAATCACCATAAGTAAGATCATGAGTAATCACCATAAGTAAGATCATGATTAATCACCATATGTAAGATCATGAGTAATCACCATAAGTAAGATCATGAGTAATCACCATAAGTAAGATCATGAGTAATCACCATAAGTAAGATCATAAGTAATCACCATAAGTAAGATCATGAGTAATCACCATAAGTAAGATCATGAGTAATCACCATATGTAAGATCATGAGTAATCACCATAAGTAAGATCATGAGTAATCACCATATGTAAGATCTTGAGTAATCACCATATGTAAGATCATGAGTAATCACCATAAGTAAGATCATGAGTAATCACCATAAGTAAGATCATGAGTAATCACCATAAGTAAGATCATGAGTAATCACCATAAGTAAGATCATAAGTAATCACCGTAAGTAAGATCATAAGTAATCACCATAAGTAAGATCATGAGAAATCACCATAAGTAAGATCATAAGTAATCACCATAAGTAAGATCATGAGTAATCACCATAAGTAAGATCATGAGAAATCACCATAAGTAAGATCATAAGTAATCACCATAAGTAAGATCATGAGTAATCACCATAAGTAAGATCATGAGTAATCACCATAAGTAAGATCATGAGTAATCACCATAAGTAAGATCATGAGTAATCACCATAAGTAAGATCATGAGTAATCACCATAAGTAAGATCTTGAGTAATCACCATAATGAAGATCATGAGTAATCACCATAAGTTAGATCATAAGTAATCACCATAAGTAAGATCATGAGTAATCACCATAAGTACGATCTTGAGTAATCACCATAAGTAAGATCATAAGTAATCACCATAAGTAAGATCATGAGTAATCACCATAAGTAAGATCATAAGTAATCACCGTAAGTAAGATCATAAGTAATCACCATAAGTAAGATAATGAGTAATCACCATAAGTAAGATCATGAGTAATCACCATAAGTAAGATCTTGAGTAATCACCATAATGAAGATCATGAGTAATCACCATAAGTAAGATCATGAGTAATCACCATATGTAAGATCATGAGTAATCACCATAAGTAAGATCATGAGTAATCACCATAAGTAAGATCATGATTAATCACCATATGTAAGATCATGAGTAATCACCATAAGTAAGATCATGAGTAATCACCATAAGTAAGATCATGAGTAATCACCATAAGTAAGATCATAAGTAATCACCATAAGTAAGATCATGAGTAATCACCATAAGTAAGATCATGAGTAATCACCATATGTAAGATCATGAGTAATCACCATAAGTAAGATCATGAGTAATCACCATATGTAAGATCTTGAGTAATCACCATATGTAAGATCATGAGTAATCACCATAAGTAAGATCATGAGTAATCACCATAAGTAAGATCATGAGTAATCACCATAAGTAAGATCATGAGTAATCACCATAAGTAAGATCATAAGTAATCACCGTAAGTAAGATCATAAGTAATCACCATAAGTAAGATCATGAGTAATCACCATAAGTAAGATCATGAGTAATCACCATAAGTAAGATCATGAGTAATCACCATAAGCAAGATCATAAGTAATCACTATAAGTAAGATCATGAGTAATCACCATAAGTAAGATCATGAGTAATCACCATAAGTAAGATCATGAGTAATCACCATAAGTAAGATCTTGAGTAATCACCATAATGAAGATCATGAGTAATCACCATAAGTTAGATCATAAGTAATCACCATAAGTAAGATCATGAGTAATCACCATAAGTAAGATCTTGAGTAATCACCATAAGTAAGATCATAAGTAATCACCATAAGTAAGATCATGAGTAATCACCATATGTAAGATCATGAGTAATCACCATAAGTAAGATCATGAGTAATCACCATAAATAAGATCTTGAGTAATCACCATATGTAAGATCATGAGTAATCACCATAAGTAAGATCATAAGTAATCACCATAAGTAAGATCATGAGTAATCACCATAAGTAAGATCATGAGTAATCACCATAAGTAAGATCTTGAATAATCACCATATGTAAGATCATGAATAATCACCATAAGTAAGATCATAAGTAATCACCATAAGTAAGATCATGAGTAATCACCATAAGTAAGATCATGAGTAATCACCATAAGTAAGATCATAAGTAATCACCATAAGTAAGATCATGAGTAATCACCATAAGTAAGATCATAAGTAATCACCATAAGTAAGATCATGAGTAATCACCATAAGTAAGATCATAAGTAATCACCATAAGTAAGATCATAAGCAATCACCATAAGTAAGATCATAAGTAATCACCATAAGTAAGATCATGAGTAATCACCATAAGTAAGATCATGAGTAATCACCATAAGTAAGATCATAAGTAATCACCATAAGTAAGATCATGAGTAATCACCATATGTAAGATCATGAGTAATCACCATAAGTAAGATCATGAGTAATCACCATAAATAAGATCTTGAGTAGTCACCATATGTAAGATCATGAGTAATCACCATAAGTAAGATCATAAGTAATCACCATAAGTAAGATCATGAGTAATCACCATAAGTAAGATCATGAGTAATCACCATAAGTAAGATCATGAGTAATCACCATAAGTAAGATCATAAGTAATCACCATAAGTAAGATCATAAGTAATCACCATAAGTAAGATCATGAGTAATCACCATAAGTAAGATCATGAGTAATCACCATAAGTAAGATCATAAGTAATCACCATAAGTAAGATCATGAGTAATCACCATAAGTAAGATCATGAGTAATCACCATAAGTAAGATCATGAGTAATCACCATAAGTAAGATCATGAGTAATCACCATAAGTAAGATCATGAGTAATCACCATAAGTAAGATCATGAGTAATCACCATAAGTAAGATCATAAGTAATCACCATAAGTAAGATCATGAGTAATCACCATAAGTAAGATCATAAGTAATCACCATAAGTAAGATCATAAGTAATCACCATAAGTAAGATCATGAGTAATCACCATAAGTAAGATCATAAGTAATCACCATAAGTAAGATCATGAGTAATCACCATCAGTAAGATCATGAGTAATCACCATAAGTAAGATCTTGAGTAATCACCATAATTAAGATCATGAGTAATCACCATAAGTAAGATCATGAGTAATCACCATATGTAAGATCATGAGTAATCACCATAAGTAAGATCATGAGTAATCACCATAAGTAAGATCATGAGTAATCACCATATGTAAGATCATGAGTAATCACCATAAGTAAGATCATGAGTAATCACCATAAGTAAGATCATAAGTAATCACCATAAGTAAGATCATGAGTAATCACCATAAGTAAGATCATGAGTAATCACCATAAGTAAGATCATGAGAAATCACCATAAGTAAGATCATAAGTAATCACCATAAGTAAGATCATGAGTAATCACCATAAGTAAGATCATGACAAATCACCATAAGTAAGATCATAAGTAATCACCATAAGTAAGATCATGAGTAATCACCATAAGTAAGATCATGAGTAATCACCATAAGTAAGATCATGAGTAATCACCATAAGTAAGATCATGAGTAATCACCATAAGTAAGATCATAAGTAATCACCGTAAGTAAGATCATAAGTAATCACCATAAGTAAGATCATGAGTAATCACCATAAGTAAGATCATGAGTAATCACCATAAGTAAGATCATGAGTAATCACCATAAGTAAGATCATAAGTAATCACTATAAGTTAGATCATGAGTAATCACCATAAGTTAGATCATGAGTAATCACCATAAGTAAGATCATGAGTAATCACCATAAGTAAGATCATGAGTAATCACCATAAGTAAGATCATGAGTAATCACCATAAGTAAGATCATAAGTAATCACCATAAGTAAGATCATGAGTAATCACCATAAGTGAGATCATAAGTAATCACCATAAGTAAGATCATGAGTAATCACCATAAGTAAGATCATGAGTAATCACCATAAGTAAGATCATAAGTAATCACCATAAGTAAGATCATAAGTAATCACCATAAGTAAGATCATAAGTAATCACCATAAGTAAGATCATGAGTAATCACCATAAGTAAGATCATAAGTAATCACCATAAGTAAGATCATAAGTAATCACCATAAGTAAGATCATGAGTAATCACCATATGTAAGATCATGAGTAATCACCATAAGTAAGATCATGAGTAATCACCATAAGTAAGATCATAAGTAATCACCATAAGTAAGATCATAAGTAATCACCATAAGTAAGATCATGAGTAATCACCATAAGTAAGATCATGAGTAATCACCATAAATAAGATCATGAGTAATCACCATAAGTAAGATCATAAGTAATCACTATAAGTAAGATCATGAGTAATCACCATAAGTAAGATCATGAGAAATCACCATAAGTAAGATCATGAGTAATCACCATAAGTAAGATCATAAGTAATCACCATAAGTAAGATCATAAGTAATCACCATAAGTAAGATCATAAGTAATCACCATAAGTAAGATCATAAGTAATCACCATAAGTAAGATCATGAGTAATCACCATAAGTAAGATCATAAGTAATCACCATAAGTAAGATCATGAGTAATCACCATAATTAAGATCATGAGTAATCACCATAAGTAAGATCATGAGTAATCACCATAATTAAGATCATGAGTAATCACCATAAGTAAGATCATGAGTAATCACCATAAATAAGATAATAAGTAATCACCATAAGTAAGATCATGAGTAATCACCATAAGTAAGATCATAAGTAATCACCATATGTAAGATCATGAGTAATCACCATAAGTAAGATCATGAGTAATCACCATAAGTAAGATCATGAGTAATCACCATAAATAAGATCATGAGTAATCACCATAAGTAAGATCATGAGTAATCACCATAAGTAAGATCATGAGAAATCACCATAAGTAAGATCATAAGTAATCACCATAAGTAAGATCATGAGTAATCACCATAAGTAAGATCATGAGTAATCACCATAAGTAAGATCATGAGTAATCACCATAAGTAAGATCATGAGTAATCACCATAAGTAAGATCATAAGTAATCACCGTAAGTAAGATCATAAGTAATCACCATAAGTAAGATCATGAGTAATCACCATAAGTAAGATCATGAGTAATCACCATAAGTAAGATCATGAGTAATCACCATAAGTAAGATCATAAGTAATCACTATAAGTTAGATCATGAGTAATCACCATAAGTTAGATCATGAGTAATCACCATAAGTAAGATCATGAGTAATCACCATAAGTAAGATCATGAGTAATCACCATAAGTAAGATCATAAGTAATCACCATAAGTAAGATCATGAGTAATCACCATAAGTAAGATCATGAGTAATCACCATAAGTAAGATCATGAGTAATCACCATAAGTAAGATCATGAGTAATCACCATAAGTAAGATCATAAGTAATCACCATAAGTAAGATCATGAGTAATCACTATAAGTTAGATCATGAGTAATCACCATAAGTAAGATCATGAGTAATCACCATAAGTAAGATCATGAGTAATCACCATAAGTAAGATCATGAGTAATCACCATATGTAAGATCATGAGTAATCACCATAAGTAAGATCATGAGTAATCACCATAAGTAAGATCATGAGTAATCACCATAAGTAAGATCATGAGTAATCACCATAAGTAAGATCATGAGTAATCACCATATGTAAGATCATGAGTAATCACCATAAGTAAGATCATAAGTAATCACCATAAGTAAGATCATGAGTAATCACCATAAGTAAGATCATGATTAATCACCATAAGTAAGATCATAAGCAATCACCATAAGTAAGATCATGAGTAATCACCATAAGTAAGATCATAAGTAATCACCATAAGTAAGATCATGAGTAATCACCATAAGTAAGATCATGAGTAATCACCATAAGTAAGATCATGAGTAATCACCATAAGTAAGATCATGAGTAATCACCATAAATAAGATCATGAGTAATCACCATAAGTAAGATCATGAGTATTCACCATAAGTAAGATCATGAGTAATCACCATAAGTAAGATCATAAGTAATCACCATAAGTAAGATCATGAGTAATCACCATAAGTAAGATCATGAGTAATCACCATAAGTAAGATCATGAGTAATCACCATAAGTAAGATCATGAGTAATCACCATAAGTAAGATCATAAGTAATCACCATAAGTAAGATCATGAGTAATCACCATATGTAAGATCATGAGTAATCACCATAAGTAAGATCATAAGTAATCACCATAAGTAAGATCATGAGTAATCACCATAAGTAAGATCATGAGTAATCACCATAAGTAAGATCATAAGTAATCACCATAAGTAAGATCATAAGTAATCACCATAAGTAAGATCATAAGTAATCACCATAAGTAAGATCATAAGTAATCACCATAAGTAAGATCATAAGTAATCACCATAAGTAAGATCATAAGTAATCACCATAAGTAAGATCATAAGTAATCACCATAAGTAAGATCATAAGTAATCAACATAAGTAAGATCATAAGTAATCACCATAACTAAGATCATAAGTAATCACCATAAGTAAGATCATGAGTAATCACCATAAGTAAGATCATGAGTAACCACCATAAGTAAGATCATATGTAATCACCATAAGTAAGATCATGAGTAATCACCATAAGTAAGATCATGAGTAATCACCATAAGTAAGATCATGAGTAATCACCATATGTAAGATCATAAGTAATCACCATAAGTAAGATCATAAGTAATCACCATAAGTAAGATCATAAGTAATCACCATAAGTAAGATCATGAGTAATCACCATAAGTAAGATCATGAGTAATCACCATAAGTAAGATCATGAGTAATCACCATAAGTAAGATCATAAGTAATCACCATAAGTAAGATCATAAGTAATCACCATAAGTAAGATCATGAGTAATCACCATAAGTAAGATCATAAGTAATCACCATAAGTAAGATCATGAGTAATCACCATAAGTAAGATCATGAGTAATCACCATAAGTAAGATCATGAGTAATCACCATAAGTAAGATCATGAGTAATCACCTTAAGTAAGATCATGAGTAATCACCATAAGTAAGATCATAAGTAATCACCATAAGTAAGATCATGAGTAATCACCATAAGTAAGATCATGAGTAATCACCATAAGTAAGATCATGAGTAATCACCATAAGTAAGATCATGAGTAATCACCATTAGTAAGATCATGAGTGATCACCATAAGTAAGATCATAAGTAATCACCATAAGTAAGATCATAAGTACTCACCATAAGTAAGATCATGAGTAATCACCATAAGTAAGATCATGAGTAATCACCATAAGTAAGATCATGAGTAATCACCATAAGTAAGATCATGAGTAATCACCATAAGTAAGATCATGAGTAATCACCATAAGTAAGATCATAAGTAATCACCATAAGTAAGATCATAAGTAATCACCATAAGTAAGATCATGAGTAATCACCATAAGTAAGATCATGAGTAATCACCATAAATAAGATCATGAGTAATCACCATAAGTAAGATCATAAGTAATCACTATAAGTAAGATCATGAGTAATCACCATAAGTAAGATCATGAGAAATCACCATAAGTAAGATCATGAGTAATCACCATAAGTAAGATCATAAGTAATCACCATAAGTAAGATCATAAGTAATCACCATAAGTAAGATCATAAGTAATCACCATAAGTAAGATCATAAGTAATCACCATAAGTAAGATCATGAGTAATCACCATAAGTAAGATCATAAGTAATCACCATAAGTAAGATCATGAGTAATCACCATAATTAAGATCATGAGTAATCACCATAAGTAAGATCATGAGTAATCACCATAATTAAGATCATGAGTAATCACCATAAGTAAGATCATGAGTAATCACCATAAATAAGATAATAAGTAATCACCATAAGTAAGATCATGAGTAATCACCATAAGTAAGATCATAAGTAATCACCATATGTAAGATCATGAGTAATCACCATAAGTAAGATCATGAGTAATCACCATAAGTAAGATCATGAGTAATCACCATAAATAAGATCATGAGTAATCACCATAAGTAAGATCATGAGTAATCACCATAAGTAAGATCATGAGTAATCACCATAAGTAAGATCATGAGTAATCACCATAAGTAAGATCATGAGTAATCACCATAAGTAAGATCATGAGTAATCACCATAAGTAAGATCATAAGTAATCACCATAAGTAAGATCATGAGTAATCACTATAAGTTAGATCATGAGTAATCACCATAAGTAAGATCATGAGTAATCACCATAAGTAAGATCATGAGTAATCACCATAAGTAAGATCATGAGTAATCACCATATGTAAGATCATGAGTAATCACCATAAGTAAGATCATGAGTAATCACCATAAGTAAGATCATGAGTAATCACCATAAGTAAGATCATGAGTAATCACCATAAGTAAGATCATGAGTAATCACCATATGTAAGATCATGAGTAATCACCATAAGTAAGATCATAAGTAATCACCATAAGTAAGATCATGAGTAATCACCATAAGTAAGATCATGATTAATCACCATAAGTAAGATCATAAGCAATCACCATAAGTAAGATCATGAGTAATCACCATAAGTAAGATCATAAGTAATCACCATAAGTAAGATCATGAGTAATCACCATAAGTAAGATCATGAGTAATCACCATAAGTAAGTTCATGAGTAATCACCATAAGTAAGATCATGAGTAATCACCATAAGTAAGATCATGAGTAATCACCATAAGTAAGATCATGAGTAATCACCATAAGTAAGATCATAAGTAATCACCATAAGTAAGATCATGAGTAATCACCATAAGTAAAATCATGAGTAATCACCATAAGTAAGATCATGAGTAATCACCCTAAATTAGATCATGAGTAATCACCATAAGTAAGATCATAAGTAATCACCATAAGTAAGATCATGAGTAATCACCATAAGTAAGATCATAAGTAATCACCATAAGTAAGATCATGAGTAATCACCATAAGTAAGATCATGAGTAATCACCATAAGTAAGATCATGAGTAATCACCATAAGTAAGATCATGAGTAATCACCATAAATAAGATCATGAGTAATCACCATAAGTAAGATCATGAGTAATCACCATAAGTAAGATCATGAGTAATCACCATAAGTAAGATCATAAGTAATCACCATAAGTAAGATCATGAGTAATCACCATAAGTAAGATCATGAGTAATCACCATAAGTAAGATCATGAGTAATCACCATAAGTAAGATCATGAGTAATCACCATAAGTAAGATCATAAGTAATCACCATAAGTAAGATCATGAGTAATCACCATATGTAAGATCATGAGTAATCACCATAAGTAAGATCATAAGTAATCACCATAAGTAAGATCATGAGTAATCACCATAAGTAAGATCATGAGTAATCACCATAAGTAAGATCATAAGTAATCACCATAAGTAAGATCATAAGTAATCACCATAAGTAAGATCATAAGTAATCACCATAAGTAAGATCATAAGTAATCACCATAAGTAAGATCATAAGTAATCACCATAAGTAAGATCATAAGTAATCACCATAAGTAAGATCATAAGTAATCACCATAAGTAAGATCATAAGTAATCAACATAAGTAAGATCATAAGTAATCACCATAACTAAGATCATAAGTAATCACCATAAGTAAGATCATGAGTAATCACCATAAGTAAGATCATGAGTAACCACCATAAGTAAGATCATATGTAATCACCATAAGTAAGATCATGAGTAATCACCATAAGTAAGATCATGAGTAATCACCATAAGTAAGATCATGAGTAATCACCATATGTAAGATCATAAGTAATCACCATAAGTAAGATCATAAGTAATCACCATAAGTAAGATCATAAGTAATCACCATAAGTAAGATCATGAGTAATCACCATAAGTAAGATCATGAGTAATCACCATAAGTAAGATCATGAGTAATCACCATAAGTAAGATCATAAGTAATCACCATAAGTAAGATCATAAGTAATCACCATAAGTAAGATCATGAGTAATCACCATAAGTAAGATCATAAGTAATCACCATAAGTAAGATCATGAGTAATCACCATAAGTAAGATCATGAGTAATCACCATAAGTAAGATCATGAGTAATCACCATAAGTAAGATCATGAGTAATCACCATAAGTAAGATCATGAGTAATCACCATAAGTAAGATCATGAGTAATCACCATAAGTAAGATCATGAGTAATCACCATATGCATAATTAAATCATAAATTGGCAAGGTGAGGTGTGGTGCCAGAGTGGTGGTCTGTAATTCGAAGTACCCGAGTTCAATCACCGTATGTGGCAATTGGTCTGTTTTAACGCTATTAGCGTGGCTTTGGACATATGATCGGACGAACAGACGGACAGCTACTGCTCTGTCTCAGCTCACAATTCTTCATAACTGATTAATGAGAAACCATTTATATATATTTAATTGCATGGATTAAAATTGTTATACTAACTTTTTGAATTGGAAAATTGCTTCATTTGGTTTTTGTTTCTGAGGGCTCAGAGATTCACTGTCGATAAAAGGCAGTTTGTTAAACAATGTCAAATTATCAGAAATGGTAAGGCGCAGTGTGGTTGTCAAAGCATGTTGTTTGTACAGATATAACAATCACTGAGCCTAAAAAATAGAGTCAGTCAATCATTAATAGAATTACTCTTCCCTAAACAGTAATGTTACTCTCTGATTTATTAGTACTGCAGAGTTGACTGTGTTGAAGGGCAAAATGAATGCGAAGCTACCACAAAGTTAAGCATACTATCAACTAAGGAAGACAACTACCAGTTAGATGGATGGATGCTGTGTTTTTATTACTCCAAAGCTCTCATCGCCTTGCTAGATGTGTTTTGTGAAAGACGCAGTCTAGCGGCGTATGTCGCTGTTGCAAGTGATTACAGTGCAGTCTCTATATCTGAGGTTGTTATATACGGTTCAAGTAAGTTGTCACTTTGGTGCTCAATGTACAGCAAAAACACAAGCATCACAAATTTCATACAAAGTTGAAGATTTAGATTATGCTATCATTATGGTACAACTACAGGTGGTTTTATCTGATATGACAAAATTATGAATGTTATTATTTCATTTTAAGACAAGTCGTTAAATTGTATTATTTTACAGTGTAATAACCAAATTCAGAACTTTGCGCAACAACAAGATAAATTGTATCATTTCTTTGTTAGACTTACATTAAAGGTTGACTTGCAACAAAAGTTACATTACAGTTATTTGGTATCAAAAGATTCACCATGTTTTACTCTGTTGTGTTGTAGGTGCCAAATACGTGGAAATGTGATTACAAGCTCTTAAACGCTCAAAAACAAAAAGCCGCTGTAGATTGGAATCTCTTTATATATCTGACGTAATCATTACAGTTTGTTTGTTACAGATTGTTCTCACGTGAATCGAAAGGCCAATAAAAGCTCAATATAAAACCTATCGCAGCACTAGGTTGTGACAAACACTTTGGGTTTTACCAAAGACCCCGTATCAAATATAGATGCTCGCTACTTTACAGTTTTGTTTCGGCATTATTCAATTGACAAGTCGTAATCTGATCACGTGATCTAATTCTCCGCAAACAATTTTTGAGGCACTTCTCGATTATCACAGGTAACCAACAGGCTCGTCATGACTATCAGACAATGATATACACTCCTTCGAGCTAAGGTCAGAACGTTTTACGATTTTTTACGGAAAGTTATAAGATATCAGTGCTAAAAGTGACAGCATTACAATGAAGATAAAACAGACGCGTAAGAACAATAGACATGGTTTTATTGAATGCGTGAAGTATATTTGTGAAAATATTTTGACGAATGTGGTTGCATGAAAGTGTAAACAGAAACCATCCTGTAACAACTACGTCCCATTTGAGACGTTTTGGAACGCGAATCCAAACTACGGCGGTCTCATGTGGCTGCGATTAACTGTTCGTTTTTTAGTTTGTAAGAGCTTGTAATCACATTCTCATATATTTTGCACCTACAACACAACAAAGTAAGACATGGTGAATCTTAAATAACTGTTATGGGAATTTTGTTGCAAGTCACCCTTTAAACATCTACTACTTACTTACTGGTGACTTGTACTGGTGACTTGTACTGCTGACTTGTACTGCTGACTTGTACTGCTGACTTGTACTGCTGACTTGTACTGAGCTGAGCTGGCTGGTTAAACATCAGCACACATCTCTGTTTGTAGAGGGAACTAACAAGGCTTTAGGAGGACACTATGAGATCAGTAGCTCTTTCTGTGAACATAATGACAGCGATGAATGTTCAAGCCCGATAGATGGTATCTTCGATGGACCTCACTGGGCAACTGATTCATTAGTTAACCAATGGCTAAATGTAACAATAACACCAGTATACTTAACTCAGCTTGTCACCTACACAATGTTATACAGCGCCTGTGATTGGTCAAAAGGTGCATGCGATAATGGTAAGATTTAAAATGCAATTTGAAAATATGACAATTCCATTTTTAAAGAGTAATTGATGAATTGCCAGAGGGAAATGAAATCGATCACATTTTCCTACCACAAGGTATAAAAATACTAATGAATAATTTTAAAAATAAATAGTTAAAAAGTGGTTATTGTTTATTAGCCAATGAGAACAGATTTTTTGTAAATACTAGTTCTATTGTTTGCTGTTTAGCTGAAAAAACCGCAAACGTTAAGTAATGCAAGAGTGACCTCATCTGCTGAACATCTCAAAAGTGAATTGAATTGAGTTGAAATGCTTGCTTGAATTAAACTTTGTATTTTTTAGTTACATTGCCAATCGATAATAAAAACTGTATTACATCGAACTTGAAAAAAATTAAAAATTTGTGTACTTCATGTGTTTTTCCGTAATCAGGACTTCATAGTCATGTTCTGCAACATAAAGGAATACTGTTTCAAAGAGAAGGCGAGTCCAAAGATCAATTTTCTAAGTTTACTGGTAGACAAGGAGACTCTTTATAGAGAATAAGCTGGTACACTAGCAAATGGGCAACATACCAGCAAATGAGCAACCACTTGTTTAGGGGTAGTGCAAAATTGGTTTCAGAAGTGAAATCTTGCTTATTTACAAATTTCAGACTGCAATATATCAATAAGCGTTATTTTGTACCGTTGTGTTTCCTCTGTTACCCCTTCCTTCCATATTGATATTAAACATCCACCAATTTAGTATGCAACTAAACTTAGCATGTTTTGCTACAGCTGGTAAGAAAAAGGATAATCACTCTGTACGTTTCTTGACCAGCCATAATTCTGGACAATGGACTCTTTGCGCGGAAGGGTTTCACCTTCTTCATTACCCAGTAACATATCTTAGCTGCGGTGATCAAGACCCTCCTCTGACAGATGCCATTTCTCTTACTACAAATTCAACAATCAAGCTGCACATAGCTGAGTTAGAAGTTTATGGCATAGGTAAGTTGTCGTTCCGTACGTAACTCGTGTGTACTTAATAATTTATTGACAAAAACAGGCACTGAAGAGGTTTTCGGCCCGGTAGGTGCCTAAGTATTTATTACCACTTCCTATAATCTTCTACTAGTTATATCATAGTCTTATACTAGTTGTTTTATAGTCTTCTAATAGTTATATCCTTGTTTTCCAATAGTTGTCAAGTTGCCTTCTACTTTAAATGTGTACATTTTTTTCATAAGATTTTTGCTACTCATTTCTCAATTTTTCTACTATTTGTGCAATTTATTTTCTTTGATTTTAAGCGAATCGATTATTCTGAAATACTGTCAATACTACTCGATTCTACTAGTTATCACATAATCTTTTACTAATCACATAGACTTCCAGTAGTTATCACATAGTCTTCCATTAGTTATCTCATAATCTTGTAATAGTTATATCACAGTATCCTACTAGTTATCTTATAGTCTTTTAATAGTTATTTATTAGATTTTTAATAGTTGTCTTGTTTTTTTTACTTAGACGGCGCAGCGATTTTCACGACCGCTGATGGAGAGACTGCTCAGGCGTTGGATAAAAGGCAAACAATTGGTCGGTGACAGTGTAACGGAAACAATGCTATGTGAAAAGGCTGGTGCTATCTATCAAGACTATAAAAATAGACATTCGGACAAGTTGGCTAGTGGTCGTGCATTTACCCTTTGTGACGACATCCGTGTTCGTCCTAATCGCAACATGTTGTAAGGGCGACAAAGGCAAACGTCATTAGATAGGTTTCTCTTAAAACGGCCGGCTGGTAATAAGAGCAAAACAAAAGAAAAATTAGCTAATCAGCGAAAAACTTAAAACTATGAACGATGAAGAACTTTTAATTACGTTATGTTAAAAACGAAAGTTTGCTTTTAGGCTTGCTTCTAAGTTTGTCTTTTAAGACTTTAATGAAACCCAAATTTATCAAAGTCAACTGTTGTAATGAAGGATAACTTATATCTCCCTTTTTGGCAAATGCTAGCGTTAGCTGCTATTGTATGTACTATTTAATTTTACATTTTAATTAATCACATTTCCTTGCATTATTTTTATTTGTTGCTTTTTGAAAGCATGTGGTAAGTTAGGACAATAACCAACATGTTCTTTCTGTTTCAATATCTTGTTTCGAGTGCTTTATTTGCATTTTTTTAGAGTATGGAAAACCAATCAATATATATTTAATTGCTCTATATATATAAATAAGTTGCACCAACATGCGAGTAAATTGACATACGAGCTCAGTCTCAGAATGCATTAAGCTCGTAAGTCAAAGTATGACTGTAATCTTATCACATATTCTCCTACTAGTTATCACATAGTGTTCCATCAGTAATGTTATGACATATTCTTCTAACTGTTATCAACCAGTTTTTCATTAGTGATCTCATAGTCTTCTAATAGTTATCTTATAGTCTTGTAATAGTTATTTATTAGAGTTTTAATAGTGGTCATGTAGCCTTCTACTTTAAATGTGTACAGCTTTTTCATTAGGTTTTTGCAACTCAATTCTCAATTTTTTTTACTTTTAGTGCAATTAGTTTTTTTTGATTTTAAGCGTTTTTGGTATACAGTTTCGAATCTATCAGCAATCTTTCTTATTTTCTTACAAGCTCCTCCTTTGCCATTTTTTCTTTTTGATTTAAACTTTTTTTCTTGATATAAATCCTACATGTTGTCAGCATGTTCTAATCTTTATGTTTTTTTATTTAGATTTTCATGAGTCAGCCTATGCGTACATCTCCAGATACCTACCTTCATACAGATAAATATCTAAAATGCGTCTATAAATACATATATTTATGTACAAAGATATTTATAATTTAATCTACGTTGAAAAATTTTTTAAGATACAATAATGTAAAATACCATGGTTGTAAAGCCTTTAAAAGTTTATGGTTAATGCCTGTAGCAAACACTTTTCACTAACTTTTAGCAATGGACCCTGTTCCTGAGACAACCACGAGGGCAAGTTCGAAGGCTGCACCTCTAACAGGTTTTCAACCCGGTAGGTGCTATACTTACTACCACTTTCCATAATCTAGTAATAGTTATATCATAGTCTTATACTAGTTGTTCTTAGTCTTCTAATAGTTATCTCCTTGTTTTCCAATAGTTGTCAAGTAGACTTCTACTTTAAATGCGTACATTTTTTCATAAGATTTTTGCTACTCATTTCTCAATTTTTCTACTATTTGTGCAATTTATTTTCTTTGATCTTAAGCGAATCGATTATTCTGAAATACTGTCAATACTACTCAATTCTACTAGTTATCACATAATCTTTTACTAATCACATAGACTTCCAGTAGTTATCACATAGTCTTCCATTAGTTATCTCATAATCTTGTAATAGTTATATCACAGTATCCTACTAGTTATCTTATAGTCTTTTAATAGTTATTTATTAGATTTTTAATAGTTGTCATGTTTTTTTTACTTTGAGTGCAATTCTTTTCCTTTGATTTTAAGCATTTTTGGTATACTGTTTCAAATCTATTAAAATTCTTTTTTTTTACAAGCTCTTCCTTTGCCATTTTGTCTTTTGATTAAAACTTTTTTTTGATATGCATCCTACATGTTGTCAGCATGTTCTAATCTTTATGTTTTTTTATTTAGATTTTTATAAGTCAGCCCATGCGTACATCTCCAGATACCTACCTTCATACAGATAAATATCTAAAATGCGTCTATAAATACATATATTTATGTCCAAAGATATTTATAGTTTAATCTATGTTGAAAAATTTTTTAAGACACATTCATGTTAAATACTATATTTGTAAAGCGTTTAAAAGTTTATGGTTAATGCCTGTAGCAAACACTTTTCACTAACTTTTAGCAATGGACCCTGTTCCTGAGACAACCACGAGGGCAAGTTCGAAGGCTGCACCTCTAACAGGTTTTCAACCTGGTAGGTGCCTAAGTATTTACTACCACTTTCCATAATCTAGTAATAGTTATATCGTAGTCTTATACTAGTTGTTCTTAGTCTTCTAATAGTTATCTCCTTGTTTTCCAATAATTGTCAAGTAGCCTTCTACTTTAAATGCGTACATTTTTTATAAAGTTTCCGCTACTCATTTTTCAATTTTTCTACTATTTGTGCAACTCTTTTCTTTTGAGCTTAGGCAAATTAATTATGCTGAAAATTGATCAATAATTGATTCTAATATTTGTATCATAGTCTTGTACTAATTATCTCAAAGTCCTCCATTAGTAATGTTTTGACATAGTCTTCCAACTGTTATCAACCAGTTTTTTACCAGTGATGTCAGTCTTCTACTAGTGCTCGCATATTCTTCTAATCTTTAGCACAAAGTCTTCTACTAGTTATTACAAAGTCTCTTACTAGTTATTACATAGTCTTCAATTAGTTATCACATAGTCTTGTAATAGTTATATCATAGTTTTTTAATAATTGTGAAGTAGCCTTCTACTTTAAATGCGTACATTTTTTTATAAGGTTTTCGTTAATTTTTCAATTTTTTTACAGTTTGTGCGATGTTTTTTTTTGATTTTAGGCAAGTTAAACATGCTGAATATTAATCAATGATCGATTTTACTAGTTATATCATAGTCTTCAACTAGTTATGATATATTTTTTTACTAGTTATCACATAGTCTTGTAATAGTTATATCATACTCTCCTGCTAGTTATCACATGATTTTCTAATAGTTATATCATAGTCTTCTATTAGTTATTTTATAGTCTACTAGTTATCACGTAGTCTTCCATTAGTTATAGCATAGTCTTCTAATAGTAATCTCAAAGTTTCCTACTAGTTGTCACATGGTTTTTCATTAGTTATCACATAGTCTTCTAACTGTTATCGCATAGTTTTTACTACAGTAATACTTCAACTTACGAGTGCCCCAACGTACAAGAAACTTGAGATACGAGCCAGCTTTTAAGCAAGTTTTAGCACTAACATTTGAGCAATGTTTGAGATACGAGCACGAGAGTCAGTTGCCAAGCATTTCAGAAGTGTTTTATAAGAACAGCATCACTCTGTACTTTTCAACTGCTCAGGTTATACTTTTTTACCGTGTTATTTGTGCATAGACCAAAAGTTTGCCAGTAAAATAAAATATATTGCAAAGAAAAAGTGAATGATAAGAATTGATATTAAAAGGAGAAATATTGAAAAGTATGCGAAATGTGTATGCGTGATTGAGCTAGCTCAGCAATATGACAGAAACACATTCACAATTATCAAACAGAAGAATTATATTCAGGACATTTATTTTGCAAAAGGACTAACCATAGTTTTTAGACGGCGCAGCGATTTTCATGACCGCTGATGGAGAGACTGCTCAGGCGTTGGATAAAAGGCAAACAATTGGTCGGTGACAGTGTAACGGAAACAATGCTATGTGAAAAGGCTGGTGCTATCTATCAAGACTATAAAAATAGACATTCGGACAAGTTGGCTAGTGGTCGTGCATTTACCCTTTGTCACGACATCCGTGTTCGTCCTAATCGCAACATGTTGTAAGGGCGACAAAGGCAAACGTCATTAGATAGGTTTCTCTTAAAACAGCCGGCTGGTAATAAGAGCAAAACAAAGGTAAAATCAGCTAATCAGCGAAAAACTTAAAACTATGAACAATGAAGAACTTTTAATTACATTATGTTAAAAACGAAAGTTTGCTTTTAGGCTTGCTTCTAAGTTTGTCTTTTAAGACTTTAATGAAACCCAAATTTATCAAAGTCAACTGTTGTAATGAAGGATAACTTATATCTCCCTTTTTGGCAAATGCTAGCGTTAGCTGCTATCGTATGTACTATTTAATTTTACATTTTAATTAATCACATTTCCTTGCATTATTTTTATTTGTTGCTTTTTGAAAGCATGTGGTAAGTTAGGACAATAACCAACATGTTCTTTCTGTTTCAATATCTTGTTTCGAGTGCTTTATTTGCATTTTTTTAGAGTATGGAAACCAATCAATATATATTTCATTGCTCTATATATCAATAAGTTGCACCAACATGCGAGTAAATTGACATACGAGCTCAGTCTCAGAATGCATTAAGCTCGTAAGTCAAAGTATGACTGTAATCTTATCACATATTCTCCTACTAGTTATCACATAGTGTTCCATCAGTAATGTTATGACATACTCTTCTAACTGTTATCAACCAGTTTTTCATTAGTGATCTCATAGTTTTCTAATAGTTATCTTATAGTCTTGTAATAGTTACATGTATTTATTAGAGTTTTAATAGTGGTCATGTAGCCTTCTACTTTAAATGTGTACAGCTTTTTCATTAGGTTTTTGCAACTCAATTCTCAATTTTTTTTACTTTTAGTGCAATTAGTTTTCTTTGATTTTAAGCGTTTTTGGTATACAGTTTCGAATCTATCAGCATTCTTTCTTATTTTCTTACAAGCTCCTCCTTTGCCATTTTGTCTTTTTGATTTAAACTTTTTTTCTTGATATGAATCCTACATGTTGTCAGCATGTTCTAATCTTTATGTTTTTTTATTTAGATTTTCATGAGTCAGCCCATGCGTACATCTCCAAATACCTACCTTCATACAGATAAATATCTAAAATGCGTCTATAAATACACATATTTATGTACAAAGATATTTATAATTTAATCTGCGTTGAAAAATTTTTTAAGATACAATAATGTAAAATACCATAGTTGTAAAGCCTTTAAAAGTTTATGGTTAATGCCTGTAGCAAACACTTTTCACTAACTTTTAGCAATGGACCCTGTTCCTGAGACAACCACGAGGGCAAGTTCGAAGGCTGCACCTCTAACAGGTTTTCAACCTGGTAGGTGCCTAAGTATTTACTACCACTTTCCATAATCTAGTAATAGTTATATCGTAGTCTTATACTAGTTGTTCTTAGTCTTCTAATAGTTATCTCCTTGTTTTCCAATAATTGTCAAGTAGCCTTCTACTTTAAATGCGTACATTTTTTTATAAGGTTTCCGCTACTCATTTTTCAATTTTTCTACTATTTGTGCAACTCTTTTCTTTTGAGCTTAAGCAAATTAATTATGCTGAAAATTGATCAATATTTGATTCTAATATTTGTATCATAGTCTTGTACTAATTATCTCAAAGTCCTCCATTAGTAATGTTTTGACATAGTCTTCCAACTGTTATCAACCAGTTTTTTACCAGTGATGTCAGTCTTCTACTAGTGCTCGCATATTCTTCTAATCTTTAGCACAAAGTCTTCTACTAGTTATTACAAAGTCTCTTACTAGTTATTACATAGTCTTCAATTAGTTATCACATAGTCTTGTAATAGTTATATCATAGTTTTTTAATAATTGTGAAGTAGCCTTCTACTTTAAATGCGTACATTTTTTTATAAGGTTTTCGTTAATTTTTCAATTTTTTTACAGTTTGTGCAATGTTTTTTTTTTGATTTTAGGCAAGTTAAATATGCTGAATATTAATCAATGATCGATTTTACTAGTTATATCATAGTCTTCAACTAGTTATGATATATTTTTTTACTAGTTATCACATAGTCTTGTCATAGTTATATCATACTCTCCTGCTAGTTGTCACATGATTTTCTAATAGTTATATCATAGTCTTCTATTAGTTATTTTATAGTCTACTAGTTATCACGTAGTCTTCCATTAGTTATAGCATAGTCTTCTAATAGTAATCTCAAAGTTTCCTACTAGTTGTCACATGGTTTTTCATTAGTTATCACATAGTCTTCTAACTGTTATCGCATAGTTTTTACTACAGTAATACTTCAACTTACGAGTGCCCCAACGTACAAGAAACTTGAGATACGAGCCAGCTTTTAAGCAAGTTTTAGCACTAACATTTGAGCAATGTTTGAGATACGAGCACGAGAGTCAGTTGCCAAGCATTTCAGAAGTGTTTTATAAGAACAGCATCACTCTGTACTTTTCAACTGCTCAGGTTATACTTTTTTACCGTGTTATTTGTGCGTAAACCAAAAGTTTGCCAGTAAAATAAAAAATAATGCAAAGAAAAAGTGAATGATAAGAATTGATATTAAAAGGAGAAATATTGAAAAGTATGCGAATTGTGTATGCGTGATTGAGCTAGCTCAGCAATATGACAGAAACACATTCACAATTATCAAACAGAAGAATTATATTCAGGACATTTATTTTGCAAAAGGACTAACCATAGTTTTTAGACGGCGCAGCGATTTTCATGACCGCTGATGGAGAGACTGCTCAGGCGTTGGATAAAAGGCAAACAATTGGTCGGTGACAGTGTAACGGAAACAATGCTATGTGAAAAGGCTGGTGCTATCTATCAAGACTATAAAAATAGACATTCGGACAAGTTGGCTAGTGGTCGTGCATTTACCCTTTGTCACGACATCCGTGTTCGTCCTAATCGCAACATGTTGTAAGGGCGACAAAGGCAAACGTCATTAGATAGGTTTCTCTTAAAACAGCCGGCTGGTAATAAGAGCAAAACAAAGGTAAAATCAGCTAATCAGCGAAAAACTTAAAACTATGAACAATGAAGAACTTTTAATTACGTTATGTTAAAAACGAAAGTTTGCTTTTAGGCTTGCTTCTAAGTTTGTCTTTTAAGACTTTAATGAAACCCAAATTTATCAAAGTCAACTGTTGTAATGAAGGATAACTTATATCTCCCTTTTTGGCAAATGCTAGCGTTAGCTGCTATCGTATGTACTATTTAATTTTACATTTTAATTAATCACATTTCCTTGCATTATTTTTATTTGTTGCTTTTTGAAAGCATGTGGTAAGTTAGGACAATAACCAACATGTTCTTTCTGTTTCAATATCTTGTTTCGAGTGCTTTATTTGCATTTTTTTAGAGTATGGAAACCAATCAATATATATTTCATTGCTCTATATATCAATAAGTTGCACCAACATGCGAGTAAATTGACATACGAGCTCAGTCTCAGAATGCATTAAGCTCGTAAGTCAAAGTATGACTGTAATCTTATCACATATTCTCCTACTAGTTATCACATAGTGTTCCATCAGTAATGTTATGACATACTCTTCTAACTGTTATCAACCAGTTTTTCATTAGTGATCTCATAGTTTTCTAATAGTTATCTTATAGTCTTGTAATAGTTACATGTATTTATTAGAGTTTTAATAGTGGTCATGTAGCCTTCTACTTTAAATGTGTACAGCTTTTTCATTAGGTTTTTGCAACTCAATTCTCAATTTTTTTACTTTTAGTGCAATTAGTTTTCTTTGATTTTAAGCGTTTTTGGTATACAGTTTCGAATCTATCAGCATTCTTTCTTATTTTCTTACAAGCTCCTCCTTTGCCATTTTGTCTTTTTGATTTAAACTTTTTTTCTTGATATGAATCCTACATGTTGTCAGCATGTTCTAATCTTTATGTTTTTTTATTTAGATTTTCATGAGTCAGCCCATGCGTACATCTCCAAATATCTACCTTCATACAGATAAATATCTAAAATGCGTCTATAAATACATATATTTATGTACAAAGATATTTATAATTTAATCTGCGTTGAAAAATTTTTTAAGATACAATAATGTAAAATACCATAGTTGTAAAGCCTTTAAAAGTTTATGGTTAATGCCTGTAGCAAACACTTTTCACTAACTTTTAGCAATGGACCCTGTTCCTGAGACAACCACAACTGCGAGTACAAGTTCGACGTTTTTACCTATTTTGCGACCCGGTAGGTGCTATATTTACTACCACTTCCCATAAACTAGTAATAGTTATATCATAGTCTTATACTAGTTGTTTTATAGTCTTCTAATAGTTATATCCTGGTTTTCCAATAGTTGTCAAGTAGCCTTCTACTTTAAATGTGTATATTTTTTTCATAAGGTTTTCGCTACTCATTTTTCAATTTTTTTACAATTATTGCATTTTTTCCTTTGATTTTAGGCAAATTAATTATGCTGAAAATCAATCAATAATTGAGTGTAATAGTTATATCATAGTCTTCAACTAGTTACCACATAGATTTTTAATAGTTATCTTATAGTCTGGTAATAGTTATCTTATAGTCTGGTAATAGTTATCTTATCGTCTGGTAATAGTTATCTCTTAGCTTTTTAATAGTTATCTTATAGTCTGGTAATAGTTATCTCTTAGCTTTTTAATAATTGTCATGTAGCCTTCTACTTTAAATGTGTACAGTTTTTTCATTAGGTTTAGGCAACTTAATTCTTAATTTTTTACTTTCAGTACAATTCTTTTCCTTTGATTTTAGGCATTTTTGTATACTGTTTCAAATCTATCAAAAATCCCTTTCATTTTCTTACAAGTTCCTCTTTTCCCATTTTGTCTTTTTGATTTAAACTTTTTTTTTAATATGAATCCTATATGTTGTCAGCATGTTCTAATCTTTATGTTTTTATTTAGATTTTCATAGGTCAGAATATACTTACATTTCCAGATACCTACCTTCGTACAAAAAAATTTCTAAAATGCGTTCATAAATACATACATTTATGTTTGAAGTTTTCTATAATTTAATCTAATTTGAAATGTTCTTTAAAGATGCATTCTTGTAAAATACCATATTTTTAAAGGCCTTAAAAACTTATGGTTGTTGCCTGTAGCAAACATTTTTACCTAAATACGAATGAAACCGTTTGTACAATTTCTAGTTTCCATTTTAGCTAGAGACCCTGTTCCTGAGACAACCACAATTGTCAGTACAAGTTTGAAGACGGTAACTCCAACAACAATGAATGCTGAAAATCGATCAATAGGCATATCAGTTGGTTCATCCTATTCAGACTTGGACTGCCACAAAAACGAAATCTCAGCTAAAAACTGGTGGATGGTTCATTACAACCATGAAGTCAGCATTCATCTAATCATTGTCAAGTTCTACAATGGTAAAAGTTTCACTGAACCAAGTTTTAGTTCAAAACTAGTGCTTTAGTTTGTAGATTCTCATGCTGAATATACTTTGTTATGATTTTACTTGTCAGATAATTGCGCTCATATAAAAATATAATATGGCTTATTTACTGTATTGTCTTTGCTAGCTCTCTTCTTTTCATTGCGCTTCCCTCAACATATGCATATGTATGTATATACAATAATGTGTTTTTATAATATATATTATAACATATGTTGTAATATATATTGTAGTATGTCTTTTAATATATATATACATATATATATATAAAATTGTTTCCTCACCCCGCATACCCCGTATGGGTGGTAAATTCTGCTCTAACTCGGGTCTCCTACCAGAGACCTAGGAGTTTGAGCATATATATATATATATATATATATATATATATATATATATATATATATATATATATATATATATATATATATATATATATATATATATATATATATATATATATATATATATATATATATATATATATACATATATATGGCAAGGCCATACCTAAGAAGCTGTTAGAAGACATTAACTTGGCACTGGAGTCGATCTCAACTGGATCAATCAGTGAGACTAATGCCTTAATCTACAGCACAGCAACCGTCATCTTGAAGGAGATGAATATTAAGCCACTGCCAACAAGGCTTCAAGCCATTCCATCCTGGCAGCTGAGGCTACAAAATAAGATCAAGGACTTGCGCAAGAAAGTTAGTAGGCTCAGTGAGAGATCTAACCACAGTTTGGAGCGTCCAAAAAGGGAAGCCACAATAGAAGCTCTAGAATCTGCCAAACAGCAGCTAGTAGCACTCTCGGCACGACTGAAGCGGTTCACCAAAGAGTGGGATAACAAGAGAATGAACAAACTGTTCATCAATAATCCATCTAGAGTGTATTCCCAGTTCAAAGGAGAACTGCAGAGGCCAATGTCTGAGCCTCCCCGATCTAGCACTTCAAAGTTCTGGAAAGACATCTGGGAGAAAGAGACGACTCATAACACCACTGCAAATTGGCTGAAGAGGTTTAAAGAGAGCCATCAAGACACAGTGGCTCAGCAAGGACTCACCATCAGCAAAGACGACATCAAGTGCAGAGTGCAGCGTATGAAGAACTGGGCAGCACCTGGCCATGACATGATTCAAGCCTTCTGGTTAAAGAAATTGACATCACTTCACACTAGAATGGCTAAGCAGATGGAATGCCTAATAGAACAAGGTGACCATCCAGAATGGCTGACCAAAGGACGAACTGTACTTCTGATAACAGATCCAAAGCAGGGGCCGATTCCCAAAAACTATCGACCAATAATGTGCTTGCCCACCACCTGGGAACTGCTCTCAGGAATAGTTGCAGACAAACTGGAAGAGCACATGAGTCACTATATGACCAGTGCTCAGAAAGGAATTGAACGCAACACCCGAGGAGCAAAACATCAGTTACTGGTGGATCGGACGGTCTGTCAAGACAGCAGGAGAAGGCAAACCAATATTGCCATGGCTTGGATTGACTACAAAAAGGCCTATGACTCAATTCCCCATAGTTGGATAATTGAGTGCCTCAGTATGTACAATGTTCACCCTGCTCTTGTGGCATTCATCAAGATTTCAATGAGCAAATGGAAGACGGAACTGGAGGCTAATGGCAAAAAGCTGGCGAGTGTACAAATTAAGCGAGGCATCTATCAAGGTGACTCCTTATCACCACTGCTCTTCTGCATATGCCTAAACCCTTTAAGCAATATGCTGGAAGAGACTCAATATGGGTACCAGTTTAAGAGTGGCACCAAGATAAACCACCTCTTCTACATGGATGATATCAAGCTGTACGCTAACAAAGAAAGGGACATTGATTCGCTAATACACCTCACTCAAGTATACGGAAAGGACATCAGAATGACCTTCGGTATTGAGAAATGTGGAAGGCTAATTCTTAAGAAAGGCCATTTTATGCTCACAGATGGCCTAAGAATGCAAAATGGTACCATCATAGATATAGAAGAAGGGTACAAGTACTTGGGGATTATGCAAAGCAACATCAACCACGAAGCCGAGGTACGTCACAAAGCCATTACCGAATACAAGAAACGCCTTCGGCAGGTCTTACGGAGCCAGCTCAATGCCAAGAACCAAGTCATGGCAATAAATATCTACGCACTGCCAGTAAGAAGATATCCAGCAGGCATGATAAAGTAGACTGAGAAAGCCATCAAAGAAGCAGATATAGCAACTCGTAAACTGCTGACCATGCACGGAGCACTCCACCCTAAATCTGATACTACTAGATTGTATCTTGATAGGAAAGATGGCGGTAGGGGATTCAAAAGTGTACAGCAGACAGTGAAAGAGGAAGAGCAAAGCATCAAAGCATATGCAGCCTCCATGGCCATCTCAGATAAGTTGCTAGCTGAATTTCAATCGGCTGCTCTTACAACGGACCTACGCCCTGATGATGAAAAAATTGACTGGCACACGAAACCTCTTCATGGTGCTTACCACCAACAAATATCTAAGGTTGGCGATCTTCACCAGACATATATGTGGCTGAACAAAGGAAACCTAACGGCCAATACAGAGTCGTTAATCATGGCAGCCCAGGAGCAAGCGCTCCCAACAAGGCAACTCCAAACGAAAATCTATCACACTAGAGACGATCCTAGTTGCAGCCTGTGCAAAGATGCACCTGAGACCATCCAACACATCATCAGTGGATGCAAGCAGCTAGCAGGGAACGCATACACTGAGAGACATAATCATGTCGCAGGTGTTGTGTATAGAAGTCTATGTGATGAGTATGGCCTTAATAAACCACAACACTGGTGGGAAGCTCCTAGTAAGGTCAATGAAAATGACCGCGCTAAAATCCTCTGAGACTTCTACATCCGAACTGACAAGCATGTCCTAGCAAACCAACCAGATATAGTGGTGGTAGACAAAGAGAACAAGAGGGCTACTATAATACATATAGCAGTACTCAATGACTACAATATAGCCAGCAAAGAAAAAGAAAAGGTAGAGAAATATCTCCCTCTTGGAGGAGAAATTGAAAAATGCTGGAATGTAAGAACGACTGTAATCCCAGTAGTCATTGGGGCACTGGGGGCAATAACACCGGCGCATAAAATGTGGCTTGCCCAAATACCAACAACAATCAACTCAGGTGAGTTGCAGAAAAGTGCGCTCTTGGGAACAGCTAAGATCTTGAGGCGAGTGCTCAAACTCCCAGGTCTCTGGTAGGAGACCCGAGTCAGAGCAGAACTTACCAGCCATACGGGGTATCCGGGGTGAGGAAACAATTTATTAATATATATATATATATATATATATATATATGTATAATCAGAATTTATCCCGTTGTCCATAAAAGTGCTCGAAGATTCCTGAGCCGATCTATAAAATAGATTATAAAAGAGCAGTGTAAAATTTGATATAAAACTGTATTACTCAAAGTTTCATGCACAGGCAATCGTCAAATACAGAAGAATGAAAACATAGTATGTAAAGTTTTTTTACCTATAAAATAGATAATAAAAGAGCAGTGTAAAATTTGATAAAAAATGTATAACTTAGAGTTTCATGCTAAAAAGATGTTAAAGTATTTAGCACTCATCAGACACTAATGGTAATTTGTGTCTTGCGGATCTTTTAAAGGAAAAAAGTTTGGCGACCGAACTCAGCAAGTATGTCTGGAATTTGAAAGACCAGGATATCGACTATAACATCGATTGGCGTATTATTACCAGAGCCGCAGTCACTTACAACGGCAAACATATGTGTAATCTTTGTTTTGTTGAAAAATACTATATTTTATGTAAACCTGAATGAGCCAGCTTGAACAACAACCGAGGTCTTGTTTCCTCATGCCGCCATTTACGTAATTTTATGCTTTCCAAATTCAAACCATCCTAAAGTTTCAATGTTTTAATCTTTTAGCTTTTATTTGATTGTACTGTATTTCCTTTATAAGATCCGCAAGACACAAATTACCATTAGTGTCTCATGAGTGCTAAATATTTTAACATCTTTTTAGCATGAAACTCTAAGTTATACATTTTTTATCAAATTTTACGCTGCTCTTTTATTATCTATTTTATAGGTAAGAAAACTTTACATACTGTTTTCATTCTTCTGTATCTGACGATTGCGTGCGCATGAAACTTCGAGTAACACAGTTTTTATCAAAATTTACACTGCTGTTTTATTATCTATTATATATTTATATATATATATTTTTATACTGATATATTATAAAATTATAATACATATTTTATTGCATGTATGTATTGTGTCAAAAATCTTTAGTGTTGCCCTACCCCTCTCACTGCTAAAGGCTTTTATAACCCTTTAACACTTAAACTTTTCATAGCAAACTCTTATATACAGCATCCTTAGCTGCTCAACTTACCTGCTACAGAAAATTTCATATATTTATTTTACAATTTGAATAATTTCTTTCAAAGCGAAAAAACTTATTGTATTCTCACTTTTAGGCTCCATTCCCTACAACATTTCTGTGATGACTTCAAGCTTTACTGGTTTCAAGGAGCCAGCGAAGAATTCTGGGCTGTGGGCAGAGTTATTTTACAGCGAGCCCTCTCTAACCAAATACGGCTTTTTTGAATTGAAAACACCAGTTCAAGCTCGATCTCTTGGCCTCTATTCTTCAGCCTCACAAGGCTTATCTGTATCTTATGTTAGAGTTTTTGGAACAAGAGGTAAATGCTTTAGTTTGAATTTTCTTACTTTTTACATTGGCAAGCATTGTAACAAACACAAAAGAGTAAAATTAGCAATAGCGTATCAAGCATTTTTAATTTCACTCTTTGTCGGAAAAACTTGCAAAAGTTTTACATCTAGCTGTAGAACAGCACAGCTTGCACATAATAACAAATGAATTATATTTTACAGGCATTTCACCATGTGTACTAGAAATCACATCGACCGATCTTACTAAGTTGTCTTTTGCAACAACTACAAAGTATGATATGTGGTCGTCTACTTCAAAGGACCTAACGAAGGTAGCTACAGCAGATCAGGAGTCTTTGACAACTGAATTAAAGATGATGTCTACCTCAGGTAATCCTGTTTATTCAATATTTGATAAAGACTCTATTCCTCTTTCTGCTGAAGTAGCGCAATCTACTAACAACTGGGAACATACTTCTTTTACTGAAAAAACCAGTGAAACTATTGACAGCACATTTTTGCACGACCATCCATATGAGCATGCCGATACTTCAATGAGCACCTATGCTTTTTCAGAGCCTACCATATCAGAGGCTGTCGCAACATCTGCAGACGCGTCGTCCGATTACGCTTATACCACTGTCAGTGATTTCGACACCTCCAAAATCACAACTGACACCTCCGAAATCACAACTGATGACGATCAGGCATTATCTAGAGATTTTCTTTCTAGCCATCCTTTCATGAGTTCTAGCGATTACTCTACTGAAGAAAGATCTTTCAACAAAGGCTTAAGCTTAATGAGGAGCAGAGAAGACGTTGTGTCAGGAAGTAAGTGGAGTGCTGTCACAGCAAATGAAGAAGAAACCAGTTCATTTGAACGAGCAACTACTTCTGTCAATCTTCCTACTGACTATTCAGAAAGTTGGCTTACAACTACAAATTTATATCCTGCTTCTGGTAGTTTATTCGTTTTAAAAACAACAGAAAGCATTTTAAGCGAAAGTATAGACACCAGTTCTAGTGGCCGCATCTCCTCTTCTCTTGAAACTACTGGTAAAGACAGTACTTTGGGCCTATCCACTTCTCTTAACCGTGAAACGACAGACAGCTGCAGCAGTTCTTCACAATCAACTAACTGTGAGGATATTCCCAAAAAATCTTTAAACAGCATAAATTTAGAATCAAACACTATCTCGTTCTCTAACATAGTCACTGAGGTTAGTTCAGATGTAGTAGATAGCACACTGGCTACCAATACCAATACCGACTCAGAGATAGATTCATCAGAAGCTACAGTTAGCGAAACAAGTTTAACTGTTTCACAAACTTTCCAAACAAGTTGGTCAGAAGTCAATGAAATCGCTGAAACACCAATACAAACTACTTCCACAGATGGGCAAAGTCTGATGAGTAGCAACCAAGTAAAGACTACAAGCGATAGAAATGAACTCTCACCTTTTAATGTAACATCACGTAAAACCACACCATTGAACACTTCAATACCAACTTCAAGTAAAACCACTTCAGTAGCAACTACCCTCACTGCTTCATCAACAGACAAGCCTACAATACACCAGAGTTCATCTGCGCTTACCACCACTCCATCGAGGTTGCCTAGTAGCACTACTGCATTATCAAATCCATTTCAAAACTTTACCCAGGCCATCAGAGATACTAGCTATAGCGAAACTGCTGAAATGGCTGCATTTAATGAAGATACTCTTGATGCAGCTCTAGATGTTCTTGGTAAGGCATAGTTATATGTTTATTGCTTGTGAGTCATTCTGGCTACTTGGCTTGTTTGTTTAGCATTGCACCAGTTGTGTATTCTTGCATACATTAGGAATAAATAAATATAAAAATTATAAAACATATAAGTGTATATAAGTTATGTATATAAATTAAATGTAAATGTAAATAAAATATATATCTAAATATACTTAAATTATTAAATATTAAAATGAATTTTATTTCAATTTCTTTTACCATGATTAAATATTAAATATCCATGTATGTGAATATTAATTGTTTATAAATTCAAAGAAAACTGTGTAATTATTTAATTCATTAGTTTCAGCTTAAAAACAAAATAATTTAAAACTTCTGTGATGTAATTGTGCGTAATAAAAAAATTAATTACATGGTCACTGACAGTTTGAATTGAACTATTTTAAAAATTTGATTTGAATGAACAAGCTTCCAAGTAAATTTAATTTTAGTAAATAACAGTAAAATAAATAACGTTAAAAGCTGTTACTTTTTGTATTTTTTAAAAGTAAACAGGAGATAACTTTTAACTCTTAATTATTTTCACATACAATGTACATGCATATTGATGGATCATTCTTCATAATGCATGTATATATGCAGTCTGTTTATTGATTTTTTAGCCAGAAATTCTTTGCAATCAGCTCAAGAAGTGAAATAAAATTGTATACAAGAATAAAGAGCACAACGAAAAAATTTTATGCAAAATATTATAGGTTTATTTTCTTTATACCTTGACTACTTTTGTTAATGTTATTATACTGATATTACTGCTTTTAAAAATCGGTCTATGCATATCAGCTTAAAGACGAAGTTGTACAAAAATCTAGTAGAGGCTATCAAAAAGTATGCATATTTTTTATCATTTGTGACTATTCAGAATGTTTGAGGTGATCTGACTAAGGATGTTTCAAGATTGAAGTCAACAAAACCTGATCGCTGTTACAACGCTCAGACTAAGCAAAATTGTGATTACTACATACATCTATGATAGTTGCGAAGACACCAACAGAATAGAGACACGTCATGCTGCAACTTTAAAGTTATAGCAAATATCAACTATAAAAACAATAGCAGTAACTAGTGACGCCATTTCGCACGTATATTTGTTTTTGATCAAGTTTTGTCGATGTTAATCTTGAAACATCTTGGCAGTCAGATCACCTCAAACACCACAAACAATCGCAAATACATGTAATAGAAAAATACGGATACTTTCTGATAAAATATGCTAGATTTTTGTTGTAAGCTCTATTTAAACATTAATAGAAGTTGGCTTTTATTTTTATATTGAAATTCCAGGTTTAGATGAGTTGTAGTTATTGAACAGGATAGTTTATAAGTAGACCAATAAACTGAGCGTGACTATTGTTATCAACTCTTTCAGCCATCACAATATTTTACAATAGAAGTCTCAATCACACCATTAATGTTTCTTTTAGGGTTACCCTGAAAACTGTGTTAAGATTATACTCTATCACATTGCTTCTTTGTTATTCAACTATAGTTTCAAGCATAACCTTCAATACACGAGGAAACTCTCTTATCCAAAACCGCACTAACACTTTTCCATTGACTGTGGATGTACTTAAGATATTATTTTTGAATTAAATATTATTTGTAAGCTTAAAGTTTGCAAAGTCCATTGAAAAACAACCAAAATCAAATATAGTGAATAGTCTTTTTCACACACTTTCAAAGATGTGATGTTTTGGGTACCCAAAGAAAAAATAATGGTTGGTGTACATCGAACCTGATACAGTGCGTATATTGGTTATTGGTCGAAAAACAAATAGTTTCAGTACAAAAAATATTTTTGATCTTCATTTCTGAGGGTTTAAATCAGTACGCCATCAGAAGTCATTGCTCTGATGGCAGCCACTTTTCATCCTTTGGTCAGTTAGCAATACCCTCGGTATTATGACAATATATAAATAACTAATATTCCAATCAAGTCGAGACTTCAGAATTACACTGAAAAAATAGCGAAACACGCAAAGCAAACAAAATTCATCTTACATAAAATTGAAGTACAGAAAAAAAATTGAAACTACGAAATTGTGTTTATTCAGATGTACGATCAGGTGGGAAAACAACTCCCTGAATTATCTCTAGCACAGTTTGTTTGTTTTATTTCACGTTGAATCATGACATAATAGGGTTATTGAGAATTAAGGTACAATGTGGGCCCATATGCGCAGTAACATGACTATTCAAGCGCAGAGCCCGATTTAACAGATGAGATTGATTGTCAATGAAGAAAAACATGGTTGTCTAACCAATGGAAGTTGGAGCAAATCTATCCCAGAGAGTCCAGCAAGTACTGCTTTAAAGCAGCTCTATAACCACCATGACTATCAACTTTCCTCAGCCAAATTGTCAAGGAACTGTGTGCTGATGACTCACAATAGGCAACCCGTTTATGGCCACCAGTAGAGGAGAAGGATGGAAGAGTTTTGAAAGATATTTCAACACAGTCTTCAGAGTGTTGAAATATCTTTTCACTAAGCTATAGTTTGAGTAGTAGCCAGCTGTCTTCCATAAGAGTGTTAGAATTACACTCAATTGCCAAACTAGAACTGTAGTTTTTTTAAGTTTTCATGTAATAATTGCTCCAGTAAGATAAAAAAAACATGATTCTTGTAGCCAATGAATCGTACTGCAGCCTTTCTCAAAGTTACAACTTGACAACAAACTCTTGCGAATGTGAACCAGGAAGGTCAGGTGATGACTGTCAGATTTTACCCGATCCCTGTGGATACGTACCATCATGTTTAAATGGTGGCACGTGTATTGATGATGAGTGTCAATGTACCGGCTCTTTCTCTGGAATGGATTGCGGAACATTAGGTATGGCATTTGGAGCTGGTACTTGATAGAAAATTCATTCAAATTTGGCCTGTTTGTCAATATGTCAATATACCATAATATCGATATTTTGTTATGCCGCTACGTTGCTATGTCACTATGTCGTTATTTTCCTATGCCACTATGTCGACCTGTTAATATGTCATTATGTCAACCTGTCAGTCTGCCACTGTGTCAATATGTCAATGTTACAACGTCATTATGACATCAGGTCGTGATGACATCATGACATTATTTTGTTACACTGTTATGTCATTAAACCGCTTTGTCACAAGTGTCACTATGTCACAAAGTCAATATGTCACTACCTACCTGCTGCATGTCGTTATGTCACTGTTTTCCCCTGTAACAATGTCAGAGTGTCAGTATGTCACCATATAGCACTGAGCCACCACGACAAAGTCATTATGCCACATAGCCTAAGCATATTATTTTTATGCAACTACCCTTAAAACTCACAGTTCTGGACATAAAAGCTATTTTGTTTTTTCTTTTAGATTTGTGTGATCCAAATCCTTGCGAGAATCCTACTTTTGTAGCATGTAAATCTTTGGGAGGGGGCATTGCCTACAATTGTGAAGGTAGGGACACTCCTAATCAAGGTTGTGATTAATCAATAATCAATAATTCACATTAATAATTGCATCAAATTACTCACTAGATTATTAGTTAGCGATTCAATTTTCCCCAAAATTTTTAGGTATTTTTATTGAAAATTTCATGATTAATGCATTTTTGTTTGCGAATCCATATATATATTTCTCAAAGTATGTCGTATGTGTGTAGGTTTTCCGGCTATAGCTATTACTAAAACAGCTGAGCTGGACAACAATGCACACTCAAAGTCATGGCTTACCGTCATTGGAAGCATAACCTTATTAACTAGCTTAGGGGGAATTTTACATTGGCAATATGCTAGGCTACTAGCTTGAAAGGTACAGTTGTTTGACAAAGTTTTAAAACCTTTACAGTTGTTTTTATTTTTCTCTTAATTTATTTCAACTACATGACAGACTTCTCTCATGATATGTACTTTGAAAGTTATAATGGCAAATGTTGTTATATGTTAAATACAAATCAATTTTCTGTCCAAAGAATCTTCTATTACATGAGTAACGCCGGGTGGCACAGCGTCACTCATGTAATTTTTTAATTCCAACATTAATGCAGTTTTTGTCAAATGCTGATGTAATAGTTTAGTTCATAATTTAGCTTTTAAAAAAGCTGATTACTAGTTTAGATATTAATGCCCTTGTTTGAAAAATTAATTTGGAAGTTAAACGCATAATTCAAACTATTCAATATTTAAATTATCAACTGAAATTTATGTAATTATTTGGCAAATTGATTTGTTAATTTAATGCATAGTTAAATTTGAACATTGATTTAGTAATTTATTTCATAAGTTGAGTAAAAAGTTCAGTATGTACTAAAGGACTATTATATCTGTGTCAGTAGTGAGGTAGTAGCGGTATAGTAATAGCTGCTATGTAAATACTTAATTATGCTAGGTAAGAAGTAAACACTAACCGTTAATTATCTGTAGAGACTACAACAGTGATTCTTCAGCAGGCTATACACCCATTTTATTTAGTTGCTAATACAATTAAGCAGCCAGAGCCAAAAACAATAGTCTATGTTTTTGAAGATGATTAAAAAAGCAAAGGTAATTTAAGTTTTATGCAATAAACTTATATTTTACTGCTTTTTGATTAATTATAGATATGGTCAAACAGTGCAAACATGTGCTAAACTGTATTCAGCTTAACCTTATTAATGTGACTTCCTACTCTTTACACTTGGGCACTATAAGTGGCTGGGTGTCTGAGCGCTGACTACTATAAGTGGCTGGGTGTCTGATAGCTGACTACCATAAGTGGCTGGGTGTCTGATAGCTGACTACTTTAAGTGGCTGGATGCCTGACATCTGACTACTATAAGTGGCTGGGTGTCTGACAGCTGACTACTATAAGTGGCTGGGTGTCTGACAGCTGACTACTATAAGTGGCTGGGTGTCTGAAAGCTGACTACTATAAGTGGCTGAGTGCCTGACAGCTGACTACTATAAGTTGCTGGGTGTCTGACAGCTGACTACTATAAGTGGCTGGGTGTCTGATAGCTGACTACTATAAGTGGCTGGGTGTCTGACAGCTGAATACCATAAGTGGCTGGGTGTCCGACAGCTGACTACTATAAGTGGCTGAGTGTCTAACAGCTGACTACTATAAGTGGCTGGGTGTCTGGCAGCTGACTACTATAAGTTGCTAGGTGTCTGGGCGCTGATTTTGATATAAAATAATGCTGCCGTTTATTGTAAAATGTATTTACTGCGATATTTAGAATTTATATTTCATGTTAAAAAAATTACTTAAAATGTTTTATTTTCAGCATAATTATAGTAAATCTTTGTTATATCAAGATCTAATATATCAACTTATCAACTCTGCTTATATTTGCAAGGGCTTAAACTTATAAGCCCACTAGTCGTTCCAAACCATAAAACAGCTAAATCTTTTGTTTAATAGATGAACTAAGTTTCTAAGCTTATCATCATCTTTCCTTTTGCTTATTTGTAGAGTGTCTATAAACAATCTGCAGCCAACTTTTTATACCAAGGCTCACAAATATTTGTACATGAGATTACATAATTTCAGTTTTGATACTTACAATGCTAGCTAATGATTGGATAAGTTATTTAATTGATGATTTTACTGATTGAGTTCATAAAACACTGGCCTAAACATAAAAAGTAATAGAACCTAATTTTGTGGTAGAGTGTCTATAATCAGTTGTGGATTAATTGCTGACGACTTATATTTTTTCATCATTTTAAAAATTTTCTATAGACGATACAGTGTAACTGATATACTGTAACTGATATACTGTAGCTGATATAGTGTCACTGATATACTGTAGTTGATATACTGTAGCTGATATACTGTAGCTGATATACTGTAGCTGATATACTGTAGCTGATATACTGTAACTGATATACTGTACTTGGTATACTGTAGCTAGCATACTGTAACTGATATATTGGAGCTGATGTACTGTAGCTGAAATATTTTAGCTGAGATACTATAGCTGATATACTTTAGCTGATAGATTGTAGCTGATATACTGTAGCTGATAGATTGTAGCTGATATATTGTAGCTGATATACTGTAGCTGGTATACTGCAGGCAATATGCGTAGCTGATATACTGTAACTGATATACTGTACCTGGTATACTGTAGCTAGCATACTGTAACTGATGTATTGTAGCTGATATACTGTAGCTGATATATTGTAGCTGAGATACTATAGCTGATATACTTTAGCTGATAGATTGTAGCTGATATACTGTAGCTGGTATACTGTAGGCGATATGCGTAGCTGATATACTGTAACTGATATACTGTACCTGGTATACGGTAGCTAGCATACTGTAACTGATATATTGTAGCTGATATACTGTAGCTCATATATTTTAGCTGATATATTATAGCTGATATACTTTAGCTGATAGATTGTAGCTGATATACTGTAGCTGATATATTGTAGCTGATATACTGTAGCTGGTATACTGTAGGCGATATGAGTAGCTGATATACTGTAGCTGATATGCTGTAGCTGATAGATTGTAGCTGATATACTGTAGCTGGTATACTGTAGGCGATATGCGTAGCTGATATACTGTAGCTGATAGACTGTGGCTGATATACTGTAGCTGAAAAGCTTAATGGCTCTCAGCCCTTGAAAATGCTATAATCAGAAATACATTTAATGTACAGTTTGGTTATTAAATTGCTGAAAACATTTACTTTTAACATTTTACTAGAAAAACCTTTGAAAATAATTACAAAATAGTAACATAAATTATCAGCCACGAGTTACCAAATATCATTATCTGGATAATTTTATCTGTTTAATAGCTATCCATAGACTAACTGTGCCATCCGTGTAATAGAAGAGTCTTTGGACAGAAAATTGATTTGTATTTAACATACAACAAAATTTGCCATTATAACTTTCAAACTACATATCATGAGAGAAGTGTGTCGTGTAGTTGAAATAAATTAGGTGAAAAATAAAAACAACTGTAAAGGTTTAAAAACTTTGTCAAGCAACTCTACCTTTCAAGCTAGTAGCCTGGCATATTGCCAATAGAAAACTCCAATAAGCTAGCTAATAAGGTTAGGCTTCCAATGACGGTAAGCCATGACTTTGAGTCTGTATTGTTGTCCAGCTCAGCTGTTCTAATAATAGCTATAGCCGGATTTCCAACAGACGGACGTTGAGAAATATATTTATATATAGATGCAAAGTTATAGCACACTTCATAGTGCTTTACTAATATATCAGTCGATAGATTAAACTTATCATGAACAAAAACAACAGCGTAAGATAGTCAAAGCTAAGATGGCCAAGTTGCAGTACTGATGAGTAATTCATTTGAAGAAACTAATTGCAATTAGAGTGTTTTGGTAAGCAGCTACATGAAGATGCTTTGCATACAAAACTGTAAAAATGTTCTACCACTGTGAGAGTTAGCATTCTCATGGTTTTAGAGCGACTTGTCAGGAAGCTGCAGGTGTATACGGGTGAGAGTTGTAATTATGACACAGATTGCAACTTCAAGAACAGTAAATGTGAGTATGGGACCTGTGTCTGCATCGAAGGTACCGTCATTTTGGACCATACTTCCAAAGATTGTACAGTTGGCGTGTGTAAGTTTACTATAACCTGCTCAAGGGAGCTTTGATAATACTTGCACCACCTTTATTATATCTACATACTTAATTTTCCTCTGTGATCTTTGTTATAGCTGCTTTATTTGTGCTATTTCTGACAGACATGTGCCGAGAACAAGCGGATTGCATGCCTGGCGTGATTGCCAATGAGGATACTCTTTGCCGGGATTCAGTTTTAATACAAAGAAGTCGGAATGATTACTTTCAGTGTTTGTGCGCGTCTGACAAGCAAATCAATATTTCAACCGGAAGATGTATAACTGCCAGAGCAAACGCTGCCAAGCAAAATGATGTCTCTCAGGAAAAAGGTACAACATTTTTATCTAGGCTAGCCAGATGCACGCAAAGTGATGAGCTTTTAGCGTGGCTGTTATTCAAGGAATCTTAGGGGAGATATGTACATGTATAATTATTGTGACTTTAATCTTAAAGGTTGACTTTCAACAAAAATCAAATTACAGTTATTTGGTATCAAAAGATTCTCCGTGTCTTACTCTGTTGTGTTGTAGGTGCAAAATATGTGGAAATGTGATTACAAGCTCTTAAAAGCTCGAAAACGAAAAGCCGCCGTAAATTGGAATCTCTTTATTTCTCTGACGTAGTCATGAAATTTGGTTATCGTCTTGTCATGTGATGTTCTCTCGTGAATTGAAATTGCAATAAAAAGCTCAATATAAAACTTATTGTAGCACTAGTTTATGAAAAACACTTCGGGTTTTACCGAAGACCCCGTATCAAATATAGATGTTCGTTACTTTACAGTTTTGTTTCGGTTTGGTCTAATCGGCAAGTCGTAATCTGATTATATGACCCAATACTTCGCAAATAATTTCTGCAGCACTTTTCGATTATCACAAATGACCAACAGGCTCGTCGTGATTATCAGAAAATGATATGTACTCCTTCAAGCTAAAGCTAAAAAATTAAACGAGATTTTATGGTAAGTTATAAGATATCACTGTTAAAAGTGACAGCATTAAAATGAGGATAAAATAGACGCGTAAGAACAATAGACATGGTTTTATTGAATCCATGAAATATATTTGTGAAATATTTTGATGAATAAGGTTGCATGAAAGTGTAAACGGAAACCATCTCCCACAACTGCGTCACATTTGAGCCGTTTTAGAAAGAGAATCCAAACTATGGCGGTCTCGTGTGGCTGCGATTAACTGTTCGTTTTTGAGCTTTTAAGAGCTTTTAATCACATTCCCACATATTTTGTACCTACAACGCAACAGAGTAAGACATGGTGAATCGTTTCATATTAAACAACTGTAATGTGAATTTTGTTGCAAGTCAACCTTTAAAGGTTGACATGCAATAAAATTCACGTTACAGTTATTTGGTATCAAAAAAGTCACCATGTCTTACTCCGCTGTGTTGTAGGTGCAAAATACATAGAAATGTGATTACAAGCTCTTAAAAGCTCAAAAAACTAACAATTAATCGCCGCCATCACAGAAACGCCGTAGGTTGGAATCAGTTTATTACTCTGACGTACTCAAGCATATTGGTTATTGTTTTGACACGTGATATTATCACGTGAATTGAAAAGCCAATAAAAGGCCCAATATAAAACCTCTCGTAGCACTCGTTTATGACAAACACTTCAAGTTTTACCGAAAAGCCTTTACCAAATATAAATGCTCGCTAGTTTACAGTTTTGTTTCAGCTTGGTCTAATCGTCTAGTCGTAATCTGATCATGTGAGCCATACTTTTTGCCAAACAGCTCGAAAAAATTTTCTCCGGCATTTTTCGACTATTTCAGGTAACCAAAAGGCTCGTCATGTTCATTAGAGGATGGTATCCAATTGTTCAAGCTAAGGTAACAAAATTAAACCAATTTTTAAGGTAGGTTTGGAGATATCAGTGCTATAAGTGACAGCATTACGATGATTATGAAATAGACACGTAAGGACAATAGACATGGTTTTATTAAACGTGTGAAGTATATTTGTGAAAATATTTCGCCAAATGAGGTTGCATGAAAGTGTAAACAAAGCCATTTTGTTCAGCTATGTCTCATTTGAGCCATTTTAAAAAGGGATTCTAATCTACGTCAGTTTTGTGATGGCGGCGAACAACTGTTCGTTTTTGAGCTTTTAGGAACTTGTAATCACATTTCCACATATTTTATACCTACAACATAACCGAGTAAGACATGGTGAACCTTTTGATACCAAATAACTGTAATGTGAATTTGGTCGCATGTCAACCTTTAAAGGACAAATTGAAAAATAATAAAAAAGAGCATATTAGCAAGGATGTAAAAGACATATCAATACTAATCAATAGATATACAGTGTTATATAACCGCATATTTCCAAGGCTACAGTAAACACCAGCTGAAATAAGTAGCCAAATGGAACAATCATTTGTTATCTTAGAAAATTCTAGGGCTCCTAGATGTAATCTCCAACATGGAGTCATGCGATTAATGATGTGCAGTTACTTGACCAATAACGGTGCTATTCACATTTGTGTATCGCAAGACAGAGCGGTCAGACAGAACGCGTAGATGTAAAACAATCTAATGTGTCAGAAACCAGTTCTAGAAGGCTAAGACGGAAGCAAATATTCAGTAATTGATCATTTCATTTTTTAGTTAATGAATAAAGAAAATGGAACCAGAGGGTTGAGAGAAGGTGTGGCAATACCATATAGGTAGTGGGCTAAGGAAATTGTTTTTAAAGCTATCTAAACAACAGCGGGTGCTAATATGTTGCTCATTTTTTTACCATTTTGTATTAATCAAGATGTTAGTTATGATTTAAAAGTGAGAGACCTTTAACGACTAGATGTAGAGATGGATACCCAAATAGCAGATCCTGGTACACATGATTTTTAAAGAGCTTAAAGCATTTAACCATCTCTTTCAACAAATTTTATAGAGTAACTAGATGCTGTTTCAACTGTTGTCTATTAAATAATAAAGCTATCTAAAAATCACGCCTTCAGCAGGCATCATCTATTTATACATTATTAAGTTGTGTCTGAGGGTAGCTAACCCTATCAGCCGTAATTGGAGCCTAAGAGAGCATGACTCCATAAGCCATATTTGGTGGCTGAAAGAGAGAGAGAGAGAGATAGAGAAAAAGAGAAAAAGAGAGAAAGAGAGAAAGAGAGAAAGAGAGAAAGAGAGAAAGAGAGAAAGAGAGATAGAGAGATAGAGAGATAGAGAGAGAGATAGAGAGAGATAAAGAGATAGAGAGATAGAGAGATAGAGAGATAGAGAGATAGAGAAATACAGAGATAGAGAGATAGAGAGGTAGAGAGATAGAGAGAGAGAGAGATAAAGAGATAGAGAGAGATAGAGAGAGATAGAGAGATAGAGAGATAGAGAGATAGAGAGAGAGATGGAGAGATAGAGAGATAGAGAGGTGGAGAGATGGAGAGATAGAGAGATAGAGAGATAGAGAGATAGAGAGATAGAGAGATAGAGAGATAGAGAGATAGAGAGATAGAGAAATACAGAGATAGAGAGATAGAGAGGTAGAGAGATAGAGAGATAGAGAGATAGATAGAGAAATACAGAGATAGAGAGGTAGAGAGATAGCGAGAGAGATAGAGAGATAGAGAGATAGAGAGATAGATAGAGAGAGAGAGATTATAACTCAATCAGCCATACTTGGCAGCTGAGAGAAAGTATGGCTATAATATAAGGTGACAAGACATGCTTCACATTTTTCTGTAGATCCTTGGTTAAGCCCGATGGTTATCAAGCTCATGCCAGTCACTATATGTGTTGCTGTAATTTTAATTGGCACAGCCATCTTCCTTCTCAAACAGGTCTGGAAACAGCGCTCTGAGAATAGCAGACTGCTTGACACGTAAGTCGCGCAATGTAGAAGCTTTAGGGTTAGCTTTAAGGTTTGTCTAGACAGTAGATCATTCAAGATTAGCTTTAAGGCCTGTCTAGACAGTAGAACCTTCAGGGTAGGTCCTAAGGCTTGTCTAAACAGTCACACTTTTTGCTTGCAATAAGTGTGCAACACAATGCTTGCTATAAGATATATACTGTAGAATGATAGAATAATAAAATAAATTTGTTCTTCTTGATTGGGTAAATACAACCAGAATAGAGTGAAAAGAAATTAAGTTATTCTGTTTTGCTGCGCTATTTTTAATTTTGTTTTTTTTCATTATTGTTATTTGTATTGTTAGCTGTTTTACGATCTCTTTAGCACTGATATGAAGGCTGTAAGAGTTTGATTTGCTGTACTTTTTGGACTATTAATCGCACCCTTATATAAGCGGCATCGGCTTTATTTAAAAAAACGATAATAAAACATTACATAAGCTGCACCTTTGTATAAGCCACAAAACTCAGGAAGGTGATTTTAAACACGTCAGCAACTTTGCTAGTTAAAACGGAACCGTGCCGTTAAACACTGTTCCGTAATGACCGACACTTTTTAACCCAGCGCCTAACGGAACAGTACCGTGAGGCATTGTTTCGTCTCTTCTTTCACCGCTAGAGGCGCACTACTGGAGATTCCAGATAATGCGTCTTAGAGGTGAAAGAAAAAAGCAAAGAATAGCCACACCTTTATATAAGCCGCATGGCTCATAAACTCAGGAAAAAGTAGCGGCTAATAGTCCAAAAACTACGTTGAGTTAAATGAGAGGCAGTCATGAGAACGAATGCTACACTTTATAAACTGGGTGTCATGCGGATTTTAGGCTTGGTCCAATGACAAGGCGTCTCACAGAGGGCCTGAATTCAACATTTCTCCCAAAAGGTTCAGCGTATGTATTCTATATATTGTATACTCAAACTAACACAGACGTGTAGAACAAGGTCATGCCATTCTAAACGTATCTATATAATGCTAGTGTTTTACTGCTGTTTCACTAAGTCTATCAATAAAGCTGATCTACAAGTTCTAGAACAACTATATTGGACTCAATGAAATTGATGCCTAAAATAACCTGCCTTAAACGTCCTTACAGCAGGGTGCATGCAATTGTGGAAATTAGATAAATGGCTTTGTTCACTATACATCACCAAATCAAACTTACGTCAGTGTGTAAAAGGTCGTGATAAATAAAGCAGTAGTGAACTAATGTTGTACCCAGATACGAGCATGTCTGCTTTATAAACATGTTATGGCAGTTCTTCGAGCGCATAAGCAGTGTATGTCCTCCTTTGGTATCCATTAGCATAAACATGGCTGCAATATGTAAGAGCAACATTGTTCCTGTATTGTTTATGAACAATAGCATGGCTATAGTGTGCATGAACAATAGCATGGTTATAGTGTGTATGAACAACAGCATGGCTATAGTGCACATGAACAATAGCATGGCTATTATTAGTGCGTACGGACAATAGCATGGCTATAGTGTGCATGAACAACAGCATGGCTATAGTGTGTATAAACAATAGCATGGCTAGAGTGTGCATGAGCAATAACATTGTTATAGTGTGTATAAACAATAGCATTGCTATAGTGTGTATAAACAATATCATTGCTATAGTGTGTATAAACAATAGCATTGCTATAGTGTGTATAAACAATAGCATTGCTATAGTGTGTATAAACAATAGCATTGCTATAGTGTGTATAAACAATAGCATTGCTATAGTGTGCACATGTAATGTTTTATTCTTTATTTGTTTGCATTTAAATCATATTTATTACTAGTGAGTCACAAGTGCCTCAAGTACTTGACCTTAACCAAGATGTCTACTTAGACACGATCTGTGAAGATGATGAAGAACAAGAGCAAGCCTCCAAGCTAAACAGAAAAGACATGGAATTGGGAGTTACTCCCCCAATGGTGGTGAAGAGTAATTCCGCGAGTGTCATGATTGTAGATGAAGTAGTTAAAGACAAGAAAGAGCAATATGCGGAAGATCTATCGAAGCCTTTCAAAACTCACACGGACAATAATATGACTAAAGAATTAACTATGACAAACGAAGAGCAATTAATTAAAGCCAGCGACGCAATAGAGGACTCTGAGTCTGCGGCTTTAAATAAACCAAACACGGCAGCAGCCAGATGGATGAAGATCACTAGGCATGTCATTAAAGATCAAGCCGAAAAGAATGCTGAGCCGAGGTCTGATAGTATAGTCCCGGAAACCTATCAGGCAGCCTTACCTGACTATGACACAGGCGCTTTAAAACAGTGGAAGAAAGCCACTAGAGAGGTTAAGCACATCAACAAACTCATCAAGGCTACAAAAAGATCACGCTAAGAAACACTGAAAACCTGCTGGTAGCTCGTGTAGGCTATTTAGTGTATTACATACTGGTCTTGCAAAGTAAAGAGCAGTCAGGTACAAATGTATACATTCCTGTTAGACGTCAATATACATGTTGTACAAGTTTTAGTTAGGTGAACACGGCTTTCAAGCCTTCTGGAAATGCATATTCTAACACAAAATACAGAAAATGAATGTTTATATTGTTCAATTTTTAAACATTTTTGCATATATATTCTCAGCTTAGTTTCTTTAGCTCTTCAATAGTTATTCAGTTGAGGCTATACCTACTTCAAGTATCTGTATCACTTTAAGTAGTAGTAGGAGTAATAGTAATAATAATAGTAGTAGTATCATATTTATTATGCTACTAAATATGATTACGCTACTAAATATGATTACGCTACTAAATATGATTACGCTACTAAATATGATTACGCTACTAAATATGATTACGTTACTAAATATGTTTATGCTACTAAATATGTTTATGCTACTGAATATGATTATGCTACTAAATATGATTATGCTACTAAATATGATTATGTTACTAAATATGATTACGCTACTAAATATGTTTATGCTACTAAATATGTTTATGCTACTAAATATGATTATGCTACTAAATATGATTATGTTACTAAATATGATTATGTTACTAAATATGATTACGCTACTAAATATGTTTATGCTACTAAATATGTTTATGCTACTAAATATGATTATGCTACTAAATATGATTATGTTACTAAATATGATTACGCTACTAAATTTGATTATGTTACTAAATATAATTATGTTACTAAATATGATTACGCTACTAAATATGTTTATGCTACTAAATATGATTATGCTACTAAATATGATAATGCTACTAAATATGATTATGCTACTAAATATGATTATGTTACTAAATATGATTATGTTACTAAATATGATTATGTTACTAAATATGATTACGCTACTAAATATTTTTATGCTACTAAATATGTTTATGCTACTAAATATGATTATGCTACTAAATATGATTATGCTACTAAATATGATTATGTTACTAAATATGATTATGTTACTAAATATGATTATGTTACTAAATATGATTACGCTACTAAATATTTTTATGCTACTAAATATGTTTATGCTACTAAATATGATTATGCTACTAAATATGATTATGTTACTAAATATGATTATGTTACTAAATATGATTATGTTACTAAATATGATTACGCTACTAAATATGTTTATGCTACTAAATATGTTTATGCTACTAAATATGATTATGCTACTAAATTTGATTATGTTACTAAATATGATTATGTTACTAAATATGATTACGCTACTAAATATGTTTATGCTACTAAATATGTTTATGCTACTAAATATGATTATGCTACTAAATATGATTATGTTACTAAATATGATTATGTTACTAAATATGATTATGTTACTAAATATGATTACGCTACTAAATATGTTTATGCTACTAAATATGTTTATGCTACTAAATATGTTTATGCTACTAAATATGATTGCGCTACTAAATATGATTACGCTACTAAATATGATTACGCTACTAAATATGATTACGCTACTAAATATGATTACGTTACTAAATATGTTTATGCTACTAAATATGTTTATGCTACTGAATATGATTATGCTACTAAATATGATTATGCTACTAAATATGATTATGTTACTAAATATGATTACGCTACTAAATATGTTTATGCTACTAAATATGATTATGTTACTAAATATGATTACGCTACTAAATATGTTTATGCTACTAAATATGTTTATGCTACTAAATATGATTATGCTACTAAATTTGATTATGTTACTAAATATGATTATGTTACTAAATATGATTACGCTACTAAATATGATTATGCTACTAAATATGATTATGTTACTAAATATGATTATGTTACTAAATATGATTATGTTACTAAATATGATTACGCTACTAAATATGTTTATGCTACTAAATATGTTTATGCTACTAAATATGTTTATGCTACTAAATATGATTGCGCTACTAAATATGATTACGCTACTAAATATGATTACGCTACTAAATATGATTACGCTACTAAATATGATTACGTTACTAAATATGTTTATGCTACTAAATATGTTTATGCTACTGAATATGATTATGCTACTAAATATGATTATGCTACTAAATATGATTATGTTACTAAATATGATTACGCTACTAAATATGTTTATGCTACTAAATATGATTATGTTACTAAATATGATTATTTTACTAAATATGATTATGTTACTAAATATGATTACGCTACTAAAGATGTTTATGCTACTAAATATGTTTATGCTACTAAATATGATTATGCTACTAAATTTGATTATGTTACTAAATATGATTATGTTACTAAATATGATTACGCTACTAAATATGATTGCGCTACTAAATATGATTATGCTACTAAATATGATTGCGCTACTAAATATGATTATGTTACTAAATATGATTACGCTACTAAATATGATTGCGCTACTAAATATGATTGCACTACTAAATATGATTATGCTAAATTATGCTACTAATTTAGCATAATTATATTTAGTATGGCTATGACTAGAGACTCTTCACACCAGTGTTTAGTTCTACCAAATGAAGATCTCAACAGAAGAACGATCAATGTCACATTTGCTCAAACATGAGATATAGCCATTTTAATGTTTAAAAACTTAGACATTGATCAGATTTGCAAAGAGCTAGTTTATTTTAAGTAGGGATATCCGTTGACCTGAATCCTTTTTGCTGAAAGTTTGTCACAGAGACTAAACTTTGTGGCTAAAACTATCTAATGGAAATTGAACCTAGTATTTTGAGAAAATGTGACATTGATCGCTTTTCCGTTGAGGTCTTCAAATGTTTTGCACATGTATTTGTGATTGCAACTACTATCAGAATTCCAACTAAGGTTTTATAGTGTAGTCTCAAAGATTATAGTCTCTACGATATTGATAAAGTTTTGTTTATGATAGTATGCCCTGGTTCCTCATTGTAATTCTTAATAATAACCTCAATGCATTTGTGGAAATACTGCGCATTGCATGCCTAGGAATGGTTTCATGGTGTTGTCATTGTAAATAACTCCAACAGCTGTGACGGTTTCAGCATACACATAGGCTAGCAGGTCTTCTATAGTGAACAAATATATAACCGATGATATAAAGCCCCCATGGGGGCTGTATATCATTGATATAACAGATTATGCAGTCTTCACAAGTTGCAGCTGATACCAAAAGCTAAAACAGGCCTTCATTTGGGAAGTTACAGTTGAAAGGTTAGATGTGAAATAGTGAGACTCTAATATTATCTAATGGGTGGGAGACCTACTTTGTTACCGTTTTACTAAGCTGTTTCTGCGGTAACCTCAAGGCAATTTCACATAATGAACTGTCGCTGTTCTATTGGAAATCACTTCTGCTTTGGCGTGTAGGTGCTACCGTTTGTACTTGTTTTGCTACCATCATACCTGCTGAATTCATACTTGGGCTAATAACAAACAAACTACCGCTTCTGTGATAATGCTGACTTCATTGTGAAAACCTTTCTCTTTCTACCCACACTAATTGATAAATTTTGCCAATGTTGATAATGATCAGTGCTCTAACTGTTAACTTGAGTAATACCTCTTCTGATTGGACAGTATTTTTCATAACAAAGCGGATTAGGAAAATTGTTGTGATAGAAGGAATACATAAGCGCCTCTGGCTAATTATCTACTAACTACTTTCAATACCTATACCATATGCTCTGAACAACTCACGGCCTGCAAAACCGTACCAGATTCTTTGCAACAACCAAAGTAGTGGAATGCGCAGTGTCTGCTGATAATTGGGCTGAAGCTGGCCACATGCTTTATTATTGTTATCGGATTTTCCTACTTGTTGGGGCACTTACTGAGTGCGTAATAAGAGTGGGGCAACAAAATATTTTAGTAATTAAAAAAGCATTCCAAATAGGAAATTTGGTTAGATGTGTTTGTGGCTTTTTCATTCCTTTCTTTATAGAAAAACAGCCATTTCAGTGGGTGTGTCAGCTGATTCAAAAACCCTTCTAATCTTTGCTAGCTTTTAAGTTGCCTTTTTGTTATTTTGTGTAGGTGTTAATTCCATTTTAGACTTGACTGCAATAGCCTTGACTGTAATAGACTTGACTGTAATAACCTTGACTGTAATAGACTTGACTGTAATAACCTTGACTGTAATAGACTGGACTAATAACCTTGACTGTAATAGCCTTGACTGTAGTAGCCTTGACTGCAATAGCCTTGACTGTAATAGACTTGACTGTAATAGCCTTGACTGTAATAGCCTTGACTGTAATAGACTTGACTGTAATAGCCTTGACTGTAATAGCCTTGACTGTAATAGACTTGACTGTAATAGCCTTGACTGTAATAGCATACCTAGATAAGGATGGGAAGGCACATTAGTAAACTTTTTTCATAATAATGTATCCAGGGTGGTCAAAAGTACATTTACCAATCTGTAGGAAGGTGCACTTATCAACATTAAACTTCGTTTGCTATGTGTTAGCCCAGGTCTCCAATGCAGATAGATTCTGTTTAAAGATTGGCTTGCAGCAAAATTCACATTACAGTTATTTGGTATCATAAGATTCACCATGTTTTACTCTGTTGTGTTGTAGGTGCAAAATATATGGGAATGTGATTACAAGGTCTTAAAAGCTCAAAAGCGAACAGTTAATCGCAGCCACATGAGACCGCCGTAGTTTGGATTCGCTTTCTAAAATGGCTCAAATGGGACGTAGTTGTGGGAGATGGTTTCTGTTTACACTTTCATGCAACCTTAATCGTCGAAATATTTTCACAAACAAACTTCACGCATTCAATAAAACCATGTCTATTGACCTTACGCGTCTGTTTTATCGTCATTGTAATGCTACAACTTTGAGCACTGATATCTTACAGCTTACCGTAAAAAATCGTTAAACTTTTTAACCTTAGCTCGAAGGAGTACATATCATTGTCTGATAATCATGACGAGTCTGTTGGTTGCCTGTGATAATCGAAAAGTGCTGCAAAAACTATTTGCGAAGTATTAGGTCAAGTGATCAGATTACGACTTGACGATTGAATAATGCCGAAACAAAACTGTAAAGTAGCGAGCATCTATATTTGATACGGGGTCTTCGGTAAAACCCGAAGTGTTTGTCATAAACTAGTGCTACGACAAGTTTTATATTGAGCTTTTTATTGGCCTTTCAACTCACGTGAGAACACCACGTGACAAGACGATAAACAAACTGTAGTGACTACGTCAGATAAATAAACAGATTCCAATCTACGGCGGCTTTTCGTTTTTGGGCTTTTAAGAGCTTGTAATCACATTTTCACATATTTGGCACCTACAACATAACAGAGTAAGACATGGTGAATCTTTTGATACCAAATAACTGTAATGTGAATTTTGTTGCAAGTCAATCTTTAAGAATAGTGATTTTGTAACTAGTATGATATGAAACAGCATCACACGCAAACAAGTGGCATTGTGATCAAAAAGATGCTGGAATGTATCCATACAAGAAAAAGAAGGTGATGTGAATGAAGAACCGTGATGCTACATGTATATGATGGTTGGACAGATTTTCCAAATTGTTGGTCGGCCAATAAATTTCGAAAAAGCATTGATTTTTGCTGATTTTTGCTGAGTAATAGCAGTGGTGTTTCAAAAAGTCAGTTAACTGGCATTTGAACTAACCGAAAGCAGATTGAACTTAGTCACATTTTTCATGCAGAAAGAGCTATTGTGTGCTAGTAAACCACAAGCTATTGTGTGCTAGTAAACCACAGGCTATTGTGTGCTAGTAAACCACAGGCTATTGTGTGCTAGTAAACCACAAGCTATTGTGTGCTAGTAAACCACAGGCTATTGTGTGCTAGTAAACCACAGGCTATTGTGTGCTAGTAAACCACAGGCTATTGTGTGTTAGTAAACCACAAGCTATTGTGTGCTAGTAAACCACAAGCTATTGTGTGCTAGTAAACCACAGGCTATTGTGTGCTAGTAAACCACAGGCTATTGTGTGCTAGTAAACCACAGGCTATTGTGTGCTAGTAAACCACAGGCTATTGTGTGCTAGTAAACCACAAGCTATTGTGTGCTAGTAAACCACAAGCTATTGTGTGCTAGTAAACCACAGGCTATTGTGTGCTAGTAAACCACAGGCTATTGTGTGCTAGTAAACCACAGGCTATTGTGTGTTAGTAAACCACAAGCTATTGTGTGCTAGTAAACCACAAGCTATTGTGTGCTAGTAAACCACAGGCTATTGTGTGCTAGTAAACCACAGGCTATTGTGTGCTAGTAAACCACAGGCTATTGTGTGCTAGTAAACCACAGGCTATTGTGTGCTAGTAAACCACAAGCTATTGTGTGCTAGTAAACCACAAGCTATTGTGTGCTAGTAAACCACAGGCTATTGTGTGCTAGTAAACCACAGGCTATTGTGTGCTAGTAAACCACAAGCTATTGTGTGCTAGTAAACCACAAGCTATTGTGTGCTAGTAAACCACAGGCTATTGTGTGCTAGTAAACCACAAGCTATTGTGTGCTAGTAAACCACAGGCTATTGTGTGCTAGTAAACCACAGGCTATTGTGTGTTAGTAAACCACAAGCTATTGTGTGCTAGTAAACCACAAGCTATTGTGTGCTAGTAAACCACAGGCTATTGTGTGCTAGTAAACCACAGGCTATTGTGTGCTAGTAAACCACAAGCTATTGTGTGCTAGTAAACCACAAGCTATTGTGTGCTAGTAAACCACAGGCTATTGTGTGTTAGTAAACCACAGGCTATTGTGTGCTAGTAAACCACAGGCTATTGTGTGTTAGTAAACCACAGGCTATTGTGTGCTAGTAAACCACAAGCTATTGTGTGCTAGTAAACCACAGGCTATTGTGTGTTAGTAAACCACAGGCTATTGTGTGCTAGTAAACCACAGGCTATTGTGTGTTAGTAAACCACAGGCTATTGTGTGCTAGTAAACCACAGGCTATTGTGTGCTAGTAAACCACAGGCTATTGTGTGCTAGTAAACCACAGGCTATTGTGTGCTAGTAAACCACAAGCTATTGTGTGCTAGTAAACCACAAGCTATTGTGTGCTAGTAAACCACAGGCTATTGTGTGTTAGTAAACCACAGGCTATTGTGTGCTAGTAAACCACAGGCTATTGTGTGTTAGTAAACCACAGGCTATTGTGTGCTAGTAAACCACAGGCTATTGTGTGTTAGTAAACCACAGGCTATTGTGTGCTAGTAAACCACAAGCTATTGTGTGCTAGTAAACCACAGGCTATTGTGTGTTAGTAAACCACAGGCTATTGTGTGCTAGTAAACCACAGGCTATTGTGTGTTAGTAAACCACAGGCTATTGTGTGCTAGTAAACCACAAGCTATTGTGTGCTAGTAAACCACAAGCTATTGTGTGCTAGTAAACCACAAGCTATTGTGTGCTAGTAAACCACAAGCTATTGTGTGCTAGTAAACCACAAGCTATTGTGTGCTAGTAAACCACAGGCTATTGTGTGTTAGTAAACCACAGGCTATTGTGTGCTAGTAAACCACAGGCTATTGTGTGTTAGTAAACCACAGGCTATTGTGTGCTAGTAAACCACAAGCTATTGTGTGCTAGTAAACCACAGGCTATTGTGTGTTAGTAAACCACAGGCTATTGTGTGCTAGTAAACCACAGGCTATTGTGTGTTAGTAAACCACAGGCTATTGTGTGCTAGTAAACCACAAGCTATTGTGTGCTAGTAAACCACAAGCTATTGTGTGCTAGTAAACCACAGGCTATTGTGTGCTAGTAAACCACAGGCTATTGTGTGTTAGTAAACCACAAGCTATTGTGTGCTAGTAAACCACAAGCTATTGTGTGCTAGTAAACCACAGGCTATTGTGTGTTAGTAAACCACAGGCTATTGTGTGCTAGTAAACCACAAGCTATTGTGTGCTAGTAAACCACAGGCTATTGTGTGCTAGTAAACCACAGGCTATTGTGTGTTAGTAAACCACAAGCTATTGTGTGCTAGTAAACCACAAGCTATTGTGTGCTAGTAAACCACAGGCTATTGTGTGTTAGTAAACCACAGGCTATTGTGTGCTAGTAAACCACAAGCTATTGTGTGTTAGTAAACCACAGGCTATTGTGTGCTAGTAAACCACAAGCTATTGTGTGCTAGTAAACCACAAGCTATTGTGTGCTAGTAAACCACAAGCTATTGTGTGCTAGTAAACCACAGGCTATTGTGTGTTAGTAAACCACAGGCTATTGTGTGCTAGTAAACCACAGGCTATTGTGTGTTAGTAAACCACAGGCTATTGTGTGCTAGTAAACCACAAGCTATTGTGTGCTAGTAAACCACAGGCTATTGTGTGCTAGTAAACCACAGGCTATTGTGTGTTAGTAAACCACAAGCTATTGTGTGTTAGTAAACCACAGGCTATTGTGTGCTAGTAAACCACAAGCTATTGTGTGCTAGTAAACCACAGGCTATTGTGTGCTAGTAAACCACAGGCTATTGTGTGTTAGTAAACCACAAGCTATTGTGTGCTAGTAAACCACAAGCTATTGTGTGCTAGTAAACCACAGGCTATTGTGTGTTAGTAAACCACAGGCTATTGTGTGCTAGTAAACCACAAGCTATTGTGTGCTAGTAAACCACAGGCTATTGTGTGCTAGTAAACCACAGGCTATTGTGTGTTAGTAAACCACAAGCTATTGTGTGCTAGTAAACCACAGGCTATTGTGTGCTAGTAAACCACAGGCTATTGTGTGTTAGTAAACCACAGGCTATTGTGTGCTAGTAAACCACAGGCTATTGTGTGCTAGTAAACCACAGGCTATTGTGTGCTAGTAAACCACAGGCTATTGCGTGCTAGTAAACCACAGGCTATTGTGTGCTAGTAAACCACAGGCTATTGCGTGCTAGTAAACCACAGGCTATTGTGTGCTATTAAACCACAGGCTAAATTATAATTATCTATCAATTCTCTTATAACTAAAAGGAAAGCCGAAAGGAATATTTGAAGTATTATCCTTTATCAACATTAGTAATAATTTTCAATGGTAGCTACCACTTTTTCCATTCATAAGCCTTCATAATTCACAAATGGAATATAATTTATATATATTTGAATCAGTTGAATGAGTGGCCTTCATTGGATGAACTCTGATTTCATTCCAGTTCCTTCTATCGGTCATTCAAGGGGCCATTTAAGGGGTCATTTAAGGGGTCATTTAAGAGTCATTTAAAGGGTCTCACAGATGCTCAGTTAATAAAAGGTAACTTGTGAATCAGTGGTAAATTGTTAGAAATAACATATTGTAGTATGCATGTCAAAACCTTTTGTCTTTGTGTTATAATAGAAGTTGTTTTAAATGTGCCAACCTTCCCACTATTACAAAAAACTTCGTACATGCAATGAGTGAAAAAACTCCAGTGTTGACAAACAGGGTGCTCGATCTCATGGCATTCAGCCGATTAGCCTGATGCTTTAACCAACTGAGTGAATCAGCATGGTACCCTTTGTCAGCTTTAGGAAGCCTCGCACCGATTGAGCCCATCTTTATTCTCTACTCTTTGTGACAGAAAAAGCAGCCAGACAGACGGACTGGTGAACGGACAATGGCCAATATAAATACAGATAATCAATCATTTTGTTATGATACTCTAGATGTTTGTTGGGAGTAGCAAAAGCACAAAAATATTAAAACTCTTTCTGTAGATTTATAGTTTTCTTTTACTACAGCAAAACACCGTAAAGGCTTCTGCTCGATTGAACACAAAGTTAAGCTTCTGACTTCATTCTTCCTCTGGCATGTATGAAATTATATTCTAAGTAATATTACTCTGAGAGCTCCAACTTCAAGTCTGTTGCGAATCACCTGTCAGCCCTCGTTATTGTATTGGTGCTTGAGTGCTGCACTTGAGTACTGACAGCAGCTGTAAAAAGTGCTATTACTAATATGCATATCAGTTAGAGATTCTTTATTGCAGCTATAACATTGAATGTTTATATTTTGTTAAGTTTAATCAAAATTCATTTTCATAGTAGGAGCTTTTAAAACCCTTACATGAACTTATCAAAAGAGGTTTTATTTACCGTGTTCTCACATGGTATACATGTATATCTATCTATTTTCTATTTACCCCACTGCTGTCTCTCCTTTCTCTTCCATTTCTCCTTTCTATTTTTTCTTCTCACATCTAAATTTGTCTCTCTTTCCTCTCCCCGATTCCTTCATTCATTTTTTATCCTTTTTCCATTTTTTCCCTTTTTCCTTTCTCTTTTATCATTGTTTGCCGCTCACAAACATGTTTACTTCTGACTCTATGTTAAGGTGTATGTATATGTATATCAGCTAGTAACTCTATGTTAAGGTGTATGTATATGTATATCAGCTAGTAACTTTATGTTAAGGTGTATGTACATGTATGTCAGCTAGTAACTCTATGTTAAGGTGTATGTATATGTATATCAGCTAGTAACTTTATGTTAAGGTGTATGCACATGTATATCAGCTAGTAACTCTATGTTAAGGTGTATGTATATGTATATCAGCTAGTAACTCTATGTTAAGGTGTATGTATATGTATATCAGCTAGTAACTCTATGTTAAGGTGTAGGTATATCAGTTAGTAACTCTATGTTTAGGTGTATGTATATGTATATCAGCTAGTAACTCTATGTTAAGGTGTGTGTATATGTATATCAGCTAGTAACTCTATGTTAAGGTGTAGGTATATCAGTTAGTAACTCTATGTTTAGGTGTATGTACAGGTATATTAGCAAGTCTTATTATGTTAAGGTGGATGTACAGGTATATTAGCAAGTCATATTATGTCAAGGTGTATGTACAGGTATATTAGCAAGTCATATTATGTCAAGGTGGATGTACAGGTATATTAGCAAGTCATATTATGTCAAGGTGGATGTACAGGTATATTAGCAAGTCATATTATGTCAAGGTGGATGCGCATGAATACTAGAAGAGTTTGCTCACTACTTTTTATGGTTGGAAGCATTAACTGACACTGATCTAATTTGGATGCACTCAAGAAATACATTTACTTTAGTGGGCTATTCAAACCAAGCGTATTTACATTATACTGTATTATACCGTGTTGTACCGTATTATACTGTATTATACCATATTATACCATATTATACCCTATTATACCGTATTATATCGTATTATACCGTATTATACCGTATTATACCATACTATATTGTATTATACCATAATATACCATACTATATTGTATTACACCGTATTGTACCGTATTATACCGTATTATACCGTATTATACTGTATTATACTGTATTATACCATATTATACCGTACTATACCATATTATACCGTATTATACTGTATCACACCATAATTTACCGTATTATACCATATTGTACTGTATTATAGCGTATTATACCATATTATACCGTATTGTACTGTATTATACCCTATTATACCATATTATACCGTATTATACCGTAATATACCGTATTATACCGTAATATACCGTATTATACCGTGTTGTACTATATCATACTGTATTATACCGTATTATATCGTATTATACCGTATTATACTGTAAATGTAGTCATTCTAGTAGATTACATCGATCATGTAGTCCTTCTAGTGGATTATACTGCACATGTAGTCATTCTAATAGATTATACCGTACATGTAGTCATTCTAGTGGATTATACTGCACATGTAGTCATTCTAATAGATTATACCGTACATGTAGTCATTCTAATAGATTATACCGTACATGTAGTCATTCTAGTGGATTATACTGCACATGTAGTCATTCTAATAGATTATACCATACATGTAGTCATTCTAGTAGATTATACCGTACATGTAGTTATTCTAGTCAATCTAGTAGATTGTCCAGCACTGATTGAGTGATTCACTGAGCAGCATAAAGCTAACGGTCATTCTCAATTTTCATGGGAATAGTTGACCACTGATACAAAGTACTTAGCCTAAGAACCAAGTGATCAGGCCTTGCTGAAGAATATAATAAGACTGACCCCTGGTGAACGGGGCTATTATTAGCACATTACATGTATAATACGAGTCAGTAGCATAAACTAGCATGAATTGCCATAATATATGCGTAGAGCTGTGATTATGAAGAGGGCACATTTCTGTTGACCTTTGCTAATTTATGATACCAGTTGTATGATATCAGCTATCTTCTGTCTGATAGCTGAGATAACAGTCCATAGTGGTTACACTGCTACTAGGAGCATAGCTACTTATGAGGATGGCAACATTTGGTATGTGATACTTTACCTTTATTATTGAGATAGCCAAGCAACTTGCAAACTGTTTTTGCCAAGCAAACTTATCAGTTTAAGGATGGTGGTAATTAATTTTTATATTTTGTTCATCCATCCTCTCATTTTTTTTGCATGAAAGTCACACTTCCTCTCGGTAATTTAAAACAAGGCAGCAGAGTTGTTGGTTGCTAATGTTTTTATTTTCTTTGATCATATGCTGAACAGCGGCGGAAAGCAATGGTGAGAAAGATCTAGTAGCAGACAACAAGGAATCTTTAGAAAAATCTAACGGCCAGTCGGAGACAAGAGTAAGTATAAGTATGTAGATATCTGTAGATACCTGCAGTATGTTGTAAAACAGCAAATGACAGCGTAGTAGGGCTGTATGCAGAATGTCTGGTAACACAGCATACGATAAGTGCATATTTGGCTTACTGACCAATAGAACTAATGGGAAAGTTTCTCTTGTATTTGTTACAACTAGTAAAATACAAGCAATTGATTAGCATGTGCTCTAGTTAAAAGTGTTCTGACAGTGTGGAAGCACCTAGTCTATGGAAGCACCAAGTCAAAAGAATCAATGCGAGTTTAACTCTATTATTAAACACATTTACTTGAAATAAAACGTTACTGAGCAGCTTTACAGAATGTATGTATTTCTCATAGCCTTGTGGTAGTACAGTCAGATATCATTTTTATGTTAGCAAATTCCACACTTGAACAAAGACAGATGTGTCAACCGTAGCAGATGGTTGTTGGGCATACCCGCTACAACTCTGTTCATCAAATATATTTGGTTGTTAATCCCAGCTTCCTGTTCATAGCTTCTAAATAAAATGTTTTATGAGATAAATTAATTGTGATTCAGTACTTGGTACAAATTACAATAAAGATTGATTATGGAAGCTTGAGCTGAAAAGCAAACAGCGAGCATTATATCAAAAGCCCAAGTGTTTTACCTTTACTTAAAATGTTTAGCATGGCTCAGACTAACTCTACCTGCACATCTGACATCTTAACTCCGCCTCCTTATCTAGCAACTTAGCTCCACTTCCAGATCCAGCATCTCCACTTCAACTCTATATCTGACTTTGTAACTCCACCCCATGTCTCGCAACTTAATCTCACCCTCATATCTGGCATGTTAACTCTACCTTCTTTTCTGACCTTTTAATCCCACCACCATAACTGGCATATTAACTATACTCCCATATCTGTCATCCTGACTTCACCACCATAACTGGCATATTAACTATACTCCCATATCTGTCATCCTGACTTCACTCCCATATCTGGCATTTCAACTCCACCCCCATATCTGGCATCTTAATTCTACCCCATATCTGGCATCTTGACTCCATATCCATATTTGTCATCTGAACTCTACCCCATATCTGGCATCTTAACTCCATGTCCATATTTGTCATCTGAACTCTACCTCATATCTGGCATCTTAACTCCATATCCATATTTGTCATCTGAACTCTACCCCATATCTGGCATCTTAACTCCATATCCATATTTGTCATCTGATCTCTACTACCCCATATCTGGTATCTTACTCCATATCCATATTTGTCATCTGAACTCTACCACATATCTGGCATCTTAACTCAATATCCATATCTGGCATCTTAACTTCACTCCATATCTTGCATTGTTTATAGGTTTGAATATATTATTTGAAAATGTTTTTGCAGGTTAGTGTAATCCTTTACACTGGAATATGTATTTATACCCACAGGTATATGCAAGGAGATGGCTCATACTAGGACTATTCTGTTTGTACACAATGACTAATGCCTATCAATGGATTCATCTCAACATAATATTTGATGTCCTCAAAGTCTACTATAATGAAAGCTTGCCTGGTGACGATGATCAGCAGGTACTGTCAAGTGTCTGTTTTCTATCTGTAGGTGTAGCAACTAAAGAGGAAAGCATATTGCAGTAGTTGCTAGCTACTAGTTCAAGTAGTATTCTTGTAAACTATTTGTTTGTTTTTTTACTTTATTCTTGTCAGTGTATTACAATTACTGATGACCTACAAAATTAGGATAATCTTCCAATGAGTGACAGAGGTTGTTCATAAAGGCGATTATAAAACTGTTCACATCATACAGGTCGTATGTTGCAAGCAGGTATATTTTACACCAATTCTTTTTACAAAAAACGGACTGAATGCTCAACATTGAACGGGTAGTGAAAAACAACTTATAAATATCGATGGGTGATGTAGCTTCTATTGGCTGTTTTACCATGTATTCTCAAATTAGCAAACTGGCTACTTTGTGTAAATTAAGCTAGCATATTGCTAAACTTACTATGGTAAAAGCCATTATGTCTGCTGAGCCATAAGACATCAAGCCAGCTCTCTGAGTAACGTTACAAACCACACAACATTGGTATGAGTACTTCAGCTCATGTAATAACTATGAACATGATTAATCCATTGTATTAAAAGTAGCCAGTTTTGTTTAATAGGTTAGCTTGCATATTCTAGAGCCTTCTCCAACCTTATACCAATGGTTCCAAACCTCACTCAGAACCACTGTGAAATGAATTTTTTGGTTCTAAACCTTTATCGCTATAACTAGACACACGACAGACTTACAGACCAACAGACACACAGACCAACAGACCAATGACAAACACTGATATTTATATAGACAGTAGATAAAAAGTTGGATAAGAAAATGATATGTTAGGAAAAAACCTTCCATTTTTCGGGATGAGAATATTTTTTTGAATGCTAACAAAGCATTGTTACAAGTCGCCGGTGATGCAAAATAACATTAAAAAATACAAGTATTTTGCTTACAACCTTTTAAAAGCAAGTGTTCCAACTGCAATCTTTTGCCTTTTCATGTGTTACCTTCATATTTCTTGTAAAATTCCCCTTGGAACACTACGTATTGTGGAGGCCTGCCTGTCCCTCCCTGGATGACTAAACATGGTGGAGGCCTGCCTGTCCCTCCCTGGATCACTATACATTGTGGAGGCCTGCCTGTCCCTCCCTGGATCACTATACATTCTGGAGGCCTGTCTCTCCTTGGATCACTATACATTGTGGAGGCCTGCCTGTCCCTCCCTGGATCACTATACATGTACATTCTGGAGGCCTGCCTGTCCCTCCCTGGATAACTGTGTATTGTAGACCTGTCCTTGTAAACCTTGGGCTATCATTCAGATAACGCTTTTAAACACTATAAAATTCACCCCTTGTTTACTTTATCAATTATATAATTGATAGAGTAAACAAGGGGTGAATTTTATAGTGTTTAAAAGCGTTATCTGAATGATAGCCCAAGGTTTACAAGGACAGTGAATGCAACATGGATAAATCAAATAGCACCAAACTCCAAGCCTCTGACCATGGCCTACAAATAAAAATACTTAGTTGGCTGTTTTTAGATTATCTTTGCCTACTCTGGAGGGTATGCATGATAAAAGAAATTTGTGTTGTGACATGACGCCATATAATTTTACTGTGTGCTAGTAAACAGACAGCTAAATCATAGCTATCTTTCAGCCTTCTTATAACTATAATTAAAACCGAAAAGATTATTTGAGGTATTCTCCATTTTAAATATTAGTAGTTACTTTAAATTGTATCCACCACTCTCTCCATTCATAAGTTTTCATAATTCAACAATAAAATATAATTTCTATATATTTGAATCTTTGAAATGAGTGGCTTTCATTAGATTGGTTACAAATTTTATTCTAACTCATTTTATCTAAAATCAGATTCATTTGAGATTTGTTTAAGGGGCCATTGAAGGGGTCATTTAAGAGGTCACACAGATTCTTAGTTAATAAAAGTGACTTGTGAATCAATGTTAAATTGTCAGAAATAATAAAGTGCAGTATGCATGTCAAAACCTTTATTATTCTGTTACAGTAGCAGTTGTTTTAAATGTACCAGCCTTCACAACAATCGCAAAATTCTGTACATGCACTTCAGGAAACTCAAATATTGACCAGTATGGGGTCTAAGCAAATAAAATTGGTTATGCCATATTGTTCTCTTTGTTTTGAGCTCATCCATAAACATGGAGTTATCCGGTACATACGACTTTCCATAGCGCGCCATAGCTTCCATAGCTTTCCATTTGAATACTGAGCATACACTGAACACATTGGTTACAAGCCAAACGTTTGGTTTCCATAGTCTACATACATTAAGCTATTTATTAAGATCTCAGGCTAGGGCTTTTAATAGTACACGCAATCTACTGTCTACTGCCTATCAACCCTACTTGGTTATCACCTAATCCAATCAAAACAAAAACTACTGTAGCTCTACAATTGTGAGAGTTACTGAATTGGAATCTCAACACCTCATGTGTCCTATACAATCACGTATCCCCTTCTCGTAAGAAATATGAAAGCACCCCAAGATTTGAGACCATATTTACAATAATCCTTGTGAAAGTGAATGCATATCCACTACGGAAGATATTTCCTTGATTAGATTCTTGCTATATTTGCGAAAGTTTTAAAGTGTTGAGATGGACACAATTGGAACTCAAAAGCCATATACATACTTTCCACACATACCTTCTACACATGCTCCCTACACATACTCTCTATGCATACCCTCCACACATACCCTCTACACATTCCTTAAAGCACACATACCCTCACCACTTACCATCTACACATCCCTTTAAAGCACACGTACCCTCCATGCTCACCCTCTACACATTCCCTAAAGCACACGTACTCTCACCACTTACCCTCTGCACATCCCTTAAAGCACACATACCCTCTATAGGTACACCTCTCACACATACCCTCTCTCTTTTGTTTTCACAGTCGCCCCTTCCATGTTTTTTTTCAGAGCTTGGCTATAGACTGGCTGTCAATGGTTTTCATGCTGGCCTACATTCCTCTCATATTTCCAGTCACTTGGCTCCTTGACAGGAAAGGTCTTCGTGTGATTGCACTTCTTGGAACCTTCCTTAACGCATTAGGTGAGCTCTATTCTGTCCTGCAGAAATCCTTGTTGAGAAGCACAACTTAAAATGATTTGTAATGCAACCTGTAGTTAATCTAGATACTTAGCTGGTAGGTACAGATGTAAGTACAGATGTAAGTACAGATGTAACAATGAGAATCACAAATTGTGTTAATGCAAAAGAAATCACAACTATCTTTTTTTACAGTTTTTTTTTTTCATAATAGCTTACGCATCAATAGATGCATCAACGGATGCATCTATTTATGTGTCAGCGCATGGTTGACACATCAAACATGCGCTGACACATCAACTATGCATTCACACATGGCTTTTTCACCATAATGCAAACATAAGTTTATATCATCTCAATAGAGTTTATGCAGATTTTTTAGAATAAATGTCCAAGTGAATATTCAACTGTTTAAGGGGCGTGGATAAAATGCACCGCTGTTGCATCCGACAGATTTATGGTTCTCATGGCTGCACAGACTGTCTGCTCTATAGCCCAAGTTTTCATCTTAGGAATGCCAGCAAGGGTTGCTGCCGTGTGGTTTGGGCCTGATCAGGTCTCTACTGCAACGTCTCTTGGTGTGTTTGGTAACCAGGTAAAAATCTCTGTTTATGAGTAGCAATGTTTCTGAACCAAAACTGCTCTATTGTATTGAAGAAGTTATCTACTTTTTCCTCCAAATGCTACATGTATATTGGCACTGAATGCTTCTTTCTAGATAAAGTTAGAATGATAGAACAATTATTCCAACTTTGTACAAACTGCGTTACATTCTATATGTGTGAGAATTCAAAGGAACCTTTTTATGCTGACTTAGCATAATAATACCGGCATCATATAAACACTATTGCAAAGGAAAATACTCTGATTTAGCTAGGAACTGCTGTCGGATTCGTCCTCCCTCCTTACGTTGTGAAAGTACATGAAGATCTGAGTATTACTGGAAGAAGTCTGAGCTACTTATTTTACGGGGGAGCTGGATACACCACCCTATTATTCATATTGGTCCTATTCCGTAAGAATACTTACTCATATTAGACAATATAGGTAGCTTTCTTTGAAAAATTGTGGTTTATTTAATAAAAGTGATACAGGCTTCTATACCTGCATATGTGGAGGAGAAGGTACTTACATGTATGCTTCATGTATTGCTTCAATATTAGATTTCAGAGAAATAAAATCTACCAGGCTTAAGATATTAGTGTTAAGCTGTAATCAAAGTTAGTCGTGATTTCATCTCGCGTATTCACATGTATATTAACATACTGTATATTAACATGTATTGACATGTATTGGCATGTATTGACATGTAATGACATTTTTTTACATGTATTGGCATGTATCGACATGTTTTGACATGTATTGACATATATTGACATGTTTACAGCTGCGATTTATGTAAGTGAATCTTTCTCTAGTAGAATTATTACATACTAGAAGTACAAAGACATTGTTTGCATACTTTATAAAATACTAAACGAACACACGTCCTTTTCCGGGTAATAAAATGCCTCTGCACAGAAATTTATTATTATTTAGCATATACAACATTTACGATCATGACTTTTAAACTTCATATCATAAGAGAAGTGTTTTGTGCAGTTCAAATAAATTAAAAGAAAAACCAAAAGAACTGTGAAGGTGCTTAAATGTGAATAATTAGCAAGATATGGCTATAGATAAAGTATGTTTTGGTACAATGATTACAATGTAAAGTGATGTGATACTGATACATTTAAATGAACTGATAAAACAAAATATAAATCACAAATTTGTTGAATTAATAATAACAAAAACTACATAGAAGAGTGTCTATAAAAAGGTTACTGTTGCTGCAGATTCGATCCATCAAAATTTTAAAAATGACGAAACTGGTACTTCTCAATATTCAATACTGGCACCACCGTAAAATGAGATATCGAAATTAAATACATCAGTAAAGCATGTGATAGTACTTGTCGGACCGAGCCAAAAGACAATGTAGAGGAAATTTCCACTCGAGAATCTTTATTTAAACGTGTGTTTGTGTTACAATTTTTAGCAAGTGCCTTTTGCAATGACAGAAAATGAAAGATTGAAATCGTTTCATTACAGTGTCATTACAGTTGCACTGGAACAGAATATTTTAAATTGAAATGACAAAATGGAGAATTACAAATAGGAAAAGAAGAGCAAATGCAAGAAGTAATATCAATAATCAATAATATTAACTCATAAAAACTGTCCATATGTAGCTTTAATCGCGAAAAGAATCCCATAGATGAGATTAGTAAGATGAGTACAGATTAGCCATGTAGTTAGGAGTGTGTGTTTGCATGCCTGCAATCGGCGCGAGTTCTATACTAAAAATGTGGGGAGCTTTCGCGCTAGGTTTTAATCGCTATGACAGGAAACAAAAGATAAGCAAAAGACAAAAAACAAACAATGAGAACTATATATATATATTATCTTTATATATATATAATGTATAGAATGTATCTATATATATATATATATATATATATATCTATAGATACGGGACAGATAGCGCAGTTGGTAAGGTATCGGGACCGTGATCCTTATGTCCTCGGTTCAAACCCCTACAACTGCACTTTTCTGGTGGTCCTCAGACAAGACCCTTGCTTGTATAACGTCTACAACCTCTATGATGAGTACAATTACCAAAGCCATGCCGGCTCGGATGGCGCCCGGTCCAGCAAGGTCCGCGCTGCCTGTAGCTGAACCAGAACAAGGCAGTGAAAAATGGGCTACTGGTTCAAAACGGGTGAATCTGATTTGAACTGATAACACGGACCTCATGCAGTGCTACTTTATGAGTGAACCTCAAAAGTGAGGCTACATGGGAAGGATGCGTCAACTGTGGATAAACATGCGCCCTGAATTGCCACTAACCGCTAAGCAACTTGTAGCTCAGAGGAGTAACATAATCAAGCAGCATCTCATATCGGAACTTGAGCTAGATGAAATTAGGGAACAGTTCACCCAAGTAACCTCAACCAACGAGAAGTGCATATCAACACACACTGTCACGCATACACGATCATGTGTTGACTCACAGGTTGAAGAAGACATGCACTTGGACCTTGACCCAAGGGTGAGAGAGCTTGCGGAAAATATCCTCAACAAGATGTCAGCTGCTAATGATTATGGAAGCAGGGTACCACTACGAAGTGTTAGCAAGGCCATACTTAAGAGGCTGTTAGAAGACATTAACTTGGCACTGGAGTCGATCTCAACTGGATCAATCAGTGAGACTAATGCTTTAATCTACAGTACAGCAACCGTCATCTTGGAGGAGATGGATATTAAGCCACTGCCAACAAGGCTTTAAGCCATTCCATCCTGGCAGCTGAGGCTACAAAATAAGATCAAGGACTTGCGCAAGAAAGTTAGTAGGCTCAGTGAGAGATCTAACCACAGTTTGGAGCGTCCAAAAAGGGAAGCCACAATAAAAATAAGGGATAACAAAAGGGATAACAATAGAATGAACAAACTGTTCATCAATAATCCATCTAGAGTGTATTCCCAGTTCAAAGGTGAACTGCAGAGGCCAATGCCTGAGCCTCCCCAATCTAGCACTTCAAAGTTTTGGAAGGACATCTGGGAGAAAGAGACTACTCATAACACCACTGCAAATTGGCTGAAGAGGCTTAAAGAGAGCCATCAACACACAATGGCTCAGCAAGGAATCACCATCAGCAAAGAGGACATCAAGTGCAGAGCAGGGCAGCACCTGGCCATGACATGATTCAAGCCTTCTGGTTAAAGAAATTGACATCACTTCACACTAGAATGGCTAAGCAGATGGAATGCCTAATAGAACAAGGTGACCATCCAGAATGGCTGACCAAAGGACGAACTGTACTTCTGATAAAAGATCCAAAGCAGGGGCTGATTCCCAAAAACTATCGACCAATAACGTGCTTGCCCACCACCTGGAAACTGCTCTCAGAAATAGTTGCAGACAAACTGGAAGGGCACATGAGTCACTATATGACCAGTGTTCAGAAAGGAATTGGGCGCAACACCCGAAGAGCCAAACATCAGTTACTGGTGGATCAGACGGTCTGTCAAGACAGCAGGAGAAGGCAAACCAATCTTGCCATGGCTTGGATTGACTACAAAAAGGCCTATGACTCAATTCCCCATAGTTGGATAATTGAGTGCCTCAGTATGTACAATGTTCACCCTGCTCTTGAGGCATTCATCAAGATGTTATGACCAAATGGAAGACGGAACTGGAGGCTAATGGCAAAAAGCTGGCGAGTGTAAAAATTAAGCGAGGCATCTATCAAGGTGACTCCTTATCACCGCTGCTCTTCTGCATGTGCTTAAACCCTCTAAGCAATATGCTGGAAGAGACTCAATATGGGTACCAGTTTAAGAGTGGCACCAAGATAAACCACCTCTTCTACATGGACGATATCAAGCTGTACGCTAACAAAAAAAGGGACATTGATTCGCTAATAACCTCACTCAGGTATACAGCAAAGACATCTGAATGACTTTCGGTGTTGAGAAATGTGGAAGGCTAATTCTTAAGAAAGGCCATTCTATGCTCACAGATGGCCTAGGAATGCCAAATGGTACCATCAAAGATATAGAAAAAGGGTACAAGTACTTGGGGATTATGCAAAGCAACATCAACCACGAAGCCGCGGTACATCACAAAGCCATTACCAAATACAAGAAACGCCTTCGGCAGCTCTTACAGAGCCAGCTCAATACCAAGAACCAAGTCATTGCAATAAATACCTACGCACTGCCAGTAAGAAGATATCCAGCAGGCATAATAAAGTGGACTGAGGAAGCCATCAAAAAACCAGATATAGCAACTTGTAAACTGCTGACCATGCATGGAGCACTCCACCCAAAATCTGATACTGCTAGATTGTATCTTGATAGGAAAGATTGCGGTAGGGGACTCAAAAGTGTACAGCATACAGTGAAAAAGGAGGAGCAAAGCATCAAAGCATATGCAGCCTCTCTGGCCATTTCAGATAAGTTGCTAGCTGAACTTCAATCGGCTGCTCTTACAACAGACCTTCATCCTGATGATGAGGAAATTGACTGGCACATGAAACCTCTTCATGGTGCTTGCTACCAACAAATATCTAAGGTTGGCGATCTTCACCAGACATACATGTATATGTGGCTGAACAAAGGAAACCTAACGGCCAATACAGAGTCGCTAATCATGGCAGCCCAGGTGCAAGTGCTCCCAACAATTCAACTCCAAACGAAAATCTATCACACTGTGCAAAGATGCACCTGAGACTATCCAACACATCATCAGTGGATGCAAGCAGCTAGCAGGAAACGCATACACTGAGCGGCATAATCATGTCGCAGGCATTGTTTATAGAAGTCTATGTGATGAGTATGGCCTTAATAAACCACAACACTGGTGGGAAGCTCCTGGTAAGGTGAATGAAAATGACCGCGCTAAGATCCTCTGGGACTTCTACATCCAAACTGACAAGCATGTCCTAGCAAACCAACCAGATATAGTGGTGGTAGACAAGGAGAACAAGAGGGCTACTACAATAGATATAGCAGTACCCAATGACTACAATATAGTCAGCAAAGAAAAAGAAAAGGTAGAGAAATATCTCCCTCTTGGAGAAGAAATTGAAAAATGCTGGAATGTAAGAACGACTGTAATCCCAGTAGTCATTGGGGCACTGGGGGCAATAACACCGGCGCATAAAATGTGGCTTGCCCAAATACCAACAACAATCAACTCAGGTGAGTTGCAGAAAAGTGCACTATTGGGAACAGCTAAGACCTTGAGGCGACTGCTCAAACTCCCAGGTCTCTAGTAGGAGAACTGAGTTAGAGCAGAACTTACCACCCATACGGGGTATCCGGGGTGAGGAAACAATTTTATATATATATATATATATATATATTAGTAAGACAGATAGTTTGCATTGAATAATAATTAAATGTACACTTTTACAAGTTTGTCCGCAACTTGGGCTACAATGCCAAACTCAAGCTATGGTATCTGATCAGAGTTACATTTCCAAGAACTGTTTTTGAGCAGAGAGGGGATAGTTTCCATATTTTAAAAACTTTGCTCATGTAAAACAACTATTAGAGCTCACATAACTAACCAATGATCTACTATACATAAACTTTGATGAGCCAATCATAAAATTGCAAGTACAGACAACTAGGTACAAATGGCAGCCGATCAGTTTTTACGTTTATGAAGAAGTTTCCACATTTAATCATTGATAGTAAAGCTGTTAAAGATAACAATGTCATTGAATTTTTTGATGCATTTGTCTATCATAAGTAGAAAATATCAACCCTTTTTTGCCATTATATATAGCAATTTTGTAACCTGTTGTCATGCAAGTGCCAAGTATTACTGGTACTTTGCCAACAAACATTATGCTTTTTAGCTAAAGCTTTATACAAGCTAATATTATATAGTACTGTCTCATTATAGCTATTAATAATGCTTGTAGCTTTTTACAAAGCTTTTCTATGACCAAACACATAAATACTTGGGTTTTCTGTTATCAAATCAGTTGTCTCTGGAGTGTGCAATAAACCATTTCTCTAATTTAATACTCTATTTAATTACTTCTGTGCAGAAACATAACAGAAGCTAATTGGCGACAAGGATTTCTCTTTTGAACAGTTACAAAGAGTTTTGTTCAGATTTTATCATTGATAAAATCGATACAAAGAGTTCTAGTTTATTACAAGAGTAACTGTTCAAAATTGCACCACTACAATGGCAGAAGTAGCAGACCTGATCAAACTAATGCAGAAGCAGCAGGAGGACCAGAGACAGCAGCAAGAGGAGCAGAGAAAGCAGCAAGAAGAGCATAGACAACAGCAGCATGAGGAGTTCAAGCAGCAACAAGAGGAATACAGACGTCAGCAAGATGAAAGAATGGAGGAGAATAAGAAACTGATGGAGCTACTACTACAAAACCTACAACGGAAACAAGAAACAGCTGCAACCGCTGTTCCAGCCTTCCCAGGTTTTGACCCAACAGCAGAGCTACTAACAGATTACATAGACAGATTCAACACATTCATTGCAGCAAATTCTATTCATCAAGACAAGATTGCTGGCACTTTTCTCACCAACCAACAGCCTACACTCTACAAGCAGCTTAGTAATATGGCAGCTCAGCTTTCAACACCCAAGCAGATCAACGACCTCAACATGGATGAAATACTGGAATTTCTCAAAGACCAGTATGACCCTAAGCGCTTCATTGTTAGAGAGCGTTACAAGTATTGGAGTGACATGCAGAGGAAACCTGGAGAAACTATTCAAGAGTTAGCTGCCAGAATTCGTCAGGATGCAACTACATGTGCCTTCATAGACATTACAGATCCATTAGATGAGGCTCTCAGAACAAGATTTATCTGCTCTGTAAACAATGAAGCAGTTCTAAAATCTCTCTTCAAGGTCAAGGACAATGAACTCAACTTCAACAAAGCTATACAGGTAGCACAGGAAACAGAAGAAGCAGCTAAAGTTGCCAAAGAGACAGTTTATGGAAACTCGTCTAAAGTCAACAAGGTTGCTCAACAGAAATCAAGATACAAACCAATCCAGAAAAACAACTCTACACCTGACAAGCAGAAGGAAGGAAAGCTATGCTACAGATGTGACCGAACTAACCATACAGCGGATGACTGCAGATTCAAAGCAGCCACCTGCAAACTTTGTTCTAAACAAGGTCACATAGAAAGAGCATGCAAGAAAAAGAAATCATCTGCAGCAGAAAAACCAGTAAAGATGATAGAATGCACATCAACCAAGATGGTGAAACTTGCTGAAAACATCAAACTGGAGGGAGACAACTTCACACTTGAACTGGACACTGGAGCATGTGACAACTTCATCTGTAAATCAATATGGGAGAAGCTAGGAAAGCCAAACCTAAAACCTACTACAGTTAACTACAAATCAGCCTCAGGACATCTCATAGAGACGCTTGGCAGATGTGAGCTAACTGCCCAATTGGATGCACAGAAAGAAGTCAGACTACCATTTGTGATTAGTGCTGTACAAGATCTCAACCTACTAGGAAGAACTGCTATACAGCAACTAGGCATCTCTATTGATGACAAGCTACAACAGAACCTTGTATCAACAATCACAGAGAACCAGCCAGATGGGAGGTTACAAATCAAGAGTAAAGAGATGTGCAAAGAATTTCCAGAAATATTCAAAGACGAGCTAGGATGTCTCAAGAACTTTGAACTAGAGATAAACTTCAAACCTTCAACAAAGCCAGTCTTCTGCCGACCCAGACCAGTTCCTATTGCCTTGACAGAAGAGCTCAACCAAGCATACGAAGCAGGTGTAGCTAAAGGCATATGGGAACCAACTCAATTCAACCAGTATGGAACACCAGTTGTACCTGTACGCAAATCTACAACAGGTCAAGCTGCAGGGAAGATCAGAGTATGTGGAGACTACTCCAAGACTATCAATAATCAGCTAGAAACACATAGGAAACCTATCCCACTACCAGAAGATCTAATCAGAAAACTAGGTGGAGGCTATTGCTACACAAAGATTGATTTAGCAGATGCCTACAATCAAATATTGTTGGCACCAGAAAGTCAACGACGACTAGCACTATCAACACACCGAGGAGTACTACTACAGAAGAGGTTGCCCTTTGGCATAAGCTCAGCACCAGGGTATTTTCAAGAAATCATGGAGCAACTGACACAAGACCTCCCAGGAGTAGCAGTATACCTAGATGATATACTAGTGAGTGGAGCCAATGCAGAGAGCCATCTACAAAACTTACGTCGACTTCTTCAAAGATTAGAAGAAAGAGGGCTCAGATGTAGAAAAGACAAGTGCTGTTTTGTTCAACCTACAGTAGAGTATCTGGGACACAAACTCACTTCAAAGGGAATCACTAAAGGAAAGAAGGCAGATGCAGTACAACAGATGTCAGTCCCAACAGACTTAACTCAGCTAAGATCTTTCTTAGGAGCTACACAATTCTACAGCAAGTTCATACCCAATCTGTCACAACTCACAGGACCATTGCACAAACTGACACGCAAAGGAGAGACCTGGAAGTGGGGCACTGAACAAGAAAAGAGCTTCAACAAACTGAAAGATATGCTATCAACTGATAGTGTCTTAGCACACTTCAACCCAAATCTTGACATTGGAATCTCATGTGATGCTTCAGAAACTGGACTGGGAGCTGTACTATTTCATCGTTATCCTGATGGAAGTGAGAGGCCAATGTTTCAAAAACACTGACCAGCACACAGAGGAAATATGGACAAATACAAAAAGAAGCTCTCTCAATCATATTTGCTCTAAAGAAGTATCACCAGTACCTGTATGGTCGACGGTTTATCTTGGTAACTGACCACAGACCTCTTCTCACACTTCTAGGACCTACCAAAGGAGTTCCAGCTCTAGCAGCCAACAGACTAGCAAGATGGGCACTGGTACTAAATCAGTATGACTACACCATAGAATACAGATCTACCCAGCATCATCAAAATGCAGATGTCCTCTCAAGACTGCCAGTTGGACCTGATAAAGAGTTTGATGCAAGAGAAGATGAGGATGATGTTGATACAGTATGCACTATTCACACTATTGGACAACAGCTCAACTCTACAGACTACAATGTTCTAGCAAAGGAGACAAAGAAAGACCCAACACTAGCCACAGTAATGCGCTACACAGCAGAAGGATGGCCTGGTAACAAAGAGATGAAGGAGACTCAGCTGTCACTCTTCCACAAGATCTCAGATTCACTTTCTATCACTGAAGGTTGTCTTCTATATGGCAACAGAGTAGTCATTCCTGTCAAGTTACAACAGGAAGTATTAAAGATCCTTCACCTTGGACACTTTGGAAGGGAAAGAATGAAGAAGCTAGCTCGAACTGCTGTCTATTGGCCTCGCATTGACTCTGATATAGAGGAGACAAGCCGACAGTGCACTGCCTGTGCTGAACACCAGAAGCTTCCACAGAAGTATCCTATACATCCCTGGATGCTACCTGAGAAGCCATGGAGTCGTCTTCACTTAGATCATGCAGTGAACTTCATGGGCAGCCAATGGCTAGTGATGATAGATGCCTACTCAAAGTATCCATGCATACACAGGACGTCATCTACTTCTACCAGAGCTACCACAGACATCTTAGAGGAGATATTCGCACACTTTGGATACCCTCACACCATAGTCACTGACAATGCTACCAGCTTCACCTCAGGAGAGTTTCAGCAGTGGTGTCAAGAGAGAAGCATTGTTCACCTCACTGGAGCACCCTACCATCCAGCTACAAATGGCGCAGCTGAAAGACTAGTACAATCCTTCAAACAAGCCATGAAGAAATCGTCACTCTCACCTAAATCTGCACTACAACAGTTCCTGATGCACTATAGAAGGACACCACTTCCTACAGGATACTCTCCCAGTCAGCTGCTGAATGGAAGACAGATGAGATGCAAGATTGACACCCTATTGCCATCACCCGCACACATAGCACAGTTTCATCAATCCAGAGAAGTCAACCGATCGGCAGAAAAGACAGTTAACAAGATACACAGCTACAATCTTGGAGCACCATGCTATGCCTTGTATCATGGACCTAGACGCAACAGACAACCTAGATGGGTTCCAGTCATTGTTACTAAGATATATGGAACTCGTAGTCTCAATGTCAAAGTGGTACCAAAGGGACCTACTTGGAGAAGACATGTTGAACAACTCAGACCAAAATACTCAACAGAAGAAGATCAAGACCCTGGAGATAAACCTGATATAACAGAGGAGACAAAACTGCAACTACCAGCCCCTACAACTGTAACAGAGCAACCTCCGTCTAGAAGAAGACCACGCAACCCTCGTCTACCTGATGGAGATGAGTATAGCAGAGACAAACCCCGAAGGTCTAAGAGAACCAGAAAGAACCTTTAGCTTAGTGAGGAGGTGTCATGCAAGTGCCAAGTATTACTGGTACTTTGCCAACAAACATTATGCTTTTTAGCTAAAGCTTTATACAAGCTAATATTATATAGTACTGTCTCATTGTAGCTATTAATAATGCTTGTGGCTTTTTACAAAGCTTTTCTATGACCAAACACATAAATACTTGGGTTTTCTGTTATCAAATCAGTTGTCTCTGGAGTGTGCAATAAACCATTTCTCTAATTTAATACTCTATTTAATTGCTTCTGTGCAGAAACATAACACCTGTAAAACTCTTTCTTAAGAAGGTCTTCTGAAGCAAAACTGCTCTATTGGTTAAAAGAAGTTACTCTTTTTTTCTCCAAATGTTACATGTATATTGGCACTGAACTCCTCTTTCTAAACCCAGTAAAAATCATAGAACAATGATTCCATCCTTGTACAAAATGTGTTACATTTTATGTGTAAGAAGAATTCAAAGGAAATTTTCTCATGCTGACATAACATAACAAAGCCGGCATGATATAAACACCGTTGCAAAGGGAGATACTCTGATTCAGTAGAGCTGAAGCACTAATAAGTAAAGTTTGTTATTTAAAACCGTTTGAGAATTACACTCAGTACTTAAATAAAAAGTTTGTGTTATTTTTATTCATCAGAAAAACATATATTTGCTACTCAATGAACTGATCTGTAAAAATATATATGTAGTTCTGCTGTGACATCTTAGCGTGACGAGATTTGTATTTGTTGTGACGGTCGGTCTTTGCATGCCTTCTATCGCTACAAAACCCGTGATCACTCCTTTACTTTAGTAGTGGTTCAACGCACTACACGCGCAACAACTTCTATTTTACTGACTAGCCTTGTTATTAGCTGAAAGCAGTCATCATCAGAGTGAAATTGGGATCTGAGACCAGCAGATATGCCGGCTAAAACTAAAGACCTTTGTGAACTCCTCTGTTCCTTTAATAATGCATGTGTTATCACATGCATATCACTACTTCGAGCGTGTTTACAACCATTGACTAGCTATCTGGGAGGCTAGTGAGTTGTGTAACAACCTGGTCCACTTCATTAGTGTTAGCTTTGAGTGCTACGATTTTATCCATTGTGCTGTTCATATCCTAAAGTTGATGTTGCATAGACATCCCTTTATTCATTACACTTTTGATGTATTGTTTGTTTAAACATCTGTAATGGTTAGAGTGTCGAAGTGAGCACTCAACTTGTCCCATGCCACTTTGCCAGTTTGACATTCAGTGATCAGATAGGTAGGGCTGTCACTTACCGATTACACTATGTGAGAGAAAGCCTGAATAGACTTCTTCTCATACACGGTCTGGGTGGTTTCACCAGGACCAGTGGTCAGAATAGTTGATTGACTTACATAACTAAACAAGTCCTTTGCTGTAAGGAGCCATATGAGTTTAAACTTCAATGTGGAGAAGTTGTCGGTAGTGAGCTTTTATCAAACATGATCACCGATGTGTGGAGCCTTAGTTAATTGGGTAACCTCTAACCTGTTGTTTAGTTACGATCGTAGTTGGATTAGACCCACTCAAGTTTAAACAACTCCATAGACACACAACGTCTTGCAAAGCATCACGCGATACAAGAAATTAAAACACTGTATGCATGAGCAAATAACTCCCAATAAATCAGCGAGCAACAAATAATACTATACATTTATAGTTTTATTTGCTGCTTTATACATTAGAATATTACCATGAAAATAATTTTAAAAGCTAAATTAATTACACTCAATTAAATATTAAAGTTAATTAATTACAATTAGACAAATTAAATTAAATAGGAAAATTTACATAATGCATAATCATTATACTCCCAGCTTATAAAATAATATTTTTATAAAGCGATTGAGTTTTTGAAGAAAAAAATTAAAATTATCACTTCAATATTTACTGGGAGCAAAAAGAAAGATTAAAAGGCGGTAATCGTTTAGCATGCAACAGATACCGGAAAGGAATGCAATGAAAGACATTACACTTTGTTAATAATTGCCAGTCTTAAATTTATTCAATTATAAAAAGCTCAAGGAAAACTAATGTCATTAACCTTACAAAATAGCGTTACATTTGGAGTTATCAGAGCTTTTCATTGTATTATATAAAGGTATAGTAGATCTTTCTTTTCATAGATTTGCTTGTTATTTCCAAAAATCATTTCTTTTGTTTCTATAGATTTAGAAGGTTATTAATTTAGCATCATGCATACAAATAAGCTACTAGTTGTGCTATGATTGTGGCGACAAGAATGAGGCATCAAGTATTATAAGACAACCTAGTCTCTTGTTCCACATAGTGTTATGAACTAACTAGATTTCATAAATGGTCCATCAATGTTTTACCTCCTACTTCCTTGCTGTGAAGAAAGTCTTGGTGTTTAGAGTTGAAAGTTTTAAACAAGATATAAATTTCTATTACTGTAATGACATAAACCTCTTAAATAAAAAGCGTTTTGTTTGATGATAAAAATGTATTTTAAGCAGTTTCTGTTTAAGCCACAGCGTAAATAATTGCCATAGCAAATGCAATGTTTTAGTATTTCAAAAAGAGCCGAGTATGCCACCAAGTTTGGCTCAGCAGAAGATCGTGGAAGCGGCAGCGCATGAAAACTACTTGGCATCCTTGAAACGACTTGTTAAAAACTCTCCATTTAACATTCTCGTCATAACGTATGGTGAGTAGATAATTTATTATCTGTACTCATAGTGAACATTGGTAGTTAGCTTTACACTCAGTAGAGCTTTCTAGTTGTCTGTACTCATAGTACACATTTCTAGTTACCGGTACACACAGTAAAGCTTCTCAGTTGTTTATACTCATAGTACATGTTGTAAGTTGTCTGTACTCATTATAAAGCATATTAGTTTGGCAATATGAATAGCGGTTCTTTGACATTGACAGGATTTTTAATGTATGTTTAATTTTTTTATTCGGTTTAATATGTTTAAAATAACAGCAACCAAACGAAATCTGGTGTGAAGGTTAAAAGTTCATAAAATGCTCTGTTGGTTTTAACTGCATTACTAAAGCGCACGACCTTTTTCATATTTATTATTATAATACCTTCATCATATTTATTATTATAGTACCTTTATCATATTTATTATAATACCAGTATTATGGATAGTCTAATCAGAAGTTTAGAGGGTTGATCACATAGTTTGTTGCTAACTGATTCTAAAGCAACTGCAAGCACTGGTGTATTCAACACATACATGTAGATCTAATGTTATATTAACTATGTCTATTGTGTTCGGGTTTGTTTAAAGTCCTTTTTAACGGCTCATTTCTATTTGGCTAAATATGATGTTAATAAACACCATTTTCACATTAGTGGTGCCATAGCAACTATTTGTAAAACTTCTAAAAGGTACAACTTCACCGCTCACTATACAGCCAGCCCAAACAGTATTAAACAGTAGCAAGTTTGTAGAGAGCAAAATGGAATAAAATTAGCATGCATGCTTTACTTTTCTCATGTTATAACACTACTTTGCTATAATGCTATATTGTTATAGCTCTTCGATGCTATGATGATATAATGCTATAATGCTGTAACACTAATATAATGTAATAAAATGCTATGATTCCATCATGATTTAATGCTACCTTGCTATAACGTTATCTTGCTCTAATGATATCTCGCTATAATGCTATCTTGCTCTAATGCTATCTTGCTATAATGCTACTATGCTACAAAGACATACTTCTATCTTAGTTGCAATACATTATAGTTGTGATGCTACATTGCTATAATACCAAAGTAAATAATATTGTAATTTTATAATTTTACAATGCCAATCTGAACTGACTGTTACAGGTTTGAACGTTGGAGTTTATTACGCCTTGAGCACCCTGCTTAATCCTATCATTCTAGGCTTCTTCAAGGTAAGTTGTAGGTGTTGTGGTATAGTGTCACTTAATAAGTTATAAGTGTTGAGGTATGCTGTCACTAGGTAAGTTGTAAATGTTGTGGTATGATGTCAATAGGTAAGTTGTAGGTGTTGGGGTAAGGTGTCACCAAGTAAGTGTAGGTGTTGTGGTAAGGTATCACTTGGTAAGTTGTAGGTGTTGAGGTATGGTGTGGCATGTTAGGTTGAGAGCGGGGTGACATGATTTCAAGCACTCTTTGTATTGATGATGTATTTTAGGAAATGAGTCAGAAAAACTTGCATGTATGTCAGATTAAACTAATAAGTGAATGTTGTTCTGACGTGAGAAACAACTTCAAAAGCATAAGGATGAAAATCTCCTGTTATTCAATTTTAAAAGCTGTGATGAAACATGAAAGGCTTTTCTTTTAAACTAATTTTCCTAGACGGAGCTTGATTCTACATTCAAGTAACCAGCATGACAGAAAAATTGACAGATATCTAGTAGTTTTAAAATTCTTACTGCCAATTTAATGTAGTATAAAGTCTACCTGATTAGTAAGAGGAAAGTAGAAGTGACGGTATGCTGTTGTCATACAGCTGCTTACGCCTTTCTTCACAGGAAGATGATTACAAAGACATACAAACAGACTGCGGCTGGATAGGACTAACTCTTGTCATTGCTGGGCTTCTTGGCGCTGTCCTCGGTGGAATCTGGCTTGATAAAACTAAACTCTTTAAGTAAGCTATTTCACTCGAATAATGGTAGTCTCAGAAAATCGTAGTGTGGAAGCATAGGTTTTCTGATATTCCTTTTTAATAATCTATGCAAATATTTTAATAATATCTGTCTGTAAAAGCGATGGGATAATCAAATTCCCATATACTGATCTGAACTATATACATCATTATATATTTGCAATATGTTCTATACAAGATATACTATACATTGTTATAACTTTAAATAATTTACAAATTGCTATTTTAGTTCATACTACTGCATCAGACTCTGCATGTTGTAATATTACGGTGATGATTGATAACAACAGTCAAACACATTGTCATGGTTTCTCAATCAAATAGAGAACCTTTAAACCACTTTTCATAGATTGTCAATCTAACACAGACTATTGAGCAACTTGTTACAAGTTGTCAACCAAACAGAAAACTTTTAAACAACTTGTCATAGATTTGTTAGCTAAATAAAAAAGCTTTAACCAATTTTATATAGATTGTCAATCAAACGGACAATCTTTAAACAACTTGTCATGGATGGTCAATCAAATTAAATATGCTTAAAATGTCGCTTACAGTGTTGGTGAAAAACCTGAACTTTGAACATAGCAGCATTTATGTAATTGCAGCTTAATACGCATCCAAACCAGTTTGTATAATCATGATTATTTTCAGTATGATTTACATCCAACACACATTTGAAGGAGATTTGAGTTGATCAACTTTACAAGGTCACATATTTCTGTCTAAATTTATGTTCTTAGAGTGACGACAGCTGCCATATATGCTCTCACCTTTGTCTGCACATTAGCCTTCACCTTCACCCTGTACCTCAATAAAATATGGGTAGTTTACATCACCTCAGGCCTTGTCGGGTAAGAATAAGACAAATATTTGTTTGATTATTTCTTGAGGATCGCATCTGACATTGATTTTCTGCTTAAAGTCAATTTTTTATAATGTCACTACCATCAAACACAAGAATGTGAGATTTAGAAAAAGTACTTAAGCAAAGTGAAGTTGCTATTAAGTTTACTCAGAATAATTTTGCCGATTTCTGAGTATTATTAATATAATAGACAACAAAATATAAAATTCATTTAGACAACGAATCTCGGACACCTCTAAAGCATAAAACTGTCATTAAAATTTTTATTTGTCAGTTATTAAACTTTTTTTCTATTCATATAAAGTCTGGAGAAATCCTTGTTGTTAGTTTATAAAACTTACTAGGCCTACTTAAGTAAACTACAAAGCACAGTTTCAAAATAAAACTATCAATCTTTATGATATCAAAGAAATAATTTCCGACTTTAATAAAGCCAAGTAGAAGAAGACATCTGATACAGACTATGAAGGTGATGGTACATACTTAAGATCTCCTACACTAATCACTCTAACGGGGTAGATAGTGCCATTCAAAGATGACTGTGCGTTGGGGGTTTTTCTTGTCTAGCACCACAAATTCTGTCTGGTTTGTTCACATTGGTTTATTTGCATCAATAATTTCAAGGTTACTCCCAGGTATATTATTTCGTAATTCTATTTTAACTGGTATGTACATGTACAATAGCTAGTAACTCTATGTCAAAATGTATGTATTAATTCAATGGTAATGTGTATGCCCATGTATATTAGCTAGTAACTAGGTTAAATAGAGTTGTAAAAATAAAAGGTTGTAAAAGTTAAATAGAGTTGTATAACTAACAGGTTGTAAAGGTCAAGTAGGATGTAGAGTTTTGTGTAGTTTCTAAAGAGCATTGATACAAAGAACATATTTTTCCATAAACATACTATACAAGTTGTTAAGTATTTGTGTTCATTTATGTTGAAAGACTATGCCAACATAACGGCTGTGGGATAACCAGTGGGCAATAGCTCTTAATCAATAGTATATTTACCAACTGTAAAACCACGCACTTTTTTTCCATTCAGGTTTTTTATGACCGGATATCTTCCAGTAGGGTTTGAATTTGCAGCTGAGTTGACGTATCCAGAGTCTGAGGGAACTTCATCTGGTCTGCTAAATGCCTCTGCCCAGGTATGCTTCAAGTCTTCTAAACATATAGGATTCCAGGATCACTAAAAATCTTTGCAAACTGCTAGGTCATTCCACAAACGTACTCACCATTAACTTCTTTTAAACCTTTAACCATGTCTGCATTTTATTGCTTAAGGTAGATTGTAAGTACTGTAGGTTTCAAGTACCTGAAATCTCATCACAATCAGTTTTTGCTATTAAATTAAGCTTTCTGTAGAAAAAAAAGACTTGCATTTATTAAGTACTGTTGTGATCTACGTGCATTTATTATTAAACAGTGTTATGATACTAGTATTAAATCAACTGTGAGCAGTATTTGTACTTATGGAGTTGCCTTCTCTTAGCAATAAAAGCAGTAAATGAAGGGTAGTTCCCATACAGGTCACAAATATTAGCAACCGGCCAGTCAGACTACCGCGATGATAACATGAGAACCTATTCTCTACATACAGCTGGCATTGATTACAACAGTTGTACCCCCATCAACAATTTTTAAACTGTGCTGCCTTTATTCAATAGGCAGCACAGTTTTATGTGTTGTGTAAAAAAGTTCTAAATAAGGCACTGGTATTACAAGCAACAAAATTGTATTTTATTTGTAAGAAAACTAACAACTAGTTGTCTTTAATATGAACGCAAGACTTTTGTAGGCTAAACTTTCCAATACCAGTTACCAACAGGCTTGAATTATGTCCATAAAAATGGCTGACAAAATATTACTGCCAGATAGGGACTATTGATCAACTTATTATACATGCCATCATAACTTTTGAATGGTTATATTATACAATTTTAGATGTTTGGGATCATCCTAACACTGTCTATGGGGGCGCTAATGAGGCTGAAAGGTGGTGAGAGAGAAAACATACGGAATGCTTTGCTTGTGGCTTGTGGAATACTACTTGGGGGTGGAGCTCTGACAAGTAAATTTGGCAACTATTTATTTAGACATAGACCGATTTCAGAGCAGCTACTGCTCATGAAAACTGTAATATCACCTGTTCATGGAATCTCAATAACTGTGATAGCCTGCAATCACTGCTAATACAAAGTATTACTTTTCTGACATCGTTTTAGTTGCAATACGGAATAACCTTTACCGACAAAGAGCAGAGAAAGATGACAAGGTAGACTAAAGGTTTCATATGTATGCAAGAAGAGTTGACCTATTGACCTGTATGAGCTGTAAATATATCCAACTGCTAAACCGGGTTCAGTTTAAAGCCTAATGAAATCAGAAAGTAGCCATCTTGTTTCATTATTTGCTTTTTTAAATCTTTTTACTGAAGTTTGGTTACCACGTTGCAGATTGTTAACACCAGACTTTTGTACAGTAAACGCCCCTACAGCGTAAATATTTGTTGTGTAATGCGGAGCTTTTACATAATTCATTTACATTCCGTAAAATGTACATCATAAGAGGTTTATGTTATAGAAGCGTCTATTGTATTTGTATTTTTGTAACCTGGAGTGAGTTCAGCAAACTGACCCATACATTCATGTTTAGTACCAGGCCACCACTAAGAGTAAATGTTGGCGTGTTTTTATATTCAGGATGGGAAGACAGAAGGATCTGAGAAAGTAACATCCAGCTAAGAAGCGGTAGTCATCTCTAACTTGAGTGAACGGATCTATCATCATAGCAGTAAAATAGGAAGCTTGTTTAACTATTCAAAGTGTTTTTTCATATAAAGAACAAATATATAAACTAGCCAAGTTGGTATTTTTGTAGCTTTATGGATTAACAGAATGTCTATAAATAGATTTCAGACACGAGGTCATTACGGAGTGTTTTAATATAGCGGATACAATGATGGTTTTTTGTTGAAAACACTATGTTCTTTTATGCTGCCGATATTTTAGTGTACCTAGGCTTTGTCCAGGAGCTGTTAATAAAACAAGCAATGTCCTTGGACTTTATCCCGAGGTCGTTTATAAAACAAATAAACTCAGTCTAGCTCAGTCAACCAAAGTGAACAGACGCTCATATATTATACGAAGCAAAATACAGACATTAAGTTGGCGACTAGAGGAAAATATATTATCGTGGTGCTAGACTTATAAACTTAGTGACAATTAACTAGTTATACACTGTAGGCTCTGTTTGTTTGCTGCGCTGTTGTGAACTGTCTGATCATGGCTACTGCTCGTAATGCTGTTTCGTTGTTCTCCGGGAAAGTGGAGATGTTTATTGAATAGTTGGAGAGTTACTTTGTAATACACAACATTGACAACAACCAGCAGAAACACATACTGATAATGGAACTGTCTGAAGCACGATATGAGACGCTGTCAAACCTCACATCTCCTCAGAGGACGATCGAGAAAGATTCTCTATGTGTATAATGGCATAGCTAAGTGCATAATGAGCCGTGAGACAGCTGTTAGGCTGTCTCTTTTGCCATATAGTGATAATGTTGTGTTTAATGTTTTGCCTGATAATTCCTATGATGATATTAATTGTTTTTTCTGAATTTTCCATGGGCTGGGTAAACTGAAAGGTTGCAAAGTGAAATTTCACATTGATTCTAGTGTGTAACCAGTGGACCAAACTCTGCGGATGACACCTTTAAGACTTAGGGATAAACTGAAATGCAAACTAAAGTCTCTGATGGCTGATGGCGTCATAGAATGCCCTGCAGGTGTCCCATCGGGCTGGAGCAGTCGGCTTGTGCATGTCATGAAGGACTATGATGAGATCAGAACAACTGTCAATATGCGTCAGGTGAATAGAGCAATTATTTGCAAACGCCATCCTATTCCTACTACAAAAGAGATGCTAGCCAATTTGGAGGGTTGGAATATTTTCTCAAAGTTTGACATGAATCAGGGGTTTCACCAAGTAAAGTTAGATGAAGAATTGCGAGATATCACCACATTCTCCACCACGTTTGGCCTATACAGGTATAAGCGCTTGACTATAGGTGTAAATGTCAGCCCCTAATACTTTCTGTACACTATTCAGCAGGCTTTTTCTGGTTTGGAGGGTGTTCAAAATGTGGCTGATGACATTATTCTGTACGCTAATAACCCTGAGCAGCATGACAGGTGACTCGAAGTTTTACTAGAGATGCAATGAACTAGGTATAACGCTGAATCCTAAGAAGTGTAATTTTCGTTGCAAATCCATTAAGTTTCTGGGATTTATTGTCTCTGAAAAAGGTAGGTCAGCTGACCCACAAAAGGTGAAAGCTGTAGTTAACTTCCAGGCACCTGAAAGTGCCACTGAGTGCAGAAGTTTTATGGGCCTTGTGAACTTTGCGGGTAGGTTCATTCCACACTTGGCAACTATTTCTGAACCTATCAGAAGGCTTATGCAGAAAAATTTAGTGTTCAGATGGGATAACGAGCAGCAGAAAGCATTTCAGAAAATCAGAGACATGATGTCAATACGGTAACACATTGGCCCATTATGATCCCAAATGTGAGACTAAACTTGTTGCATATGCCAGTTCATTCGGTTTAGGTGCAGTACTAATACATACACAAAATGGTGTAAATCGCGATATTGCTTATGGGTATAGATCATTGTCTGATATTGAAAGACGATATATTCAGACAGAGAAGAAAGCGCTTTCGTTGGTCTGGAGCTGTGAACATTTCATGATGTACTTCATAAGAGCCGAGTTTCAGTTGATAACAGACCACAAGCCACTTCAATTTATATTCAACAATCCAAAATCTAAAACTGTGCCTAGAATAGAATGCTGGGCATTGCGTTTGCAGTCATTCAAGTTCTGTGTTGTGTACCAAAAAGTAAAAGAAATATCGCTGATCCACTTTCAGGAATGGTAAACAAGATAGACGATTTACCATTAATATCAAAGGGCGTAGGGGATCGATATGCCAATACTGTTGCTCATGAATCACTTTCAGTAGCTTTAAATTGGGAGGATTTGGAGGAAAAATTTAAACAGTGAGATTCAAAATGTGATTAAAGCACTTCGAAATAATGACTTTGGGAGTTGTTCCACCTCTTTCAGATCCATAGCTAGTGGGCTCAGTGAGATAAATGGGGTGCTGTTTGAGGGGCAATCGTATTTTGATTCCTGTAAGCTTGAAAGAGCATGTGATAGAGTTAGCACATGAAGGCCATCAAGGCATTGTCAAAACCAAACAGTGGCTCAGAAGTAAAGTGTGGTGGCCATGTATTGATAAACAGGCTGAGAACTATTGCCGACAGTGTTTAGACTGCATGACTGTCTCACAACCAGATCCACCGCAAAGTATTTCTATGACGAAGTTTCCAGACAAACTATGGTCTTATCTCAATAAAGATATCGTAGGGCCTCTGCTGAATGGTCAGTCAGACATTTTGGTCCTTGACTATAATTATAACTGTTACTTTGAGTGGGCATTTCTCAGATCTACAAAAACTGAAAAAGTAACTGAATTCTTGAACACACTGTTTTGCAGGTTTGGTTTTTGTGACATGCTGAGAATGGATAACCGGCCACAATTTATTTCACACAAGTTTCAAGATTACTTCAACGGGTCTGGCATAAAATGGGTTCCTACAACCCCACTATGGCCACAAGCAAATGGGAAAGTAGAGAGGGTAATGTGAACAATCCTGAAAGCTCTGAAAATAGCTAATGAGTATAGTGAGAACATGGCTAAGGTTCTGAGAAAATTATTGATGGCCTACAGATCAAACCCACACAGTGCAACAGGTGTTGCACTATTCACTTTGTTATGCAGTGGTTATGAAATGAAAACCAAAATTCCAAGCATGGTTAAAGAAACAGACGCCACAGCTTTTGAGAAAGCTGTCGAAAATGATGGGCTAGCATAAGCGCCTACTAAAAATTATTTAGATGAAAGAGTTTCTGGCAAGGAAGTAAATGTGGGGGACGAGGTCCTTCTGAACAGTAATGAAAACGGAAAGTTAGATGGGAGTTTTAGCCCAACCAAACAGACAGTTGTGGCCAAGCAAGGCTTTGAAGTAGTAGTGATGGATGGAAAGAGAAAACGCACGCGACGAAACTCAGTATTCATAAAAGTGCATTCATTCCCAAATTGGCTGACGCACATCAACTTGTTATTTAGAGTAAGCCGAGATCTGGATTCTCGCAGGCTGGAGGTTCTGCCGCCAGTACACAGCTCTACTAGGCAGTGTCAGCCACCAGAGAGATACGGGAATATTTTAGTTCATTTAGTCAGTGATAAATAACTGCAAGTAATTCTAAAATTTTGTCTTGTGACCAACCAACATTATTTTATCCTTTGACTGTGTGCAAATACAATCATTTTGCTAGGGACAAATTTATGTATGTTAAGGTCTTAGTTTGTCATTTTATATATTACATGTATATCTATTACTGAGCTTTTGTTTGTGAATTTTATATCCTGTGAAATGAGGAAGGAATGTAGCTCACCTAGGCTTTGTCCAGGAGCTGTCCTGGATTTTATCCAGGGGCTGTTTATAAAACAAGCAATATCCTTGGACTTTGCCCAGAGGTCGTTTATAAAACAAATAAAGTGAGTCTAGCTCAGTCACCCAAAGTGAACAGATGCTCTTATATTATATGAAACAAAATACAGACATAAAAATATAATACAAATACATTTCCTATGTAGATACTTGTGTCGATATTGTTCACATATATATTGCATTTTATGTTACACATTGAATATCCTTAATGGTGCAATAGTGTGTGAAGTATATTTGTAGTAAACCAAAGCTGTGTTATTCTAAGATTAAGTTGGGCTATGTAATGGAAGGTTGGAGTCCTTTGGATTTCTGCTCACACTTATGAAGCACATGGTATATCCAAGACCATTCTACTGCCACCTGTTGAGCACATGGTATATCCAAGACCATTCTACTGCCTCCTGTAGAGCACATGGTATATCCAAGACCATTCTACTGCCTCCTGTAAAGCACATGGTATATCCAAGACCATTCTACTGCCACCTGTAGAGCACATGATACATACCATTCTACTGCCTCCTGTAGAGCACATGATACATACCATTCTACTGCCACCTGTAGAGCACATGATACATACCATTCTACTGCCACCTGTAGAGCACTTGATACATACCATTCTACTGCCACCTGTAGAGCACATGATGCATACCATTCTACTACCACCTGTAGAGCACATGATACATACCATTCTACTGCCTCAAGCTTATCCAACCAGATATTTCTCTGCAACTCAGTAACTTTTTTTCAGCCATTTGACTATTTGGAAACAATAAACATGTCATTTTCTTATATATATGAGTATATATAGAACTTATTATTCAGAAAATATGTATTTATCAATATGAAGTGTATTTTGGTTAGCAGGCTAAGGGAGGTTGTCCAACCTCTGACCCTCTGTTTGTTGGTATCGCGACTACAAACTTGCTGCTGCTTTAAAAAAATACTACTTTTTTGGGTCATGGCAAGTGGAAATTTCCAAAAAGATACAACTGTCCTGCTAGTGCACTGTGATGCTGGTGCAACCTATATTAGATTTCCAACATTGTCACTTATGAAGATGATGCTTGCTCATGTATTGTGGATGCTGGTGCAATTAAAAAATCGCTCTCTAGTTAATGATTGTAGAAAGATTCAGAGAAGGTTGTAGTTTTTCTTGTATTGTGCACAAGAATGAATATAGGTAATCATACATACAGAAGTATTTATACTCTAGAGGGTGGGTCTTAGCAAGTTCAGAAGGGTAAAGTGGATGTGTCAGCTATCTGAAGCGTCTAGTCATATCAGAGTGACAATGATTTGTAGTTAGTAGAAAACAGGCCCAATCTTCAATACATGATTGTATATATGCTACTGCTATTGTACATATATATAATGTTTACACCTACAAAAATGGATAATCTGGAATATTATATAGTGTATTGTTTATACCATTTCACGTCAAATATAATAGAATGGTGCAAAACCTTTAAAAATAAAATACAAGAGAGTAGATGTAAAGTATTCTACTCACTAACAAAGGCTCAAAAACATACAGGCGACACTCGAAATGAAAAGATGTATAAACACTTGTTGATAGAATATATTTTAACCAAGTGTTCATCTGCAGTGTTCGATATGTTAATTGTCTTATCTTGCCTAGTTAGCTTTCTCTTGGGTCACTCTGGTTTAAGTCCTACTCTGATGATAGAACATTCATATTCATAAAACTCTATCGAAAGACATGACAGAAGCTAGTCTCTATATAGAATTCTTTTGCTTTGAGCTTAGCGCAAGTTTGTTTCCTCTCTGTAATTTTCCATTTCATCATCAGGGATTTCCACAGTTTCATCATCAAAATCTAGCAAGCTGTAGCCATCATCCTCACAACACCCTTCTTCCTTCGGTGTTGAAATTTCAAGTAGGGGCTCACGAAGCACCGTTCGACGTTTTTCAGCACTAGATAGGTTTGCTCGGTCTGCTTTAACTACACCTGCTGAATGAAGACGTTCATGGAGAGTTGATAATGTAAGTGGTTCATCCTTTTTTATCTGAAGAAGCCCTTCCACGAACTTATAGATGTAGCTGTCTCTTTGCATTTTATGCCCATACTCTTTCCGTTCTTCAGCAGCCATAAGAACCATCATATTTGATGACTTATTTTTTACAAACTCTTCAAGTTGTTTATATGACTCTTCATGAGGGCTTGAACGATTTTCTTTTGGTATATGTCGGCACACTTGTAATATGATCACCTGTTAAATGATACACAGGTGCATAATCGTTGACAAGCAACACAGATGTATGAACATAAGAACATGTTTGACGTCTGTCTGCAACTATTGAGTAGTTTCCTGTTGCTCAACACTTTACATGCTAAAAAAAATGTTAACAATAGAACTTACAAAACACAGGCTGTGTGTATGCGTAGACCATACAAATACTCCATACACGCAGATCATTCGAACATGTTCTGTGCTTCATCTTGTCATTAATATTTTTGTTGGCACTTCATTTGTCTCGCTGTTTCATAACACTGTTTTAATTTGGAGTGCAAAAATTATTTATCTAATCATTGGAAATAATGCTTAAGAAAACTGTTGAATTGACAAAGTTTAGTGTGGCAACAGTCAGCAAATTTTCAAACTATTAACAAGCATATTGCTTTTAAATATTATGATTTTACAAAACAATGATGCAGTTATAAAACGTGAAACAGTTTGTTTAAATGCAATAATTTTTGTGCTGGCCAGTTTTTGGTTATTGATCGAGCAAGGTGTGAAACTGTGGTTCACTTCTGCTCTATGGTGGTGATGTCTTCTTTGGCAGCATCTATGTCTCATATTGCTTATCATCTTATATCTGGTTTTTCCAATATTATAAGTGTATAATGGGCTTATTGCTATTATCATCGTGACAATCTATTTATACAAAAACTCATACTTTTCTATTTTTGCAGACTTGACTTTGTGTATTTGTAAAATAAAGTTAGAGATATTCGTCGAGTAACAACTTTCAAACTCCATTTAGTTAGGTGTGAGACAACAATCACAGGCACATAGCTCGAGCATAAGATTACCCAAAGTATTCTTTTTACGCTGTCATATCTTTTAAAGATATAGTAGCCAGAGCTTTTCATGCAACTGTACACCAGTGTGTGCTTCAGTATATATACCTCTATGTACATCAATCATTATGTACATCAGTATCTATCCAGCATATCAGTATGTTTTTCAGTATGTGTACCAATACACCAAATCAAATGTGCAATACTCTTTATCCTGTCATACATATGTACATCAGTATGTAGACCAGTAGGTATACCAGTATGTAGACCAGTATGTACACAAGTATGTAGACCAGTATGTACACCAGTATGTACACCAGGATTTACACCAGTATGTATACCAGTATGTATACCAGTATGTACACCAGTATGTACACCAGTATGTACACCAGTATGTACACCCGTACATATGCCAGAATGTACACCAGTATGTACAGGAATATACTTTACTAATGGATAACAAAAGCTCAAGATTCTCTAATATAACAATATATAAATTGGAAGGCCTCACCTTAGCTGTCTTCTCATCTGACTCATCATCAATCAGCTTTACAATATCATGCACTCTTCTCTGTTGTCCGTTAGGAGGATTAATGTATCCCAGAGTTCCATGAAGAGCAAAGCTAATGATCAGAAGTGAGCACTGATTCTTGATCCTGCTTAGTTCTTTCTTTAGCCAGCCTTCAAGCTGAACAAAAGATGCCTCAACAGGGTCAAAGTCGCTCTCACGGTCAGGTCCTCTCAGCACAAAATTAAATCGTTTTTTCAAAGTTTCCCGAAGGTATCTTGCTTCAGCAATTGCTGAGTCTACACAAAGATTGAATATTTCATTTGCTATTTGACTCAATGAAAGCCATGTTTTTCAAAATTAAATGATTGCTTTAGAAATTTATGTGTCATTAGTTCTTATTAATAGACTGGGAATAATATTATTTAGTATGCAAGACCCAATTTTATATAGGAGAAAGCAACTCTCAAACTTTTTGACACTCGGTTTATATGGTTTTGATGTTTGGCCAAAACAATGTTACCTTGTTAAGTTTCACACTGATGCTTACAAAAAGGATTTTTCAGTTGATAGAAGTTTAATGCATCGTTATTTTTAGATAAAAAATAGAGTTGTTACATATAGATTATGATTCAACAGAAATAAGCTTTGTAATGCATCTTAGCTAACGTCATTGATTTATGAGGAGTTTCCCTAATACTACAACAGCCATACCTGGAAATGGGTAGACAACTCTGAATTTCAAGTAAATTTAAGCACGGCGAGTTGTTATAAAGACAAAAGTGTATGTGTTTTTGTGTTGCTGCTATTCAAAACGATCTGCTCAAAGGTCAAAGGTCAAATTATTGAGAAACTTCCAACAAAGTCAACAAGTAATTTCCCAGTTTAAATAAACAATTTATAAATTACCATACTGACCAGAAGAGTTCTATTGAGAGCTGCCACTAGAAATAGAACTTAGTACTTAGTTCATCTACATGCTTGATTATAAATTAGCTTTATTTCCACAAAGGTAGTGGTGTAGTTATGGTAAATAGAAACTGTGTAACCACTGAAAAAGCAAAGCATTCTGGTATAGGTCTGTGGAATGAGATTACTCGCTCTGAACCATCACAATATAATGCTTGCATGTATCACTAAGGCAGTCAGTGTAGCTTTGATTTACTCTTTAGCCATCACATTTTGCAGCCTCTGTTAAGAAGTAGCAAAGCTGGTTTTGAACTTGCTCAAAAATAAAAAAAATCTCATTTTATGGATAAGATGGAATTGCATAGTCAAGTTGGATACTCACACTTCTTTGCATTATCATCACCATCATCAGCGAACTTCGTTGTGTAGAAATGCATTCCATACATTTTCAAGGAATCGGAAGAAGCTGGAATGATGCAAAAATCCCTCGAATGCATATTTAAAGTACTCCAAATGTCTGCAGTCAGCTGGTATTGGGTAAACTTGTGAGCAAACTTGATTTCCAACAACTGCTCCCTTAGTTTATTTTCTTCTTGAATTACATTTAATATTGCTTTGAAAAGGTTGCCTTCTTTCCTTTTGACTATGATATCAAATATGTTGTTATCTTCATCCAAGCTATCAAAGCACCTCCTGAAAATCTCATTTTGGTACTCCGTTATTTGGCCGTGGTCTTTGAGGTGACGCAGAAACCAAACTTCAGCAGTTAGTTTCACCAGCGGATCAACAGGTTCCATAGTAGTAGGAATTTCATCCTCACTCCAATGGTCTAACTTGCCAGTCACAAACTCATATATTGAAGTTTGTGGAGGGTCAGGTTGTAAATTGTTGTTTTTCCACAAAAGAGATAATATTCCAGCAATGTTACCATGCTCTACCAACGGTTGCACTCGGCGCAGTGATGTACTTTCAGGCAATTGAAGGAAGTTCAGGAACTCTTCACCATTGCGTGACTGAGGCCGCGGCCCTAGAGCACTTTTCAGGTCCTGGATAGCTTCTTCGATAGGAATGTTGTTAGCCATGATAAATTAATACTCATTTAACCTAGAAACAGATACAAACAGTTAGTAGGCCTCGACAACACAATCTTTCCTTGGCTATGGCTTCAGCTACCAGAATCGTTTTTCTGTAAATGTCTGTCTACTTCTCAAGCAGTCAGCACAATGTCTGATTACCTGAGTAGAGAATAGATGGTGAGGCTAAGATATCTCATGAGTGTAACACTAGGAATCATCTCTTCAAACACAAACCTTTTGATTGCAGTCTGAAAATGTCAATCTGATAGCTGCCATTAACTTTTATCTCAAGTATAAGTTATCCTAAATAATTTACTAAAGCCAGCAGTATTTTAGTACTTTAGCCCATAGTATTAAAGCTTAAGACAGCTTCTGTAAACTATCTATTGTTTGTTTTACCTATAAGCAAATGTAAACTGGAAAAGTACGATGACACTCTCATTCTTGTATGGAATCACCATATACATGTACCTAATAACAATGTTCTAAAGGTCAGTCTTATTTGATTAATTTCTATGGTTGCGGAACAACTTTAACTCCAACTTTGTAACCGAATAACTTTGTAGTAGTTATACTTCCACAATTTACTTTGACAAACAGGAAATGCATCTAGCATAATGTAATGTAGTTTGGTGTTATATTTTTTATATTTATTCAGTTGCAAACCGGAAAAATCTTTACCACTAATAATCAATGAGAGATGGCAATGAAAACCAAAGGTTGTATTAGTAAAAAGAATCAAGGGCAATTGCGTTTTTCATACTGTGTACTGAAGAACTCAATATCACCTAGTTATTGTAATTGAAAAAGAATTTAGACTATGACCACCTTTTTTTATCATTTGCATATTTATGTTTTGACAGAGAAAGCGTGGTAAAGTTAGTTACAACATTGTAGATCTGTAACACCACTGATTACATATAATTGTATCAATCTAGTTTCAGTGTCTGCATCAAAACAAAACTTTTTGCCCGACCTCTGTGTGGACAAAAGTTAATGTTTGGTGCCACATGTCTGTATAATCAACAAGAACAAAGGAAAGATATCCTATCAGAGATAATCAGATGAATTTGTTGCTTACTCAACACCACGTTACCACTTAACAAAGATTAGATCTGCATCCTTCAATGTATGTAAAAATGTTTCAACTATGGACTGTGTCTCTTATGATGTGTATCTTATAGGGAGCTGGTGTAAAGAACACTTTATTGTATACAAACTGTAATATTCAATATTCAAGGTGTGACACCTGATTGTGTTTAAAAATTAATGCTCTAAATTTCACCATGGCTATTTTATCAGTGTGCTTTGACAGAAAGTATTCAATTCAATTTTTTTTTAATCAAAACTGAAAAAAACTGAGTTTTTAAATCTAAACAACCCAAAAGAGGTGTCAAAGTACCTTGTAATTTCATAATTATAAACAGTTAGAATACGCCAACCACCATGTAACATGTGCGTGACAGGTTGTTAATGTATGTACTTGCATTGGTTTGTGTCTGACAATACGCTACAACTTATAATATTTAGTAGTTATTGTCATTTTTTGAAATGTATGGAAACCTATAGATGTAATCATTGAAGGAATGAGGAATCTTACAGTATACATCTGCTAAATATTCAAACAGAGTAATTTATTGGCGGAGAGCTCCGCAGAAATCCAGTGACTACAAAAATACAATTTTTGTGAAACAGAAAGAACACTGCACAAGTCAGTACGAGGCTTGTCAGCAGCGTCTCCTATTGATTGTCACCTTATAATCTTTTGAATTCCTGGGTATTGAAGTCAATATAACAAACAAAAACAATGTTTGATCTCAGCTTGTAGTCATAATAGTTGCTAAGCTAAGACACTGGAAACCCTGGCTTGTCGTTAGCATTGTGAGGCTGCTAGTGTAAAATGAGACAACGAGGCGCTTGTGTAACAAGTAACACAATATCTCACTTTGTATGTTAATCAAAAGAAACATGGTTCATCATGACTAAAGCAAGACTATTGTGTTTGCTAAGCTCCTCTATACAAGTTACCGAGGAGCTTGAATTGTCTACAAAAATGGCGGCTCAATAAAAATACTCATTGTTGCTTTAGTAATGAGCTAAAGGGATCAATGTGGAAATCAATGTGGAAATCAATGTGTATTGTCATTGAAATCCAGAGCTGTAGTTTCGTCTGAGGCATTTTCATGGATGCTATAAAATTTAAGGCCAGTTGTTCAGCTACAGTGCTTTATTCAACATGCAGTGTGGTTTTCAGCATTATATAATATATTTTAAAGTCTAATGATAAAAATAGCCAGTATTCATTAAGACTAGAGCAAGAATTTTGTGTTGGCTAAACTCTCTAATACAAGTTAACAATGAACTTGAATTATGTCCACAAAAATGGCACCAAATAAAAACACTCATTCTTGCATCCATAATGAGCTAATGGGATCAATGTATTAACATTAAAGTTCAGAGCAGTAGTTCTACACTTCCATTGATCTCAAGTTATATTTTTAAACTGTGCTGCCTTTTTATCAAGCAAGCAATCCTTTTAGTATTATATAATCTACAAGCTGTATGACTGGCGGTGCACCGGTAATAAAAAATGTTTGCATAAAAATTTTATTTGCAATTAGCCAAACTTCTTTGTTCACTAAATTTGAGTAACTTAAACTAGTGTAAATTTTTACTATAATAAGGGTCGTGTCCATCCCTCTGAAGCCAGTGTTAGAAAAAAGATTACGTCAGGATCTCTGACCTAAATATAATTTTTAATGATGCCGGTTGAAGGTTGAAGCGTGACATCTTAGCTAGTTGGCATTCAAGATTGGCAGATGCATAAGTCTGTGCACAAATATTCTGTAGTAACACTACTTGAACGTATAGCTTAATGGATAGCAGGCCTGAAGGCAGAACTGGAGGTTTAGAAGTGAATTTTAGGTGAAGCGATTTTTCGCTGCCATGACATTATAGCTATAACATGACACGCAATCGACAGACTAACAAATGACAAACACCGACATTTGTATAATGTATTTCTCCATATCTCTGCCATTGACAGCAGTCACAGATATGAATGCTGTTAAACCCAAGTTATATATTGAACTGCGCTACCTTTTTATTAAGCAAGCAAAGTTTTTAGCATTATATAATCTATTTTTACATATCTTTGTCCTCTGCAGCAGTAACGTAATGTCACTCATAAAAATAGAAATCTCACTATTTCAGTTCATTATCAGAGGAAGTTTCATCTGATCGAAACAAAATATTGCTTCATAATACAAGACAAGATAGCTTTTCTATCCTTTTCCTTCCTCAAAACACAATAATACTACAAATCTACAAATGAATAATGATTGATTGACTTACAATCTAGGCTCTTCTTTTGTTTGACTTGCAAGATAATTCGACCGCTGTCTAACGGCACTTAGTTGAGACTGAAACAAACTGAAAGAGAACAAGGACCGCCCTACTTGAAAGCTTGATTCTCATTGGATACGATTTAATTGCTCCGTGAGTTTTTATTGTTAACATTGGTCAGGCAAGGAAAAGAACGTAACAAAAATTGTTTCCATTTTCATTATGCATCTGTTATGATATTGTTCACAAAATAGTTTTACATTTTTTAGTGTGAACAGCCTCCATTGTGACCCGGACACAACCTCATACGTAAGGCTTGAGTAACCTGTGTCAACCGGCCTATTGGGAATTTCTGTTAAAGGAACAAGCTTTGATAAGGAAAAATACCAGCTAAAATAAATAAAATACACTGGCTTCAAACAGTCCAAACTTCCAAATTTAATAAAGCCAAGTAGAAGAAGACATCTGATACAGACTATGAAGGTGATGGTACATACTTAAACCATAACTGTCACGTACAACTTTTATCGTATTTACTAGGTAAATAAGACACGCTGATTCCGATTTTTTACTCAAAATAAAGAATAGTCCACTAACTTTCAGAGTAATGAAGGCGTTTTACAGCGTTTTAATATCGGTCTCGAAAGCAACACTATCGGCACAAGAAGCTCCGCCCATAAATACGTGACGTAACCTAGCTTTTTAGGAACAGAAGTTACATAGGGATGTTTAGACCGATTTAGAATAATAGAGATGGGTGTTCTAAAATCCATTAATATCTAAATTCAGCCTTAAAAATAATCTCTGTCTTTTTTGAAAGGTAGATAAGTTGCTTAACATTGCATATTTAAAAAAGCGTGATAACAACCCTAGCTTGTGATAAAATCACGCTTTTTGAGCTCATTTTTCTTGACGTTCAGCCTATTTAAACATCATGTAACAAGCTACGAGCAATTTTAAATAGTTTATATACCTTTCATAAAAGACTAAGATTATTTTACAGGCTGGAGTTAAATAATAATGGGTTTTAAGACACCCATCACTATTATTTTAAATCGGACTAAACATTCCTAACTTCCGTTCCTGAAAAAGCTAGGTTTCGTCACATATTTATGGGCGGAGCTTGTAATGCCGATAATGTTGTTTTTGAAACGGATATTGAAACGCTTTAAAAAAGCCTAAATGACGTTGAAGATTAGTGGACCAATCTTTATTTTGAGTACAAAATCGGAATCAGCGTGGCTGATTTACCTAGAAAATATGATAAAAGTTGTACTTGACAATTATGGTTTAAGATCTCCTAAGCTAAACAGTTTAAAGGGGCAGATAGTGCTATTTAATGATGGTTGTGTGCTGTTTGCCTGTTTTGTCCTGCTTTGTTCACATGGGTTTGCCTGTATTTAGAATTCTTAGGTTACCCCATGTATATTAGCTAGCAACTCTTTGTTAATATCTATGTACTAATTTTATGTTAAGGTGTATGTACATGTATATTAACTAGCGATTCTATTTTAACGTTTGTGTACATATATATCTTAGCTAGTAACTCTATGTCAAGGTGTATACACAATTATGGCAGCTAGTAACTCTATGTTTAGGTGTATGTACATGGATGTTAACTAGCGATTCTATTTTAACGTTTGTGTACATATATATCTTAGCTAGTAACTCTATGTCAAGGTGTATACACAATTATGGCAGCTAGTAACTCTATGTTTAGGTGTATGTACATGGATGTTAACTATTAACTATATGTTAAAGTGTATGTGCATGTATACTTAATCTAAGATAAGGCATACATATATGCATTGGGTCATCTTTACTTACATTGTACATGTAGCTCATCAGGTATGATTGCCAGAGACACATTTTGTCATTTTCCTTTTGTGCTAGATAATTTACATAGATCTTGAAAGCCAGTTTCCACCAGCTAGCACCATGGCGCAGCTTATTTTGGTCTGTCCTTCAATTTTTGTAGTTTTCCAGAACATAGGCTTAAATGAAGCAGTTCACTTTCCTGCAACAGAGTGTCGGCACAGTGAAAGATATCCAGTGCTGAGTGAGTGTTCCTCGACATTTCTTCTTGAGTTTTGGTTGTCCACCATCTTTTGTTTATATGCAGCATCATTCTCAACAATTTTTCCTAGCTCATCTACAGTCGCGATGCGCGACTCTCTGAGTCATGTCCTGATGAGCTGAGTTGCCATTCCTTTGTATTGTGATGGGTCTGTTGCTGAGTGTGGTGTGGTACATTAACCCATCAGAATTTCCTGTATTGCATTTGCCGAGTTTATTACCTCAAGCGTTTCATTCTTCAAGTCTTTTCAGTATTGTTTACTAATCACATAAGGGACTCTACTTTGCCATTTCTCCAAAAATGTAGTGGCGTTGCCCGATGGTGAGCGAATCCCATTCCTCCGCTAATTGGTTGAAGTCATGTGACTGTCACTCTCAATCCTGTGCGGTATGCCATGTGTGTCATAAACCTCTAGCATTTTTGTCTGTGTCTGTTAAAGTTGATGCTAGTTGTTTGCATCACAACCGGATATCTTCTTCTCTTGTTAATCATTATTTAGTTTTAGTGTCTATCCGAGTGTGGCCTTCTAAAATTTATTAACATTGTGTTCCACGGGTTAGTTGGCATTGATGATTGTTTACTGGCTCTTCTCATCGTCGCCTGACAGTCAGTTGGCAGGCATTGCAGAATCTAATCTGTTGTTCTACCATTTTGCAATATTACAATATTGGGCCCTCAGCAATCTCTCTGTTTGTGCTCAATTTTGTGGGTCTCTACGATTACGCTACCATACAGTGAATCAGTAAACACGACAAAATTTTGTTCGAGTTTCATTCCATCAATGATCGAACGGTTTTCTCAGGTTCGAAAATACAGGATAATTTTGAGTTCATCTTTGCTTTTTTGAAGGATATTACAATAAGTTGAAGTTTCAACTTATTGTAATATCCTTCAGCTTCTTGAATGTCTTGTCCAATTCTGACACTCTTTTAAACTTCTTTGTAATAGTGGTAAAGGTCTCTGAAGCCCATTGTGCTGTGGCCCTCACTTCGTCCTGATGAATTTTTGGTAAGGGGTGCTTTGGTAAAAAATTTATAAGGTCTTGTTCATCTTTTCACGGTTCGTTCACTTGAGTTCAAAATATACATTTTACATATTCATGACCAAGTTGTTAATCTAAGCTGGTAGTTTGGTGGTTGTTTTGTTGAACACGCCTATCAATAGTTTGTGCGATGTTATAATCTTAAGTGTAGAGCTTTCTGTTCACCGATTGAAGGCTAAGGCGTCGTTCTCGGTCTGATTGTAGCACTTTTTGGTATTATTAAAGGTGCGGCTGATGAAGGGGGCCTGGTCTTAGCCCCTCTTCCGTTGCCTTATGGTTAGAATATTCCGCCAGACAGTCCATCATGATAGCTCACTTCCGCTTGGAGACAATATTTTTGTCTGTTGTGAAATATGTCACTGTTGGGTCATTGGTGATCTTCTCCTAGATTTCCTCAAATGTTTTGTATTTTGTGTTTATCAAAATCTGGTGTTTTGTTTGGTGTGTTCTTAAATAGTGAGGTGATAGATGCATACTGTAGAATAAATTTCAAGAGATACTCTGTCACTTCCAGGAAGCTGCACACTAATTTTCTATTTTCTGGAGGTGGGCATTCTTTTATTGCTTTTCTTTCTCTGGTGACAGTCGCAGACCCCTTTTTGTGAACATTGACCCACAAAATTCTATCTCAGAGTTGCCAAATTAGCATTCATTTCTATTGAGTGTTGTACTGAAATCCTTTTCTTTTTGTAGTACTGTTCTTAGAGTCTCATCATGCTCCTCCAGAGTCTTCCTCCTATTCCTTCCTCCTCTCTTTCAATTATTGTTTAGTGTATTTTAATTGTGTTGCTTCTGTAAGCGTCTAATCCAGGCTCAACGCTTTGTTAATAGTTTTCTGAACCAATACCGTGTTATCGATTATGTGTATAATCTGTTTCATGATGCGCTCATCAGCATTATTAAATTCACAAGCTAGAGTTTTTCCCACCGCTGGGCAGCGTATGCGTTCATAGGCTCATCTTCAAGTGGTTTCATTTTTAAAAAATTGTACTTTGCATGATGTTTATTCTTTTTGAGTGTAAAGTAATCATTGATCTCTTCCCTGAGTTTCTCAGATGCATCTACATCTGTTTGATTAGTGAGTGACCTTTCAAGTTTGGTTAGTTCGTTGCCCTCACAAATGGTCCTTATTGAAAATTAGTTATTGTAATTTTCTTCCAACAATCAATCTCTTGCAACCACTCCTCCCACTCCTGATGTGCGTCAATCTGATCGGAACTGGGGTGGAATGGAAATTTCAATTATCTAAAATCACTAACACCAGTTACATGAACCACGGGTGCTTCGAGCTCATCCCCCATCTTTCAATGCAATTGACGTATGTCTTGTGCATTAAGTTTATCTATCACGATTATATGTCTGTCTTAGTTGGCTACGCCATTTCTCACTTTCTCATCGACTACACTCACAATATCATACATTTGTGTGAGCAAAACATCAGTCCAGTTTATTCTTGTCACCAATTACATGTCTGTATTACTTTTAGTAACAACTAAAATGCATTGTCCGATTGGCTCGTCTCTTTTAGTCAGTAAGACTAAAGATCACATAAAAAACACCAAGAGAGCCTTGTATAACATGCTCACTGTAAGTAAAATGAATGTACAATGAATATACAACAAATCACACCTAATAACAGTTATTCCCATAACAGCAGTTAATGTAGTGGCTATCGGCTAAGTTTCTTTACTCAATGAATTTTAGTAACATAAGCTAGTAACTTACGCTAGTCTAAATCTCTGCTATAACAAGAGCTGTCTCAGAAGCTGCACAATTGTTCTTTAGTGTAGTGGTTAGCATTCGTGTCTGCAGAACTAGATGTTCCGAGTTTAAATCCAATGCGATGTAAACTTTTCATTCCTATAACTTTAATGCTATATCTGGACACTTAAATGACACACAAACACTGAGATACATATATATATATAATAATAAAGTATAGATTAAAAGTCAGCATAAAATGCTCGATACTGAAGTAGGGCTTACTATAAATTTGGTAAGAAATTTAGTAAGCTTTACTTTAGTATCGAGCTTAATAAATCAATATAACAAACAATGATATATATATATAAATTTCTTACCAAATTTATATATATACATATCAATGTTTGTCTGTCACTCCTCCATTCAGCTATAGCAATAAAGTTTTAACAACTAAAACCCCTTTCACACTGGATTAAAACTCATGAAGATTGCGACTGCAAGCTTGCAAACAAGAGCGCGTAAGTACAAATGCATACACTAAATTATTGAATAATGCAGTGCACCCTCAATTCTGATGCACCTGTTATAAAAAAATATTTCATATTACAATATGGAACACAATTTTTTTTGTCCTTGCCATACGAAGATGAACATTTTTTGACTTTTTCCGCCATCAACAAAAGGTTTTCTCGAAATTAAAATTTGGCAGTATAGGTTCTGATTATGTTGAAATAATGAAAATTTCAATATGCTCTTTGCTGAAATCCCTCTCACCACGCCTGAAAGAGGTACAATACTTTCTCTCTCTCCCTTTTCCCCACCCTCCGTCTTTTTCTCTCTCTCTCTCTCCCTCTCTCTCTTCCTCTCTCTCTCTCCCTCTCTCGCCCTCTCTCTCCCTCTCTCTCTCCCTCTCTCCCTCTCTCCCTCTCTCTCTTCCTCTCTCTCCCTTTCTCGCCCTCTCTCTCCCTCTCTCTCTCTTTCTCTCTCCCTCTCTTTCTCTCTCCCTCTCTATCTTTCTCTCCCCATCTCTCTTTCACTCTCTCTCTCTCTCTCTCTCTCTCTCTCTCTCTCTCTCTCTCTCTCTCTCTCTCTCTTTCTCTCTCTCCTGCTCTTTTCCTCCCTTTCTTTTAGATAAGTGATACAATTTTAGTAGTGATAAAATTTTCAACTGTGGCCAAATTAAAGTTTGGTTTAGTTTGCTAATTACGTGCCGTTTAAACACGTTTACAGTTGTTTTAGTTTTTCTCCTAATTTATTTTAACTGCACAAAACACTTTAATTATGATATAAAATTAAAAGGTTATGATGGTAAATACTGTCTATGTTAGATGAAAATTAATTTTCTGTGCAAAGACTTTTTATTACCCAGGTAACGCTGAGCATTCAGCTAGTTTTTACTATAATACTTCGTCTGACCGTCCGTCTGTTCGTTCTTTTGAAGCCTCGCTTAAACATTACAAACAATTGCATCGCACAGGACTCAAACTCAGTGTTCAGCTTAGAACCCAAGAATGCTACCACTTGCCCCACTCAACAATCTTGTTGTATTGCAGAATAATTGTGCACATAGTTATTACACATGATGATCTCTCAGTGCAAACAGAAC